>NC_092859.1:97550193-97658639 GCF_032062135.1 Pyxicephalus adspersus
GCAGAGTTGAGGTGTGACCACGTCATCACATGATCACGCATTGGAGTCGGTGTTCTCCTGTAAGTGTTGCATGAGAAGTTGTGGATATCCGATACCAAATGCTATTTTATGGGCTAGAAACCTTTTATTTGTTTTTCTCACCTGGATTTTTGATTTATTGGAACAATAAAGAAATGTTTGTGGTTGAAGCTGGGTTTTCATTTTAATTAGGGAACAGATTGGAGATAAACAAGCAGAATTGGGACTGCGGAACTTTACTTTGGTGGTGAAGTATATTTTGATGGGAAGATTCATATGGGACAATATATATTGGATTAATCTTCATGGAAATTTTGCTGTGGAGGTAATTTCTTCATCCCTATCTACTAAATAGCATGTACATCTATATGTGTGGTTATATCAAGTTAGAAGGATTGTATTTTATCATCAATTTTAGTATACCTAGCTTTTTATATACAGAAATGTGCATACTGTTTAACTATATTTTATTTCAGACATTTTATAGCAAAACTGTAATTTAATTTATTTACTCCATAACCAACACTGGACTGTCAAAGAAGCAAATAGATTACATTTTGAAGTAAGCTCAAGTGATTGAAAAATAGCATTGATGGAAAAGATCACATTCATGCTTTATAGAGTTTCTCTCCTTTTGGAAAAAAAATCTATTTCCCCTAGAGCAGTTTTGTAGCTGGTGTCCATTTAAATTTCCTGGTTGAAGAGTTACACTGTGATGTGTCACATAAGGGTGTATCTGTCACATCACGTTACTGAAGTGGAAATGAGAAAGGTTCACCCAGAACAGGATGGTTTTAAAATTTTTAAAGACATCTAAAAACTCTTTAATGTCCTTTCGTGTGACCCCTGTAACTGAGTTCAGTTTTAGGTATTGTTATCCTGAAAATGCATAAATAAATAAATACCATTTCAATGTGCCTGAAGATTTTAGCAACGAAACCTGTATTGAACAAAAGTAAATAAAAATTGATTTTCTTCTATATGGAATGATAACATTTTTGTATTTCTGTAAAAGTTGTTATGCAATTGTTGGAGCACATCTTCATTTCATTGCTTTTTGCCAAAGCCTAAATAGATGCAATTATTCCATTTCACTATATTTCTATTTAGTTTAAAAGACCTCGAAATTTAAATATTGTGAAATATTTGGTCATTTTACTTGACTTGTAGTAATCCTGGTATTCCTGGTAAGCCTTTTGTGATAAATTATTGCCCCTTTTTTAATCCTTGACATGCATATTCAAGCATTAACATATGCATATAGTACATGTATGTACAGGGATTTGAAACCTTTAATAGATTTCTTAAAAATAGTTTGCTATTGCGTGGTAAGTGCTTTTTTATCCTGTACCAGATCATTTTCATGTTTGTTGGTTCACCCAGGTTCTTCCATGATAGTCTATCTTCACCAAGCATGAAGCGCTTTAATAAATTAGGCTCATTATATTAAAGAAGGATTTACTCAGGTCATGAGCATTTAAATGATTATTTATTGTTTAGAGCAGAGGTGTCAAACTTTGGCCCACGGGCCAAATCTGGCCCTCAATGTCCTTTTTTTTGGCCCCAAGCAGGCTGTACACCTTTAGTAAAAATATTCCCAATGTTTGTCTATTATTTTAGTCCCAGTTTATAATTGCGATGTGCATTGAATATTGAATCTCACCAAAACCAATGCAGGGATGCAGAAAATTCCAGACATTTGTGAACTAGTAGCTGATAAGAAATGTTGAGTACCATCTAGCACAGCCAAAGCAGTGGGGTAGCAGTGTAGGTGGGTGGAACACATATACCATTTACAGGTGGTATTTGGCTACTGTTAACAATGGTGGCATAAAACAGAACACAGTTTGGGAAACAATGACCCTTAAAATGTGAAAGTGGGTCACCTTCTAATAAAAAGCTATCTTTTTGACATTTCTGACTTATGTCAGAAGACTTAGTATACAGTTTGATCTGGTTCAAGGGCTAGAAGAATATGCTGGAATTGCAGTACAGAATATAACCTGAAATGTATAACTATGATTGAAGTAAAGACACATTGAAGTAAATCCAAAAATCAAGGCTTTTTCTTTTAACATTTGCATATATCTTACAGAATGCATCAACAAAGCATTACATCACTTTACAAATGTGACCTATTTTCTCCTTCTTTGTTGAAGTCTCTTTGTACATCTCACAATATTGAGTATATTACAGTCTTTAAATGACTCAGATTTACTTTGCATCTGCACAATGCATGAAGAGTGAAGAGAGAGAACATCCCACAGGAGCTAAAAGCTCAGATTCTAGACATTTGTTAATGGGAATTATATCTGTTTCATCATGTCACAATACTAATTAGATTATCTAACTTAGGAAGAGAAGTGGTAACAGTTTTGGAAATATTTAATCCTGTTATTAATACACTTAATTAACAAAGCAATTTAAAATGTTAAAAAGTAGGAACCTCACACAAATAAAACTGTGAATGTGTTGCTCTAAATTTTAAGCATAGCAATTTAAATTAAGAAATCCATTTACATTTTGTTTAATGATTATAATGGAGTATCAAATCAGAGATGTAAATTTCACTGGTCTGTTATTCTTTGAAATGTTTCTGCAATTAGACTTTAAACAAAAAATATACAAACGCTATACATGAATTGAAAAATAGAAAATATGATCAAAATATGTCAAAAATGGCATCAGTTGATGATTAACACATCTAGAAATTATAAGAATGCCAGATGAAATCGGTATTTGGAAAATTAATAGGCACTTTGGGACAGATTTACGTAAGATAGGCCTACGTAAAAAAGGGAGATAAGGGGGGTGTTCTTTACCTTTTTTTAATTGTAATGTACACACAGATTCACTTTACCTCACCTTCATCTAGTGAATGATTTGCAAAGGTCACTGCCCTTATTCTCCATCACTGCCCTTTACATAATCCGGTTCAGCATCACTTCACAGCGCTATTACTTAATGTACTACAGTGACGTGAGTATGAACAGAGCTTCAGATTCACTGTTGCTGGTACAGGAGGGGATTGATAGTAGGCTCAACCTTGCCTTGGAAGCCCTTACATAAGTGAAAGAAATACTGAAGGTTCCATTGTTGGCCTTATTTTAAATATGACATGACAGTAGTTCTGAACTAAAGTTCCCCCAGAGGTTGCTGGGGCTTCCTTGAGCAATAAGCACTTTATACTTTCAGGTCGGTATAACTGACACCAATGATGCTTTTGGCTATGAGAGTGACATTCTTCACCCTGGCCAGCAGTGTAAGAGGCATTCTTCCCACTGCTATAGTATTTTTAATAGAGATTCCATGAAGATCTCAAAGTTATTTTAATAGTTCCCTATGTTAAAAAGGCTAAGAAAGGCTGTGTTACAGGCTTGATTGTGTCTGACTTCTTTCCTTCCTGAAACAAGCATGATGTAAACCAGTGTCAGAATTCCTTATCCGTATTTTTGTTCTGGGTCAGTTATCAGTAAGCATTGGAAAGAAAACAGCATGTCAGCAAGGTAACTAGCATTTTCAATAAGAGAGGTCATCAATGGCAGCCATTGTTCACTAATGACAAAATCCCTTTATTTGTGATAGGTATTGGTTAGATAATAAACCCTTTCTCCAGTGCAATTTTTCCACAGTAAAGCTTATTTCTGAATTATAGTTGTGTGTTATGACACTTATGCCCCAGGTTTCTTTAAAAAAAAAAAAAAAAATCAATACCACTTTGATACTTTTCTGCAAATATAAATTAAGCTTTTGCATTTTAGGTTCTTCAGGAAATAACTGTGATTTGCTCATTGTTAGCACAATCTAATTTTATGTATTCTAAGATTCATTGAAATGAAAATAAGCAGTGACTAACATAATTAGGTGCTAAAAAAGCATCTAAATTTAATTAGACAAAAAGCCTGAAAGGGAAAGGTTGCACATAAATAAGTATTACATATGGTATACCTGAGAAATTAGTCAAAATATAATTTGCTTTGTTTTCTTACTAATGTGTACTACTAATGTGGGCCTAGGTTTATTTTGTCTGGTCTGTAACATGTTGAAGGATTATCACTTTTTATTAGGAATATGTTTTTATAGACATTAAACAATTTTTATTTTTTTCCTAATATTTTACAAACTATATTATATAATGTTTACAATCTGAATCACATTGCTGGAACAGCTAATACTAATCTCTTAGCAACAAGATAGCAAAACTCCATGTCCATATAAGCAGCTAAATACATTACAGTTATAGCATATAGGTTTACAGTGCTACTTGCCAAAGGATTTAAATGATAACACTGGGGAATAATTTTGAACAAATTTTTTGTTGACTTCAATTTTTAAGTTTATTTACACTATTATAGTGTATGCTGAGTCTGAAAGTGGAGTCAGTTTTCTTTTATCACGTCAGGGTTTTTCTTTACCGCTTATATTAATGCGGTAACTGTAGCATGGATTTATATAGGCTATTCATTTCTCATCGTAAGTGCCTAAACAACCCTGATTCATTTTGTTATATCTGTGGCAGTTTCACCATTCCCAGTCAAAGGGCGAACATCAGTAAATTTGTAGAACAAGCTTATTTGGCATATTTCAAAGTTAAACTTGGTGATCAAGATAAGTCTTGGGCCCCTCATAAGGTGTGCAAACAGTGTTTTGAGGGTTTGGATGTGTCCACGGATGTGGACAAGGGGAACTCGTGATAAGATGCCATTTGGTATACCCAATGGATTGGCGAGAGCCAGGAGATCATTTCAGTGACTGTTACTTTTGTATAGTGAAAACTTCAGGATATAACAAGAAAAATAAATGTAACATAGAGTATCCTAGTCTTCCATTGGCTATACGCCCAGTGGCTCATTCAGATGAAATCCCAGTGCCGGTTTTCATTACACTACCCTCACTTGAAGAACATGATTATGGTGATGAACTAGGTGACAACAATGATGAAGAGTTTGAAATTGAAGTGGACTCTGTTCGTAAGAGATTTGATCGGCATGAGTTGAGTGATTTAGCACATGATTTGGGACTATCGAAGGGCTTTAGAACTCCTAGCATCAAGACTGCGTTAGAAAAACTTACTTGAAAATGGAACGAAGGTATTGTACTTTCGAACCAGAGAAATTGAATTTCTGCAGTACTTTAGAACTAACAGTGGCTTTGGGTATTGCCATAGCACACCCGGTTTAATGGAGGAATTGGGAATTCCAATCTATAACTCAACTGAATGGGGACTATTCATCGATAGCTTAAAGCGGAGCTTAATGTGTGTCCTCCTTCACAATGGCAACATATTTGGGTCAGTCCCGATTGGTCATTCATTTTCTCTTTGTGAAGAATATGCAGACATAAAGAGAGTCATTGAGTTGTTGCAATATCACAAAAACAATTGGGTAATCTGTGTTGACCTTAAAATAGTATGCTTCCTTCTTGGTCAGCAATACGGATACACCAAGTATCCCTGTTATCTGTCCACAAGGGACAGGAGAGCTCATGAGAGGCATTGGGTGGAAAGGAATTGGCCTTCAAGATCTGCCCTAAAACCAGGTGATCCAAACATTCTACATGAGCCACTTGTTGATAGAAAGAATATTATATTCCCGGCACTGCACATGAAACTCGGTCTGATTTAGCAGTTTGTTAAAGCTTTGCCAACTGAAGGAGAATGTTTCAAGTAACTCATTTTGGCAATTCCTAGCCTGTCATTTGAAAAAATGAAGGCCGGTATTTTTGATGGTCAACAGATCCGGCAGCTCATCAAAGATCAGGACAATGTCAGAAGTCGAAAAGAATGCTTGGTTATCATTCAAAGCCATTGTCAAGGACTTTCTTGGAAACACACAAGCAAATAATTACACAGAAATTGTCCAGAAACTCTTGGAGAGCTACACAATGTTTGGTTGCAATATGAGCATCAAGGTGCATTTTCTGCATAGCCATCTTTCTAACTTCCAGGAAAACCTTGGTGCAGTCAGTAATGAGCAAGGTGAACAATTCCACCAAGATTTTAAGGTCATGGAAGCACGGTATCAGGTTAGATGGGATGTACTTATGATGGCTAACTATTGCTGGAGCATACGGTAAGATTGTCCTAAACACTCCAGGAAAACCTATAAGCGTAGATTTTTACCTTAACCGCTTACCCAATTAATTTTCAAATGTTTTACTGTATAAAAAATGTCATAGAGTAACAATAAATCTTTTGTATGAACAAAAGAAATGTAAATAAACAGTACATTAAAGTTATTATTTCATTAACTTTTCATTGTATGTAAAATTTGTTTTTTTTTTCAAAAATGGAGGGTACCCTGTATCGTAAAATGGATGTGATAGCAAAAAACTCAGGTCATTTCTGGATTTACCACCCAAAAATTAGTAAAAAAACAAGTGTAAGATCTAAATCAACAAAAAATGCGTTCCTGAATGTAATTTAGTGATTGCTTGACTGGAGTTATTTACAAAGACACTACACCAATTTCAGTTGGACATGGACAACTCTGATCCTCAAACATGTAGTCATAAATAAAACTAAAAAGACTGCTGAACAGCTCGCTCATCAGTGGAAACACTGTGTATACAGGTTGTAATATTTGCCTGGTTTTATCTTGTCTGGTTGTTTGATGTGCTCAAATGTGAACATATTGCAGTAATAAAAGAATGAATCATATCAGCCCTTTGTTGCCAGCAGTAATATTAATCTCATATAGGGATACCATGAATAAATGCAAGTAATATTTATACTGCTACCTTTTATTATCGCTTTTTGAACTTGAATGATTTTTTTAGAAAAAAAAATAGTCTGTTGTGATTTGCCTGAAACCAAGTAAAGAGGTCTAATTGAAAACTTTAGTGTTTGCTTAAAAATGGATGCTTGTAATGTTCTACATTATTTTGAGATTAACTTCTTATCTAACATTCTAACAAGTTGGTTGTAATATTTCATAGTAAGTCCATTCAGGAGCAGCACATTCAAGTAACCTATTTCGAAGCTCTCTTTTTGCCTTATGATTGTAAATGGTAATGTGCATAGGATCCCAGCCAGTGACTACAGACTGAAGGTGTGATAGAACTTCTGGGTACATAATAGTCACATCACTTCTAGTCCTATATACAAAAAGGCTAACAGACTTGTGCTTTTGACCACTTTGACAGTGAGACTGCTATTTTTCTCAAAGGAAAAAAGCAAGAGAGAGAAAGACGGCAGCCTCACCATTGAAATGCATGGGTGCTATTCATTTAACATTAGCATCTATTTATAAGGAATTAAAAAAAAAACCTTTTTTTTTGTATAAACAATAACATTCTTTTGGTATGGCTGAGAGTGTATGTCTAATAAATCTCAATCATGAAATCATCAAATCTCAACCATCAGTGTGTGGATCACGCCACTTGTACATATCACTGCAATATAGGACTTTACTATCACTAACTTCACTATCAACTATGATAGATATGGATTCCATCTTGGTAGGATTTAAAGTTTTTAGGGAAACAGTAAAGTTTTTCATTTGACTCCTCACCTTTCAGCGGCATCATCGCACTACTTTTTTGTCCTGCAATAATAAAGTAAATTGTGGTTGGTTGCTTTAATTTACTTCACATTTAATCTTGAGCCTCCTTACAATCATCTTATATGTGTCAAAATGTTTTTAAATTAAGTTATTAAACACAAATGTAAAAAAATTTGAATAATAGTTTACATGTTTACTGATATTGTACATGCACATGATTACATTATTCAAAAGGGAACATGTATACCAAATCATTTAAAAAAGAATAAAACCCACCAATGGTAGCTGAATATTAAAACACAAAAAAGTAGCTCCCCAATTTCTTGATGTGGCTCTAGATTATAGAGTTCATGATTAATGGCACATTAGACACTGAGAAGTGTCTATTGTTTTATTATTTTACACGTGGACCGAAAACCTTTGAAAAACCTTTAATTCTCTTTTATCATTTTTAATTAAATGAACCTTAGTAATCGCACATTTCTGCAATCTTTTTGTACATTATGCTTTGATAAAGGGTTAGGAATATTGATTAAAAACA
Organism: Pyxicephalus adspersus; assembly: GCF_032062135.1. Classification (NCBI taxonomy): domain Eukaryota; kingdom Metazoa; phylum Chordata; class Amphibia; order Anura; family Pyxicephalidae; genus Pyxicephalus; species Pyxicephalus adspersus. The sequence continues at coordinate 97,558,255 of NC_092859.1, forward strand.
ACATCACTATCCAGTAATGCCTCACCATTCTTTATTACTTAAACAATCTGTTTTTTTCTCTGTTTAGCAATCATTTGCATGTATGTAATGTATGTATGCATGCATGTAAGTTCTTTTTATATAAAGGGCTTAGAAAACAATTTTTAAATAGAGTTTACTCCAGTAAATTAGCTACAGTGGCCTCTAACAAGGTATATCGATTAGACAAAAGTGAGTTATTGATACCTAAAATAAAAAGAACAATGAAGTTGGTCAATACTCTAACAACCTTTTCTTCACAACATTTATAACTCAATATATCTGCCATGCTTAGTATTTTAAAAGCAAATTTTCTAAACATAGCAGAGCTGTGACTGTGAGACCCTTTGTTTGAGTCAAATGTACACATGGAGCATTTCAACAGACTATTACCTAAAAACAATTGTGAAATTAATTAGGCACTCAACACAATAAAAGGGGCTTAAATTATTTCTAGTATACCCTTGGATTTTTCTATCAAATTTATTAAATGATAAGATTAAATTACTTGCAGAACCTCCTATATCATGGAGGGTATGAGCAAAGCAGCTATTCAACATCAATATGGTTCCTTGTTCATGCTAAGTATTATTTATTAATTTAGCTCCTTTAAATAGACTGATTTATTCCTACATAATTTAGTAGTATTTACAGTGCTTGGAATCAAAGATAAAGTATGTGTGACATCATAAAAAACAGGAAATTAGGTCATTTTGAGAATGGCTATAATCACCAGTTACTGGAGATTTGGAAGAAGAACGCTGACAACACATTCTTAGCTGCTTAACTTGCACATGTTACAAGCAGTACTCCTAGATAATATCAAACAATTTCAACTGTTTTGCATTTTAATACATTTTAAAGATATTTACCTGTAAAGTACCACCACTAACTTTTTGTTATTTAAAAACATAATCAGAGATGCTGAGAGACCACCTTCCATGTCTTTATAAGTCCAAGTTCATGGTACTCATGTTAATGCTTGATAAATAGGACAAATTTCTGTAGCCATTGGCCAGAAATGGTCTTTTTATTACTGTACTTTGTTTCTCTCCTACTAAATTCTTTCTTCAAGCATTGCTCTGAAATGTTTGTTTTGGCTCTTTGTTGCATTACATGACTAGCATGATAAAAAGCCATAAATCTTGATGGCAGTTTGGGAACTTAAGAGCAGCAGAAAAATATTATTCTTTTTCAGAACTTCAATGGCCACTAAAAGTAAAAAGAAAAATGCTTACAGTTCTGATAAAATTACATAATATAAAAAGTTCATGAAAACATTCTGAACATCAATACATTTCAATAATTCAATCACATAAAATATATTAAGTCAGTACAGCTGGGTAATTTTTAGAATATGGCTTTTAAAACTTTTACAGCTCCAGAGAATAATGTGATAAGTACAGGGTATTCTATTGATACATTGAAAATAAGGCAACAATTTAAATACATCTAATTAAAAAGACAGGAATTTAATATATTACTGTCTACCTTTTGTTAAAGGGTGGTGACTGCTTTAGTTTTTGTCTTTCTATGCTACTTGGTGATTCTAGCAGTATTTAGATAAATTTATTATGCTTCAAAAGTTGTGGTATATGTAGCACTTCAATATGCTCGTACTTGTTTGACAACAATATCTGTCTTTTCTGTGATATATAAGTTTGTTAACAAAATGCAGAATAATGTGGATTTTGATACAAGTGAGAAAAGCCATGAAATCTACTGCAGCCAATGTTCAAACAAGTAAAAAAATAAAAGATAATTTCTGGACATTAGTAAAGAAGAAATATTATGGTGGTTGATTTCTAAATTATGTCTAGGTAAAAAGATTATAAGCTGGATGAACATTGACAACAGGTGAAATCGTATATTGCTTTTGCTTAAGATTGGTATTTATTGAATTGTAGATCTTCTAAATAATATTGTAAATCTCACACTAAAAGTGAAATGCATTTGTTTAGTGGTTATTATTGTTTAGTGGCCGCTGTGACTTTACAGATGCTGGTAAAAATTCAAAGGCTCATACGCCTCTTTATGAACTGCCTGTGGATGAGAATAGTAAATAATGATTTAGAGCTAATAAACTGTGCAGGAGAAATACAGAAAACATGCAGATGAAAAAATTATAATGGTTTTTGATAAAATAATCAAACGCCAGGTGGTTGCAAGAATTGTGAGCGTACTGGCAGATCAGATGGCAAGAAAGAGATAGAGAGATAGAGATAGAAAGAGAGAAAGAGAGAGAGAGAGGGGGGGGGAGAGAGAGACAGAGAGAGGGAGAGAGAGAGGGAGAGGAGAGAGAGACAGAGAGAGGGAGAGAGAGAGGGAGAGAGAGAGAGACAGAGAGAGAGAGGGAGAGAGAGAGGGAGAGAGAGAGAGACAGAGAGAGGGAGAGAGAGAGGGAGAGAGAGAGAGAGAAATTGCTATACACAGACATTAGTAAAACAGCCTACTTTGTTTCTTAAGTGAAAGTATTCATGCAGAGAATTTAACAAATACAAGCCAGAAAGATGTATTACTATAAAAAGTGTTTGAGTCAAACTGAGTGAAAGGCTGGTATCTTTGATAGAAGTAGTGTCTAAGTGGTGAACTTAAAGGAATGAGTTACAAATTGTTCTTACAGGAAAAGTTTTACTTTAACTCTGTTCCTTAGGAGATAAAAAGATATGTTAGTGGAAATAGTAATAATTTTCTCTGAAGTAAGGATATTTTTTGTTTTTTTCCAAAGCTATTATCAACCATCAACATGTGTTATTTAGAAAGGAACAAAAACAGCAAAAACCTATCAATCATCAGATGGTAATGTACATTACAATTCAGTACAATTAAGTGCAATTTCTGCACACTCTATATAGTGTAAAAATCTATCCAAACAATCTATTCAATTGGTCAGGTATGCCATTGTACTATGTAGTTGTTAGAAAACTAAAGGAGATTGTGTAAAAGGATAGATCAAGTGTAACAAAATTATCTATGGTCTTTATTTTTACTTCTTTATTGGTGGCTCTTGCTGGACTCCCAGAAGTAGTGTAGATTCAAGGGACGGTTGGCAATGGCTGTATTAGGCATGAGATAAAACCCATAGCAGATCTACATTTTCCTCCAGGCTCAAAATTCCATTCTGTTTTTCTCAAAATTTTTTAAATCCATTAGTTATCAAAATACAAGGCTTCTCAACATATTATGCGGTGCTTTACAAAGTCCATAGTCATTTCACTAGCTGTGCCACAAAGGGGCTCACAATCTAATGTCCCTACCATGGTCATGTGTCATTAACACAGTCTAAGGTCAATTTTGGGGGGGAAGCCAAAATAACCTAACCATGTGTTTATGGAATATTGGAGGAGACCGGAGTACCTCGAGGAAACCCATACAAACTCGGAGAGAACCTACAAACTCCATGCAGATAGTGTCCTGGCCGGGATTCGAACCTGGGATCTAGCAAAAGTCAGAGTGCTAACCACTAAGCCACTGTGCTGCCAAGGTTTATGCATAGCCAAACCTTTTTTTGATTTTGTAGGGTTAAAAACCCATGTCAGCTGGATTTCCTGTCACTTTCCATTTCTGTGATAGAAATTTGCAAATCAACAATAACAACTATGAGAGGGGCTCTTCCCCTACCCTATCAAAAAAGTAGCTATATGCACACTTTAATAATAATGCATTATGCCATATACACACAATTTATTTTAAATGAATTGTTCCCCAGGAGAAGTGAATACCCACCACAATTTTATAAGATTTGTTAATAAAACTTTAGATGATAACATTTAAAATACAAAGTTAACTTAAAAACTGAAAACATATAAAATATTCAGCATTTGTCTAACCTAAGCCATTTCTAATGTAATTGCTGATAATTTTGTATTTAAAATAAGTGCTTTAATGTATTTTCTTTACCTGTAAATGTTCTTTAGATGCCATTGAAACAAAAATATTGAGAGTTTGAAATGAAACTAATCATTCTGTCAGCCCTTTTCAGAATCACCATGGAGATAATGATGACAGATGAAATTCTCACAAGGAATGATAACCTCCGTATATCAATCCAACCAATACTCACTTTGCATTGTCATTTACCATAACTGACTGGTGGCACTAGCAAATAAGTCATTACATTCTCTGTGTTAAAGTCCCATTAAAGCCTTTTGCTAAATTATATACAAATCCAAAAGCTTAGGTGATTCTGTTTTATTCATGTACTGCTTCTTTCTAAACAAATTAAAGAGTTAACTTTTTTTTTCTATTGAATCATTGTTTCCAGGGCCTGCTGCTCCCCACCTGCACCTAGAAGCTGACTGGAAGAATGGTGAATACTGTTTGCAGCAACTGTGGCCAAAAAAGGTTTTAGCAAGTTTAATATGGATGCTAATAAATGTTCCTGTGCCAGGTGACACTTATCTGGCCATGCCATGCACCACCACAGTATATCTTGTTGCCCTGTTTATTCTCTCTCACAGCATCGTTCACAGCAGCAAGGATACCATAAGGAATTAGTTGTCTGCCCATTGCTCAGCAGCTTGCAATATCTCCTTCTTGTCTTTAGCCATGCAGCTTCCAGCTGCAGATATACCTTTCTCAGCATCCCCAGCACTCACTGAGACTGTAAGCAGCTGAAGGGTGTTTTAAAGGTGTATGTGCTTCAGCCAATGAGCATATAAGGTTTAAACCTCAATCTCGACATGCCATTGGCTGCTAGGACTTTTACCTGTTGTAGTATTTAGCTTGGATGGCCTGCTGCTAGTGTGCTTATCCATTGGATTTGTTACTGACTCTACCCGTTTCCCGTCTGTGATTGTATGCTGCATGACCGATCTTTGCCAGTGACCATGATAGTGACGAGGGATTTGTCTTTACCCTCAGATACCTTGTTTGCCTTATGGATTATCTGTGTATGACTTCTGGATTTGCCTCTGCTGGACTCTTCTGTGTTATCTGCAGGCTTCTTGTATGCCGTCAGTCCTTCCCCAGACACCATGTTTTGTGCAGAGAAGTCCTGGTCTGTTGTGTGCTCAGATAGTACAACTAACCAAGGCAGAACGGGGGCTTGCTATAGATGAAGAATGTGGATTTAGATATGAGGACTGATGTCTGGTGAGCACTGACACTGAGCTAGGGCCCTATGTCCTGTCACCAAGCCCCCCACTTCGGAGCTACCATATGGAACACTATGTTGATAGTTCCATTACTGCCCATGATCTTGATTTGGGTGGTTGTGATTCTATTATGTTTTTTTTTTATTTGTTCTACTTCATTTGTTGAAAAGAAAAGGTAGGGGCTACATTTAATAATATCACCCCAGTCCATGGTCTCTTAATCTTCCTCTCCATTGGTTTTAGCTATGACAACCAATTTTTTGCTGTTCCTTTGCTATTACCCACCTCAAGCAGATAAATAGAGGTCTGGGTGTTTATTCTGTTTATATATTTTAAAATAAACAATTTATTACGTTACATATGATTCCCAGAGTACTATGGATTTTCTAAAGTGGGAGCACCGCTAAGTTTTCTTTCAAGAAAAATGTTTCTGACTAAGACATTTGATAGAACTGTGTTTGTAGAGGGTAAATGACAAGGATAAGTCGTTTCTCTGACTCATTCCCTTTTGTATACACTGAAGCTTAAAAGCCTAATTATTTGAGCAGTTTCTTTTTTTCAGCAGAATAATAACATAAACTAAAACACATGTGAAAATGAGTTTTTTATACTTCATATTTTACAGATATTTCAGTCCTAACTATAAAGAAACACAAACACACAAAACTGCCCCATAACTGTTAAAGGTAAATTCAGTTTGGGAATTACAGATAGTTGAACTTTTTATTAACTTAGCAGATTTCTCCTGTTAAAGAAATTATGCTAAGGTACTGCAAAAAATAAGATTTTAAAGAACTAGTAACTTAATAATTATTATTCTGTAAAAATAACAACTCATAATAAGCTTCACAATTCTTTCGTTTACTTAAATGGACAATAATTACCTGTAATGGCAAGGTGTAATTAGTGGATAGTTCTGCTGTGAGACAAGATATTACAGGAGCATGCTGACCACAATTAAAAAATACAAGGAAGTAATAAAAGTATTTTTGTTGGGACAAAAACTAAGCGGTCATGGAGTTGTAACTGTATCATGTAACTGAACTAAATTTCTAGATCTTTGGGAAATACGTTTGGAAAGATCTCTTCATCACATATAATGCAATTATCAGAATATTTAGTTGAATATCGCATCATCTTCCTAATGATCAGGGATTGTAAGGGCATATTTATATTCAGCTAGTAGTTATAGGAAAATATACTTTAAAAAGTTAGCCAGTTGTCTAAAAATTCAACTGTTACCTTGGATTTGGGGGGCTGGGACACGGGGGCATTGGATTGTGAGCCCCTTTAAGGGACAGTTAGGGCCATGACTATGGACTGTGTGAAGCGTTGCGTCGTATGTCGGTGCTATATGAATTCCAGATAATAGGATAGATACAATATAATAATAATAATTTCCCATTAGTTCTGTTTATAGTGTTTAGTGCCCATGCAATGAATAGAATTTTTCCTAACAGTAAGCCACACAGAATTTAAAATGAACAGGCATTCTATCCCAAACTACTGCAGCTGGACTTTTAAACTACTTTAAAAATGATTGAATCCATTTTCCAGAATATACAGCTTTAATTTTGCTTTTCAGTAACATTTTCCAGTTATTCAGAAAAAAAAATCTGTTTTGCTGACTCCAATATGTGACAACAAAAACGGCAAGTGGCACTAATAGTTTTTAAAGCGAAATAAGTGAAATCATCTGTTGTATTCTTATAACTTCATGCTGGGATTTTGACCTTTATTAGTTCAAGACTCAGTGAAAACTGCAGGCTAAGGTATTCCCAGTCTGTTATGCTGTGACAAGAAGTAAAGCCGATACAAAACAGTGACAGGAAAAAATAGAAATACTCTCTAGTGCTTATTTCACACATGGATTTTGTTTCCCACATGCAGATGTTGAAGATAAAATGGCAATTATTTTTGGTAGAAATAGGACTTATTTTTTGTTACCCTATCAGCCCAATTGTTCTTTGTTATATACAATATATATGTGATTTTCTCTCACACGTCTTAGCTTGCTCAGGGGATTTTATGTTTTCCTTATAGTTCTAGCAACTGGGAGCCTGTACTAAATAGCCCTAAATAATTTGTACTAAATAGCCCTAAAAATGTAATTTCTTGTTTATGTGATTGGTTTACTACTTTTCCAAGATTATTTTTCCTATTAGTGCTAGAACTGATCACTGAATTACAGTGAACAGATCCCTCCACTTACTACAGAGGAAACAGGAGGGGAGTGGACATGTGAGTTTTTACTAAACAACGTCTGCAATGAATCAAATAACTCCTTTTTAAGTTATATTTTAAAATGATTCTGTAAATTTCAAATAGAAGACTATAGGCGGGTAGAGCTTACCTAAACCCCTCCTTTATTTTATGGTGTCTATGCAGCTTATTTAACAGACTGTTTGAATTTGGGAAGATATGACCATTAATCTAACAGAAACGACTGTTCCTACAGAGCAGTGTTTATTATGTAGGGTTCTATTGAACCTCGGGGGTTCCTCCAGAGGCTGCTAGGGTTTCCTTGAGCAATGAGCAGTTTGTACCTCTCAGGTCAGTTTAAGAGACACCAGTTATCTTTTAGCTATCTGTAAGGTTGACAGCCTTCCCACTGTCCATGGAGGTTCTTACATGATAAAAAACAAGTTGAAAACCACTGTTATAGAGGGTAGAAACAGTTTCCATATTTGTGCTCTGACTAAATGACTTGAACTATGAATACCTTACAAAGCTCTTGCTGTTAACAGAAACTAGTGCAAATACAAATTGATGTGTAACTATCAATTTTTTAATGGATGCCTCTTTCCGCAATTTTACTGCCTCTTCAATCCTATACCATCTCTTCCTATCACCACCTTCTCTAAGCAAGAAATACAAATCTACTTCAAGGAAAGAATTAACACAATCAGATGTAATATGTGGACTAACCATACAAACTCTGAACACCACTAAAGAAAATTTTTTTCTTGTCTCGATACAATCACCACAGGAGACAAATGCACTGAAATGCAAAGAAGGACCACCAAATGTCTCAGGGCATTATTAATGGGAAACATAGGATTTTATGTGAGTTGGGAGTTATGGGAAAAACACAAACTTTTCCCCAAATCCTTATGATGATATTATTTAATAGCAAATGATCAGGTGTGGAACTCCCAACTGAGATACCATACCTAAGCAACTTGTATTTTGCTCTGTACATTATGTGTTTTTATAAAGACCCTGGTTTGAAAATAGTATAGGCAGATGTAACCAAAAAATTGTTAAAAAGAGATATCAATTTCTCTAGCAGTTTGATCCTCCAGTAATGTTGGTTTGGAAAATAATACATCCTGTACGTTGGTCTGCTCCACAAAAACTCAGCTTTTTGTCCAAATTAAACGACATCTGTACTCCTATAGGCATGTTGGTTATCTCGTAAATGTGCAGCACATTGTAAAAGTAGTTGAGTGGATGACCCTCTAAAATAGTCAACAACAAGCACCCTAAAAACAGTTTTTAGTATTCTTTGTTGGGGCAGTTGGTAGATTGAAAACAAACAACCAGAGGTAGAGAATAAAGATATTCCATTCACTATGGAAGGAAGTGGCAAGGGAGGAAGAGCAGGGTGTTTCCAGTTTGTTAGCCATTCACAGGCCATGTCTAAAGGGGGATCCAGAGTGTGCACAATTGTGCAGCTTGACCCACATAATTGTCCTCATTTTGTGCCATATAAGTGCATTTATATTGCTATGCATTCCTTGCATAGGTCACGTCAAGACAACTGGGTACTCATCTTATTTGGAAGGGCATAGGGCTGTCATCAGCCTAGCAGAGGAAGTGTAAGGGTGCCAGCCCACGTCTGGTGTGCCAGGCTAGTTAGTTTGCTTTTTAAATAACATTTGTTTATCAATAAAAAGGGACAGACAATCCTTTTAGTGCTCAACCTGTTACATTACAGTTTCAGTACCATGGAGAGCTAATATAGCAAATGTATGAGCAGTAAAAAAAATATTTTTTTTTGTTTCAATTGCAATTTTGAAGGCTGTTCGCCAGCTGCTACATTTACATGGTTGGTGAATTTATGTGGGTGAATATCGATAAATATTTTCCCAGGCAAATTTACCACTTAATCCTTCATAGACAGATCCCATTATAAAAAGTTTTAATGGTAGGCCCATATGATCAATTCATCATACTATACACTGCATTAATGTACACATTATTCACTCCCATTAACCTTAAAATTAATAAAGAAAACCAGACATAAGTGTGCTCCCATTAAAATCTTAGAATATTATGTTTTAAAAAGAGTTATAATTGCTCTAATATTTGGCCTTGTGTACTAGTTAGAGTTTGACAATTCAACAGGGGCAGGGAACATGTGAAGTCTGATAGTTGTTCGTTTATCCACTCTCTGACCAGGTTCTGAATTCAGTAAGGAAAAGCATAGCCCAGAATTTTTTGTCCTTTTTAATTTCCCTCCCTTACCTTTGGCCCCCTGCTTTTTCAATTAGCATTGTGTAAACTATAAAATTTGCAGCTTAGACGAGATTAAGGTCTCTACATTTGACAGTGCTAACTGTCCCATAACTTCTGTAAGAAAAAAAAGCATGTTCCTCCATACTTGGAAACACCAGGTCATTTATTTGACTCTTTTTTTGGTATTCTAAAAGGAGCCATGGTAGATAAAAAGAAAGGTAGGTATATGGATTTGTACATTGGAGGTATACCAAAAGCAAAAACATACATTGTTTTTACATAGCAGAACGGATTGAGTAGAATTGGCTGTTAGGCATTTATTGAAATGTATATGTTAGAGAGATCCACCTCACTGTTTTTCCTGTTCTCCATTCACTTAAATCTCTGGGCCTGATTTATTAAAGCTCTCTGTAGAAGATATACTTTCAACAGTGAACCTGGGTGGTACAGCAAACATGGAATGGATCTGGTTCAGGATTGAAACATTTGATAACAAATAGTAAATTACTTTTAAGAATTGAACTTCCATTCCAGCTTTGCTGGATCACCAGGTTCACCCAATGAAAGTGCATCTTTTCCAGTCTTGGAGAGCTCTAATAAATCAGGCCCTCTGTGTAAAAGATGTGTCTTTTTGTACATCTTTTCAAAATTTAGATATTTTAAATAATTTAACAATGATATGAACCAGTCTCTAATCGATCCAGTTAAAAAGCAGGGGATCTGAAATTTAGCAAACATTCTCTAAAGGTAAATACCAGTAACTGATTCTCAACCAGATAGTGATTGGTGAATTTCACATTCACTGCCTAAAAAATGGACCACTTAGTGTGTGCACTAAACACACACTCAACACCTTAGATCAGGGGTGTTAAACTCTTGCCCGTGGGCCAAATCTGGCCTTTTTTCGGCCCCCAAAAGAATCCTAAAAATGAAATTTTAGTTGGCCCGCCACTGCATTGAAACAGCTATTACAATTCCCAGCATCACCAGCGTCTATAGACCAGCGGCCTTTCTGCCTATGCATGGCTTGCATTGGACTGTTTTATAGATGCAAGTAATGCCGGGAATTGTGGTAGCGGCATCACTTGTGTCTTTAGACCAGCAGTCTCTCTGCCTGGCTTGGACTGTTTTATAGAAGCAGGGAATTGTAGTAGCTGTGCTAGTTCAATGAAGAGGGAGTTCCAGCCACTCACAACATTAAGCCCTGGATTGGACTGTTTTCTTGACACAGGGAATTGTAGAAGCGGTGCTATTTCAGTTTCAAGTTTGACCTAGATGTTTGACGACTTTGTCTAAGTTTTTAATTTTGGTCCACTATGTATTTGAGTTTGACACCCCTGCCTTAGATGAATGTATTCTATTCAAACAACCCATGTTTAGAAGAACGAAAAGATTTCTAAAACATCTATCTACAATCCCGTGTGTTTTAGGCTAATTGTATGAAAGGCAAAGAAATAAAATGCTTTGATGTTACCTATACATACATATACATCATTATACAGCAATGCAGAATAAAGTCACTGCAGGGATTTATGATGGATGGGCACCAGAATTTTTCATTTGGGTCCATCATTTGTAGTTAGTTAGCTCATCTGTTTTCTATTACCATAGCATATTTGTTTTTGGTGTCAGTTCTTTTATTTGTGCACCGGAGTCCTTGAGTGCAGATTTCTTGTTACGACTCCCCTGAGAACTCCTTGCAAACCTACCAATTTGTTTCATTATGTAGGGTCCTTTGTATGATAAACATTGTAAAAATCTTTAATTGTTTTTTCTGTGCACTGGAATCCTTGCTTTATGCTTTATTCTGGCATGATTCATTCTTTTACCTTTGCTAAAATAGACAAAACTGGATGTCAAAATGGGTTGCCAACTGTTCAGTTTTAAAAAGCAACAATTAAAACCAAAATTAAAATTTCCAAATTTTTCACTTGAAAATAGATCAGGTCCTAGGGATGAATTTCATGAACTGGTGGCAAGGCACATTGTGTATGTTTTGATTTTCGATTAATCAAAAACATATAAAAATATGTACATATTTCAAAATGGGAGCAAAAAGTTGAGGGGGTAAATGCAACCAGACAAATATTGATCTAACCACTAAATCTTTAAGTGTCTGCTGAAATATATATACACATATATTCATGGACAGAAAACTGCATCAAATTTGGTTATCTGCACTAAAACCATGAAAAATAGGTTTGCAAAAAGGTTCAGAAGGGTTGAAAGTTTATTTTTTGTAGGAAATAAACACAAAGCAATCCCCACTGTTAGATATCATGGATGATGCTGTGTGCGGTAGTAATTGCTTTAGTGCTTCTAGCACAGTTTAGAGTCATTAAATGACTTAGTATTTTAGGTTGTATCAGGAAAATTACCATTTAAAGGGGTTTGGTCAATAAACATGACAATGATCCAAAACACTAAATTAACAAGAAAGTGGTTCTTACAAAAATCCTTATTTTTAGAACATCTAATTCTGAGTACTGATTTTTATTATAATAAAATGCTGAATTATTAAGTTAGGTGTTCCACCTAATAAATACCTTTTTAGGATTTGCATTCCTTATTTGTTATTTATCTTCTATTAAAACTGTTTATTACAAAATGAAAAAAGTTATGTATATTGTAGATATATAATAGAACTTTTTCTTTTTCACATGCTTGACGCTTTTCAATTTTTATAAATAGAAACATTCTTTTGCAAAACTAATTTGTGACCTACCAACAGCAAAGCATTAAATAAGACTCTGTTAGCAATATACACTTATGAAGCATCTTGTTACTAATGCCTTAAAGATATGTGTCATTATCTCCATCATGTATATTTTTTATTAACTTATTGTTACAACTGTTAACATTTTGTTTAATTTTATTGCATCTTTTGTAGAAAAAAATTGCTCACTGGAAGATTATAGTAACTAGAGGTAAACTGTGCCAATGTGTTAAATTGAAATAAATGGGTCCATTATAAGTTAATTGAAAACTTAATAACAGTACATTAGCTTTTTTAAGCACCCCTTCAGTCTCAGAATTAGAACATTCTTTGCATGCAACTAAAAGGGTCACTAGGTTAAGTAACATGCCCAATACGTTCATTTGCCTTTCATTGAATTGAAGAACTGCAGATTTTGCAAAAACATCAAACTAATAGAGAGGATTTGAATACAGGTCATGTGTATCGTGACCACAAATTTTACTTACTTTGCATGGGGAATGATCAGTCTCTAGCTAACCTTACACACACACACACACATATTATTGTTTTCCCAAAGGTATTTGGAAAAAAGGAAAAACATTAAAGGCTTATTTCAGTCAATGCTGGCCTAAGTACATGTGAATAATCATACTCTCTTGTGTAAGCTCACCTTATCTGGATAATAATGATGTTGTGTTATTGATGTGTATATTAGATCTGGTGTTTGATGCTACAGAAAGTATATTGGTTAGTGTCTTGTTGCTCTCTCCCCTTTTCCCAAATTATAATAAAGGTGTCCAGGCCAAAAAATAAAAGAATAAAAATAGTTTATCTGTTATATCTGCCTGGGGTTTAGACTGTTTTGTAAAGTAATTGAAAATAGTTTGAGGCAAATTCACCCTTTATCCATTTATATTGTTTTTAGCCTAGATGGTATGTTCTGAAACTACAATTCGCACATTTATTAAATCATTCCTGCACATGAGAAGTCAACAGTATTATAACCAAAAAAGTTTAACACTCCAAGAAAACAAGTCTCACCATTTGCAAAACATTCCTTTATTATTAGAAATATCTTTTGTATAAAAAATGTGCATGCGTAAACCATTGCATTTATTGAACATAACCCAGGGCTTCATGTCAATCAGCCAATACAATGCACAAACTCATCTCCTATACAGAGAGAACAAGAGAAGACAGGAATGAAGTTTCTCACAAGTCACAAAAAAGTACTTACAATTATGGTGTAACATATGGCAGATTTTTTTTTTTTCTTCCATAAAATGCAGTTTTATCTGTGAATGATAGCACTTTTTCTGATACCTTTTCTAGTGCACAACAATAAATCTTTATCTTTCATGTGCTTTTGTTTAAAATACTTTGACACTTTCATTTTCAAAAAAAATAAATTCAGGCATTTTCCATAAATTCTGTCCTTTTTGTTTATTTGAACATCTGAAATAGACCGTAGAACAGAAAAACATCTTGCAAAATTTGGTGTTCAGTATTGTGGTGAAAAGCCTCTTGGTTCAGGTTGCATGGTTACTATAGCTGACATACGTCGTCTTCGTAGATGAAGCTATAAAATACAAAACAATATAAGTTAGCATACAATATTTATTACACTGGTTTGTATTTTAATAATTCTGTACTTAAGTCATGCATTTACTCATTTGTTCTAGTGGCACAGGGCAAGTCTATGGTGTGCACTTTAGCTAATATAATAAAAAGCAGTATCATGTACCTGCTATAGGGCTCAGTAGCAAACACAAAAGAAAAAAACATGCTGTGTCCAAATGTATGATTATAACTGACATAAGTCCTATATGTAATGTTATTTTTCATAGGGTTGAGTATTTGTATGAGTAATTAAGTATTCGACTCAGATACCTCTTGACAAATGCTGGTTGAACATGCAGTGTTTTTATTTTTATGAAGCAGTACAAGTTTTAGTTGTAGCACAACTAAAATCAACAGAATTCTCTGACCCCATGATGGTCTTTAGGGGTGAGTGAAGGGCCAGTCAAACATTTTTGCCTGAAATTGCAAATTTTTCAAAGAAAATAGCATAATTTTAGTAGAAACTTATTATACCATTATGGCACCAGAAGAAAAATACCTTGTGTCAGTATAATGAATTGTACAGTTTCTAAACCACTTAATTTGAATTATTTTTATAACAGGAAGCAGCCTTTGAATACATTATACTTATTAGGAAGCTGAGGCGGTGTAATACTAAGATTATATAGTTTTTATGAAGGATATATACATTTATATATTAAATATATACGAGGGGTTGCTGAAAAGGTCCTGGCTTTGCCCCCTTCTAGATGGAATAGAAAAATGAGTGTGGGGGTATATGACAGCCTAATATCTTAGTATGTAACTGTGCAAATATCAGGTCTTTGCGATTCTTAAAACTGTTTTTTCTTTTAGGGAGAAGCTGTGATGGCAGAGGCACAAGCAATTTTCACGTTGTTGGAGTTAGGGGCCATCATGAAGTTTTTGTTTCCAGGGAAAGTCAGCAAAGGACATTCACACTGAGATGTCACAAACACTGGGGGAAAAGTGTCCTTACTACAGCATTGTCAAAACCTGGATATCTAGTTTCAAGACTGGGCATTTCATCGCTGAAGATAAGCCCCGCAGTGGGCGCCCCCCAACCTCAACTGACCCCGCAACCAGCTGTGCTGGCCATGAGCTGATTATTAAGGAACAGTGAATATCCGCAAAAAAGATAGCCAGATACTTGACATCCCATGGGAGCGTGTTGGGTTTGTTATCACCACTATCCTAGACATGGGCAAGCTTTCAGCAAAGTGGGTGCCAAAATCTTTGAACAGTGATCAGAAGAAGAAACGAGTTGATGCATCAAAAGCCGTTTTGGCCCATTTTGAAACTTTTTGGCTAGGTTAGTGACTGAGGATGAAACCTGGCTCCACATCTCTGATCCTGAAACCAAGGAAGAAGTTCCTAACCCAGAAATCAGCCAAAAAAGTCAAGGCGTCCGTTTTCTGTAACAAAGATGGTCTGTTGGTGGACTACCTACCTAAGGGCTCTAGTATCACCGGACAGTATTATGCTAACCTCTAGACCAGCTGAAGGAGGCAATTAAGGGGAAATGCCCTGGAAAGTTGACTAAAGGGATCCTTTTTTTGCAGGACAATGCACCTTCGCACATGTCCAAAGTTGTGGCTGCCAAATTGAACACCCTGGATTTCCAATTGGTCCACCATCCGCCCTACTCACCTGACCTGGCCCCTTCGGACTATTATCTGTTCCTGAATTTGAAGAAACACCTGAAGGGGCAACGTTTTCAGGACATTTCTGACGTCAAAGATGCTGCTGAGAGCTGGTTTGCGGCTCAATCAAAGGACGTTTATTTGAACTGTCTAGAAAAGCTGCAACTACGCTGTAACAAGTGTATCAGTCTCAGAGGGTAATATGTTGAATAAATGTGTTATTTCATAACTCTGGCTCCCTTCTTTCTGGGCAAAGCCAGGAACTTCTCAGCTCCCCCTCATATCTGTGACCATGAATATATATATATATATATATATATATATATATATATTATAAAAAAAATGATTGATCCAAATTAAATATTTTGGAGTAATGGATAATACAATCATTATTTTTACACTTTTTAAAACCTATAAACACAATAGATTCTGTGAATTGTGCACTAGAATGTGAATTTGCATTAGTTTATTATTTCCATTATTTCCATTTGCACGTGACCATTCTACCATTCTGCTGGTAGGCAAGGCAACTTCCAAAACAAATAGCATTTTTTTAAATCATACTAAAATATGTATGAATATTTGTATTACTAGAAAGACAGGAAACAATTTTTTAAAAATGAACTGTTTGTTAAAAATGACATAAATTTGGACAAAATTTTCATATTTTAAAAGACAGTTGTTAAACTAAAGCAAGTAGGAGAGGGAGAAGGACTGACTTACAACTAGTTATACACCAACATCATAACACCATACAAATTATAAAAACTATTTTTCAAAGTTTATATATGTCTTCCAATTTAATATGGTGCATTTCAAGAAAATATGACAACATTTCCTGATAACCAAAAACTGTGAAACATGTTTACCAAACCAAGAGCAAATACGTTTTCATGACAATATTTTTTAATAGACCCACATAGACATTAACTGAAATACTATGTGTATCCCAGTAGTATAGGATAAACTACCCAACAAAACAACATTACTCAGTAGTGCTGTCAAAAAGGATAATTTACCAATAAGGATCATTTACCTCATTTAATGGATTTTCAAACTCTCAGAAAACATTAATCAATTTGTACCTTCAGGAGCTTTTGATAAATTTATTGCTGTCTTTTTGGTTTTCACTAGAACCATTGTATCTTCAGGTTAGAACTGTTTATATTGGTTAAATTTAGACATCAAACGAGTTCTAGATTTTATGTAACTATAACCGTAGTATAGATTTTCTTTGTATCCAGGGGCAATAGTCTTCTAATATGAACTTTGCCCAAGGATTACTGAGGCCTTCAAATCTGTGAGATATTTAGTTATAGTTAAGGATCAAGCAAACATTAACAAATAAAAAACCTAACATTGTAACTAAAGAAAACTATATATTTTAAAAAATATAATTTTTGCTAAGAAAATTGAGGAATTAAAAACACATATACTTTAAAATGCAGGTCTTTGCAGATCCCTTCAACTGTCACATCCATATATCTTTTATGGACCAGAGCAAGTTTTACAATCTATCTGTGGGTGTATTGATTAGGCAATAACTGTGTCACTGCTTAAGATAACAAAGAAATACACATATTTTTTTCTGTACAAACAAGGCTTAATTTTAGTAATACTGTATTGCAAAAATTATGATTTATTTTATTTGATAAAATGTAATATATAAACAAAAGGGGCACCAAAAATCAAAAGCATCTTTTTCTAGTTTGACCACTCTTTTAAAACATCCTGTATTTCTTTAAAAAATACATGCTCTATATTTTGTCATGTTAATGATATTAAAAGAACATGGTATTACAAATGATTCAAAGTCATTTACAAATAAAGTTAAGGCTTTTTTTCAATTTTTTCAATGCATAAAACAAAATATTAGAGAATAAAATAATTAAAAACATCAAAATATTAGAAGAGTAATAGATAAAGGATTTGAATAGAACTGATTGCGGTTCACTAAGGGTTTATATTATTTAACTTGCAAGGTTCTTTTAATTTTCATTATATGAAAATCAATGGTCATTCCCTTGATCTGCAACTAATGAGCCACAGTATTTACAACGTAGTAAAATAAAATTGCTACATTGTAAATCCTCTTGCTACTTAATATGCTGTTCTCACAGTGTCAATGTACACAGAAGCAGTAGGTAAATAAGTCCCGGCTGTTGCTGGAAAACATGGCCACAAAGCTGCAGGGAAGGAAGAGAGGCAGGCTGTATTGTTTGGGTGGTATATGGCAAAGAAAAAAAAGGATTTGCTTGCAAACATGCAGGTTTTTTTATCATCTATTATGCCCATGGTAACTTTTTACTATTTATTTTCTATGTTTGAGCTACCTGTTTTTGGACCATAGCTATGAATGGCCAGAATACCAATCAGCCAGATTCATTTTCTAGCTTGCCATTCTTGTAGTCCACATATTTGATGCCTGTTCCCCATTGCTGTCCTTGGTATGCTCTGCAACCTGGTTGGTGTTGAGAATGCTAAGTGAAGAGGCTCATTTATTTAATTTGATAATTTTCTGTATAACAGAATGGATTTGTATTTGGGCCCCCTCTAATTCTTTTATAACTCCGGATGAAGCAGATCCCAAGTACTTCGCATGGAACTATGGTGATTTTATTGCAATATCATGTATTGAATGTATTGTACTTCACTCAAATTATAAATGTAGTTCATTATAATAATAAAAGTATTTTTATTATTTATATTTATGACTCATGAACAATGCCTGAAAAGTGGCAGCAATCCACTTTGTTTTTTGTTCTAAAATATATAATATGAAGAATATTAATACCACAGGTCAACATGTTAACATTTTCATCAGATATAATTTTATTTGGACTCTGTGTTCAGTTTTTCTCTAGCACGTCTAGTATCTGTGATGCAGCTAATTATATATTGTGTGAAATATTTAATAAATAGCCTTAACATATTACAATTTTTAACAACAGTTTTCTGTTTTTAAGTTTAGAGACGCACTAACTGCGATTGATTTCATTTGTCATCATGCCTAGGAATTGCCTAAATAATCCAGACAGTTTCTGTTACGTGTGTGGTTCATTCACAAGGAAAGCACAACATTGCCAAATTACCACAGAACCTAAAAAGATATACAAATTATATTTCAGCTTGGTAACCAGGATAAATCTTGGGCTCCACATGTCATTTGTACCAGTTGTACCAACAGACTGTGTGAATGGCTAAATTGGTGTAAAGCAGCAGTGCCATTTGCAATCCTGAAGGATTGGAGAGAACCGTGGGACCATCTAATCGACTGCTATTTTTGCAGCCTCAACACAAGTGAATTCTCAGATAAAACTAAGCACAAAATTGTATATCCCAGCCTCCATTCTGCAGTTAGGCCTGTTCCCCATGATGAATAATTGCCAGTTCCGGTACCGCCACATGATGGACTTGCTTCTGTAGAAGGTGATGAGGAATGTGCTGGAGTTGCAGCCAGTTACAACCCCGAATCATCTGATCCTGACTACTTGGCCGATGAAGATTCAGAACCAGAGACCTTTACACAAGCAGAGCTGAATGGTCTTGTTCTTGATCTAAATGTCTCCAAAGACAAAGACTTCTTGCTTCAAGGCTTAAACAAAAGCACTTGCTTGCAAAGGGTGTAACTGTAACTCACTACAGAAAACGAAATCATAACTTCACAACGTTCTTCACTAGTGACTGCTCACTGTGCTACTGTCATGATATAAATGCACTCTTTAACAGTTTGTCACAAGAGCATGTTCCATCTGAATGGTGTATCCTAATTGATTCCTCTAAAAGAAGCTTCGAAAGCAGTCTTACTGCATATTGGTAATTCCAAACCAAGTTAACGGATTGGCCATTCCATTAACCTAAAGGAGTTCTATGACAACATGAAGTTACTACTTGAAGCAATTCAGTGTAAAACACACCAGTGGAACATCTGTGGGGATCTAAAGGTCACTGTGCTGATGGGAATGCAAGGAGGATTCACAAAATATTGCTGTTTCCTATGCCAATGGGACAGGCGATCTACGGAAGACCATTATGTCAAGCGTGATTGGCTACCAAGAGATACCTATAAGCCCGGATCAAGCCGTGTCAAGTTTCTGCCTCTGGTTGATCTGCATAAAATATTTCTGCCACCTCTCCATATCAAGTTAGGCTTGATGAAGAACCGTGTAAAGGCCATGGGTAAATCAAACTCAATGGGTTTTCAGTACAGTAGTAGTTTCCAAACATAAGCACTGCAAAAATGAAGGAAGGGATATTTATAGGGCCACAAATCAAGTCTGTTTTGCAGGATGATGTTTTCAAACAATCTCTCAGCAGCTGAGCTACAAGCTTCGGATGCATTCAAGTGGCTGTGTGAAAATTTCCTGGACAACTATAAGTCTCCTGCATACAAGGAAGGAGTTCAGAATCTGCTTGATTCATACCAGAAACTAGGTTGTCCCATGTCAATAAAAAATACATTTCTTTGCACTTGCATCTAGAATTCTTCCCGGAAAATCTTGGTATGGTGAGTGATGAACAAGGAGATCATTTTCACCAGGACATTCAGTTAATTGAACACCGCTACCAAGGTTTCTGGAATGAAAGTATGATGGCTGACTTCTGCCGGATGCTGTACCGCGACAATCCAAAGAGTACACAAGAAAATCATACTCTAAGCATTTCTGAAAAAACAATGGTACCTGACTAACACTGTTCAGTAGATCTATACCACAGTATGCCTTATTTTACTTCACAGTGAAGATGTATTAACATTCACTTCAATGCTGCTTGAAAAACTGATTTAGAAAAGTTTGTTGTGGTCTCTGATGATTATCAGAACTAATTTTTTGTTGACCTGTGTAACTATTCGATTATTTTAATTTGATTTTTTTTTGTATTTTTCACTTTACTGTTAATTGGTACCTAAACCTTGTTTTTTGGTAAAGTTTAATAAAGCTCGTTGATTTTCCAGTTTTAGGGATTTTATCTAAAGACAAATATTTTTTAGCTAAAAACTAATGAAGGATAGATCCCTAAATAAATGTAGCTTGAAATATATCTTTTAGTGATCTTTGTAATACATCTTGAAATCTGGCTAAAATCTGGCTACTGGGCCCAAGAATAACATATAAGACAGGACCCTCATCCTCAATCTATGTCTCCAAAGTCTGCAACACACTATGTAGCTAACACCCCAATAACTTTCATACCTCACAATGTACCTTACCCCCTAACTTGTATGAGAAGGAACAGGATTAGTAAATGGTCCCACTCGCTGATTTACATGTTAGTCATCATCTGACACTAGCTGGGAGCTTCATGTGCACTAAGGATCATCTCACACTTAGTTTTGTTACTGTTGACACCTTGTGAGAGACAGTATTACATGCAACAAAGCTTTCCTTTGGGGTCACTTTATTACTGTCTGAAAATCTGTAGACTCCTAATCGCTAATCAGAAGATAAATGATAGGGATATGCCTCACTGGTTTAGACACTAGTATACCATGGACCTTAATGTGATATATTTGACTAATCAACATTTCAACTTCTATAACCTCCTTTACTACACTGTTTGTTTAGTGGTTGTAACGTGTGCATGGGAAGTGATCCCAGGTCCTTTGGATATCATATAGAGCCATTGTATGTTTGCTCTTTATGAAGTTGATGGACTGATTTACTGAAGAGTTTAAGAATCTTATTTACACAATAAAATAAATAAATATTAACTTTATTAATCCAGTTTATATGCATTAAACATGATTTTACTTTACTCATGATATAGTAAAAGTGATTATTTATATTTTTTACTGTATAAGAAATTTTACTCCTTTAGTAAATCAGTCTCATTGTCTTCAGTTATAGCCAGGGGCAAAGACATTAAGCCCATATTGCAAGCTCTGATAGCAAAAACGATGGACTAATTCTCAATTCAAATGTCCTAATAATATAATAAATATCATGACGTCACTTAAAAGTTATCTAAAGGATGTAAATGTCCTAGATAAGGAGGGGTATGAGCCATAAAAGCTTATACACAACAGCAAAAAAGGAAATCATGTAGAGTATTAGGATGGTTGCTTGGGACTTTTTTCATTGTCCATTTTCTTGTATTTTACAAAACATGAATAGCTACTTTATCTTTTTGGGAACTGAAAACAGTTTTACATGAATAGAATTTATTTATCTTTATCTGCTTCCTCCAGACTGATTTGCATACATTTCCCTAGCATGATGAAACACTTACTATATTATTAAGTATGCCAACAATTTATCTAGTTTAGAAGTTTCAAATGTAAATTAACTGATTTCTCAACAGTGATAGTTTGCATCAGATATTCTTTCTGTATTCAGTAAGTTGTAACAGAAAAAGTAGTCCTAATATTAGCAAACAGAAGTGCAAGGAAATACTCCCTTAAAACACTATAGTGGTAATTTTAAACTGGAATAGGATTAATAATTAACAGCAACAGTGTACAATGTTATTATGAAACATTTGTTCCCTAACCAAATCAGATCAGCTGTGTAATTATTTCCCAGAATAGCTGAGCAATCAATTTGTTGTCTTCAGACATAGATCCTATTCAGAATCTTTGTATTTAGAATTGTTTATGGTGGATAGAAAATGCATTCCAAAATCTGCATCTTCAGCATCGGCAATATGGTTTACAGAGAGGAATGATGAGAAAAATGAGCAATAGTGTTAACACTCTACCTTGAATGGACAGAAGATGAGACAGCTGGAATTGATAGAATCATATCTTGTGCTGACATTTTCAGGACCTGTTTATAACTACATATGTGGATCAATATTAAGCAATGAAAATGTGAGTACTCTACTGTGTATCCACAATCAGATTTTATGTGATACTTTGGCTTGGCTTGCAAATATTTAACCTGCCTTAGTATATTATATTACAGTGAGGATAATGTAACAAGCATATTATTGTAATATCCTAATATTGTAAAAGACAAAACATTGCTCTAAAAAATGCTCCTTTAATGTGAGTGCAGTTTGACAATAGTAAACAAAGAGTTTGATTGATACATATTTTAGATGCTGCATACAATTAGATTTCTATTGGGGCATTTTTCATATTCTTGTATTTAGTAGGTTAAGCATTACCAATTTGGGCCTCATTTAATAAAGCTATTCAAGACTGGAGAGTATACACTTTTATCATTTACCCTTGGTAAACCAAAAAAACTGAAATGGATTTGGTCCAGAATTGAAAACATTTGCTAACAAATAGCAAATTATTTTAAGAAATCTATTCCAGGTTTGCTTTAATACACCAGGCCCTTTTAGAGAAAGGATCGGGTTTAAAGCAGCTGAAGGTTTCTTTTTAACTTTTTTGTAGGAGGTATTTTATCCTGATATTTATTTTGACTTTTTGGTCCTTTTTTTATCCTCAAAACAAGATTATAATTTTGCAGAACGGTCACTTTTTAACTTTAGGCTGCATGTCACCTAGCATAAAGCAACCCTTTCCTATTAGGCTCAGCTGTCATTGATGAAGTGTCTATGACAGCCTTGTAGTTCTCAGGACTGCAGAGGTAATATCATGAGATTGGTGTTACTACCATGTGCATTGCTAATGAGTTCTGAGTTCTTCTCTCCAAAGCCTACTTAGTAATGCTTTCTCAGGATGGTAACATAACATAAACTTTCTCTGAGAACCGAATGTATTTATGGAACAAAAATACTACCTGTGGACCAGAGCAAGGGGAGAAGGACCAGCTTTAAGAGAAAATATATGTTTTATGGATAGTTGGTAAATACAAGTGCTTACAGTGAAATTGCATTTTGTCTTAGGTGCCTAAAAGTTCTCACCTATATGTCTGACACTGTATTTCAGGCACCTAAAAGTAAAATATTGAATGCAGAAGGGGTGCTTAGGTTAATATAACTCATTTTTCATTGTTGTTTTCCCCACTGTTTGTTGGGACACTTATACAATTTTATTCATTCCTTGTATTATTTCTTGTTTTTGCATGGCTATTGGGACAGTAAATCTACATACTGCATATTCCCTTGACAAATATCATATAGAAACAAATTTATTTTTAACAAGGCAATTACTAAATTACTACCTTTTGTTTGACAATTTCTTTTTTTTATTTTTCCTTAAATTACTCAGGAATTGTAATAATTTAAACAAAATATAATTTTATATTTCTTCACACTGCTGCACTACATTGATTATTAAGAACTTCAAACTGTTTTAAAGAGAAGAAGGGTCTCAAGGTTTGACTTACTACATGCTGTTCTTGGTAAATTGTATTACTTGGAATAATCGTTGATATACCTCAGATACTGTTATTTGACTAATAACATATATATCATTATATTTTTACTTTCAATATAATATACAAAAATGTATACTATATTCTTGCAAAGTTACAGCTTAAGTGACGTTTTTTTTTTCTATTATTCTATTAGTTATTAATATGTCAATTTATGAGTTTGATTTTAATTTGTTAATGAAGTATTTCAAGTAATTAATGAGCATCCGCCTGTATTATCTAAGAAAATTAGTTCTTACTAAAGAGAACCAAATCTAAGAGCTATATTTGTACCTTTTGAAATACCTATATTGCATAATTTTGGGGTTTTAAACATAGCAAAACAATGAGGCATATTAAATACGATCACTGAAACGCAACATTTACTGCAGGAATAATTTGACAGCTGAGGTCCGCTAAAAAAAAAATTCTGGGGAAGTACTGTCACATTTCAAGAATTTCAAGAATTGATAGTTGGCTACTTATAAATTGTTGAGAAATAAAAAAAAAACATGCAAAATGTAATAACTTCATTTAAGTCCTATAGGTAACAACCAGGATATTTGCCATTAACCCTTTGAAGTTTTAAATTTTGCTTTCTCTGGAGTGGTGAAGAAATGTCCTACACTAGTTAGACAATTATTACCACCACCAATCAGTGATATGTTTATAATGCTGTAATTAACTGACACACAAAGAATGAGCAGAGGAGCACACTGTAGCCACCTCAATATGGCATGCTTATTGCCCAGGCCTAATAAATAAATTATCCCAGTTCTATTGCAGGGTGCTGCCATCCTTCTTCTCTTCTGTCTCCATATGATCTTCATCATCTAGATTGGCTGTGCCTGTTTTACGTAACTCCCGCATGCCTTTATCCATTCCGATCAGGCGCAAGGGAAGCCGGTATGGCAAAGTTTCCATACCCACCTGCCTGATCATAAATTTTTCCAAGTAGGACTTTAGTACCACTTTAGGCTGAATCTATCTGCAGGTTCTTGAGATGGCATGCTGGTACAGAAATCCTACAAAAATCAAAATTGCTTCCTATATGCTAAACAATAAGGAATCATGTTTATGTCATGTCCCAGGTTTGGGAAAAACTAAATCTCTGCCCACTTTGTCATTGCATGCAGTAAAGGTACTTTCAAGATCAAAATCATGGAGCAAACAGATACATTTTGGTTTATCTGCATCAACAGGAGAATTAGTATCTATTTTTCATCACTTTTTTGAACTGCTAAAATTATCAAAATATTATCAGTATCCTATTACTGAGATATTGGCACTAGGTATTATCTAATCCTTATTGTTCCTATTGGGATCTTGAGATATAGTGGGATCTCAAGCAATCTTGAGATTCCAATTATTTTTCTAAAGCCTTAATATAGAAAATTGCCAAATTGTGAGTTTAGGGCATGGATATGGTATTGTTATGCCTCATATAGAGACCCTAAAATGTTGGCAATATACATTGCTGACTATAACATCATGCAGAAGAAGACATTCTTTATGAATAGTGATAGCTATACTATTATACTTTCCTGTGATTGAATTAAAGGAAAATGGATTATAGTTTACTATTTAATTTTTCCTGATTGTGGTCTGTAAAATATGTCTCCTATAGCATGAAAATTCGACATGGGAGCCACTTAAGTATTGATTAGAACCTACTGTATTTTTGTAAAAATCATAACTCCTCATACGTTGATAGATGTTGTTATCTCTGATGACTAGCTACTTTTTTGCAGCCATATTAAAGTTGACATTGTTTTGAGTTTAGGGCATGAAATATGGTAAAGGTACCCATCCTTGGATGACAAAAGGAGGTATAGGACATTCAGTATGTACATAAAGAGGATTAATAAATCACACTAGACATTAGGATGTATCCCTAGTGCGGAAGGATTAGAAGTTGTCAGTTATTCATGGCCATCTGGGCTGGGCGTCTGTTTCAGACATTTAACTTTTTGTCCTGTCAGATAAAAAACTCTCTACAACAACACTATAAAAATACTTTTCTTTTTATGTAGAATAAGGTGAAGCATGTGATTTTCACCTAATTGATATTTCAAATGCTTAATTTTAGTTGAACATTAGTTTAAGTTTTGCTTTGATGAAATCAGTATTGTGAACTATGACTGCCAATATTTCAAGTCAATAGGCCTGCTTTATTAAAGCTCTCCAAGGCTGGAAAGGATACACTTTCACCAGTGAAGCTGAGTGATCCAGCAAACCTGAAACGGATCTGGTCCAGGATTTAAAACATTTGCTAGCAAATGACTTTGAGCAAATCCATTCCAGGTTTGCTGGATCACCCAGCTTTACTGATGAAAGTGTATCCTCTCCTGCCTTGGATCTTTTAAAAATCAGGCCCAAAGTATCAAGTCAGAATAAGGTATTGTCAGCAAAAGTGCTAAGGGTAGGGAGGTGGTGGAGAGCTGGGGGCAATGTCAGGAAAACACCTTTTTTGAAGATGCAAATTAACTTTAGTTAGTTGAAAAGCCCTTAAACATAAATAATTAAACAAATAACAAGGCATGTGTTTTTTCTTTAAATCAAAGTGGAACTTTCAGATTTAAAGATTCATATGCGGTTTGCCACAGCTATTTGGGTGGCAGGTTGTAGGGATGAAGCTCTGTCCCTCAACTTGCCCCGTCCCCCCATTGTTTAAGTAGCATAGAGTCTGGTGTGGGCAGAAGGGGGCACATGATCGGTACTTCACCTTTTCCTGGCCAAAATACATTTCTCAGTCACTAGTTGGAACCTCTATCAAATTTTATTTCTGTGTTTGTCCCTGCTGCAGATTTTCCCTCACTTCCTGACTAGAAAAACCATTGTGAGCAAGAGAGGGAGTGAAAGTAAATCTCTCTACTGGAGCCCTGGTAAAGTTCTGAATAAAAAGTTTTAGGCTGGATCTGCACATCAAGCATTCCCCCAAAGATACCCTGAAATTCCACTATCATGAGTAAAGATTTTCACTGCATATTAAAAAAAATGTTTTTGTTTTATTACAAACACCAGAACGTGGATTACAAACAATACTAGATGGTGGCCCAGCAGTTTTTGAGAAGATAAAAACAGTTTCAGAGATCAGGTGATTCTAGGTCATGAAGACAGGGGTCTATATTCAAAAACAGCTTTGAGAAACGTGCTGAAGACACAGCTTTTTTATTATTATTCACTGACTAATACATGTATTTGATGTTACTTATTTTAGATACTGTGATTTTTTAAAATAAATTACATACATGCATAAACTGCATAAATACATAGGTAATGCATGCTATTAAAATGTACTTCCATGATAAAATTCTGGGTTTTCTGCATACAGCAACAAATATAACACATGGCTGTGCTAGACAAAGCAGATTACTCTGCAGAATAATAATCACACATAAACATGTAATACTTTATCACGCAACATGTCCTTTTGGTAGTAATGGAAATCACTGAGCAACATATGTTATAGGATACAATGTGAGAAAATGACAAGGGGCTGTTACGTTTCAGGTAGCCGCATGAGGTGCCCCAGCTATTAATAAAGGCAAGACAATAGATTTACACTTAACTTACACTTAAATCCTAAATTTTCTTAACCAGATTGTAGTGAGCCATTTCAGTAAGTTGCCAGCACAGCATTGAAAAACTTCAATATGCCAAATTATGAGGCATATGGTTGTATTTTGAGGGTGAGTTTATTAGGATAATTAGTTGCATATTAGTATATATTGGTGAATTTTAAGCAACAAATATTAAGAAATTATGTTCATTTGTATTACCAGGTTAATGTAAAACCTGAAGAGATTTTAAAAAAATAAAATAATGAACACTAACTAGATAAGATTTAGTTTGCTAATGTTCTGTGAATCAAAAACAATTTTGATTTTTCATGATTTTTTTCCATAAAATATTGCTTTATTTTTGATGCATTAGATGCACTTTAGTTTATTTTAGCTACTTTTCATCATACGCACTCTTCAGCATCAGCTTTAAACTGTTGCTTTGCACCAGCTTCCTAAGAGTAACAGCAGTGTATTCTACCTGAGCAGAGTACTAATACCTAAAGCTCTTCTTTAAAGATTTATGATCAGGCAGAAACAGACTGGCGATGTCCCTTCTGAAAAAAGTATTCTTACCTGCCTGATCGCTCTATGGAGCTTTCAAATGTTATGAGCTGCACATGCCATGGTTGCCAGGATACCCGCCACATCCCGGCTTGCCCTGCAAGCATGCAGGCCACCAAATGAACTCTCGTGTACCTGCCTGGGATTTATGTCATCCTGGCCTGTCAATCAAGATCGCTGAAGATCACATGATAAAAGAGAAGGTGGTGCACTGAGACAAAGGTACAGGTGAAGTACAGGTGTGTATCACAGGGTTTAGGTAGATCTTAAAGCCCAGCTCTGAACACTTTCGTTTTTATGCTTTTCAACCCTTTTATATTTTTTTACAACAGCTGAAAATGTGTTAAGTGTTTGCTCAATTGCATAGTTCCCTGAAGGCAGTTTTGAACTGATCTGGAAAATACAGTGGGAGCCATACGTCTGACTCCCATTGCATCATAACAGTGTCAATGAAAAACACTCTCCAAGGCATCAGTGAAGCTGGGTGATCTGGCAAACCTGAAATGGATCTGGTCCAGGATTCAAAACATTTATTAGCAGATGACTTTGAAGTAATCCATTCTAGGTTTGCTGGATTACCCAGCTTCACTCATGAAAGTGTATCCACTCCAGCCTTGGAGAGCTTTTACAAAATCAAGCCCATTAAATCAACCACAATATATTGGATGGCAGAGGGATTTACTCCTGGCTCAGAGATGCCTCTTCATGTGACACAAGACCTTAAACCAGGACAAATGGGCAGGAAATGCCTAAAGAAGCACTCCTACACCCAAGCTTGAATTTAAGATAGCCCTCCATGGCTGTGAAATTTACAGCCTTACAATAGATACAGGATTGTTACATTAGTTTCTTTACTGAGTCCAGTATTCAGAGCACATTATGTATAGGTTACAGGGTCATAAAGGGATGACCAGAGAAGAAAAAAGATGCTATGGTATATTGGTTGAACTTGAGTAGTGGGCAGGGACACAAAAAAAGCTGTAACCCTGAATGTGAACTGAACAATCTTCTAGTGCATACTAAAAGCACAGTCTTTGTAAGCCCTTAGGCTGCTAATTTATTTTAAATTGCATGCCAGATTTCTTCTTTTCTAATAAGCTTATTAGCAGAAAAAGAAATGATAAATTCTTTGCTATTATCCAAAGAATGTAAAGTGAGCTGCGACCACAACCGGAAATGAAGAGCACTTATGCTTGAGCCGCCAGACCTTATGGTCCCAGAGACCGCTGCACCTGTGTACCTTTTGCAGTAGCACACATTTAGCAGCCTCAGTAATTTAGTGATAATTAAATATTTTATAGCTAGAGGAGATATCTCTGTAATAAGAGATTTAATTTAGTTATGGCTGATTTCTTTTCAGAATACCCATTTTTTAATTACCCAGAAAAAAGTGGAGGCTGTAGATAAATCTTCTACAATGAGAAAACCATTTTATAGTAGCAATTCATGAACAAAACCTTTTGTGAGGTGTGTTTTAGTAGTATAAGCAAGTGCTTAGGATCTATGTTTGCTCTGAGCACACAGGACCTTTCTTTGGTCTACATGTCTAAGGTATCTACATTATTTTCTCTTCCCCAGGGTAGACTAGTACAGCTAAAGAAAATCTAATATTTAACTTGTGATTCTTGGCAATGCATCCTTTAGTAAATAAAATTGTGTATACTATTAGTTGTAGGAAAACATTTAGCCTCTTTCAAATTCCAGTATTGATTTTATCATTCCTGTTCATACAGTAGAGAGCTACATATCTTAACTATTCTTTCTTAAGGGCATAGAAAAATCTATTTTCTTCTGTGCCTATGGCCAGCCCTTAGAGTCTAAAAAAAATCCAAAATAATGTTACCTATTGATATATTTGGAATAGGCATAATTTCTGCAAACTATTCTGTTTGTTGATTGTTTTAAGAGTTTTCAATATCATTTTGTACAGTTTTCTCACAGTATATTATACTGCAGGTAACTTTCCAGTCCCTACACTGAAGCCTAAATTAGCTATGCCTTTTCCTATATTTCAATCTGTGTGGGCAAGCAGATCCTAACGGCTGACACTATGCTTTTGCTATGCACATAGCTACCATAATTATATTAATACAGTAAATGTAAAAAAATCATAATAGTTACACCGGGGCATACCAGAGTGTGCACTTCTGTGGCCAGAAAAAAGATCTGATCTGCCGAGGTTACACAAATTTGTTTCTTATTCAAGCTGATTGTATATGCTTTTTTTCAATTCATTTTCTGGTCAAGATGCTCTCAAGCTCATTTCCTACTGGACCTTTATAAGAAAGGCATTGTACTGTATATATTGAACAACAATGGATGATTTAGATACTGGAGTATCATCCATTGACATGCACAGAGATGCACAGCTCAGTGTACATAGAAAAAAGCTAAGTATGTTATATTGCAGAAGGAATCTTCTGTCATTTTTTGCAGAAAAAGTCCTTTCTGCTTTATCCATTGGGATTCATGAAAAACAAATGACAAAAGCTTTTTTTTTCCCAAAAAGACATTTTTTTTTGCATGCTTGAGGGGTTCACTATTTCTGTTTTATTTATTTCCATATTTAAAGCAGTATCTGTTGAGCTGTACCCAATAATTATATGAAATATGTACTTTTTAAGAAAAAAATAGACAACATACATTCATTAATGACTGATGGATGATGATGATGATGCTGCATGTATGACATAATATTTAACTCCGCATATATATAAATGGGGCTCTTGGTATTGAATAATGCCCTTTGCATCATTTCATATTAGTCATAATAAGCCTTTAATGGATAACTTGCTGCTGGAAACTGTAAAAATCATAATTACTACTAGATCAATATTTTCGTGACATTTCTTGTAAATTTTATATCTGAAGCTACTAAAACAAATCCTTGATGAACTCATATATACATTAAATTAGATCTATATTCTTCTTAGAATGTCATACTGTGCTCATAAGCTTGAGATAGCAGATTTTGTGCTGCAAGCATCTGTTTCATAAATAATATATTATTATAGCTTATAGAAAACAGACTGTATTCATTGCTAAGATGAGAGCAGTGAGCATAATGTACAAAAATGTGCAAAATAATAACAAACATTGTATAGGAAGGCCTTATAATAGTCTTTGAAAATGCTAAGTTTGCTTTTCGATGGCAGGATAATATATTTTGTATAATGTAATAGTGAGTTAAACTCAGATACAAAATCTAAACATTTGTTGAGGTTTGCTAGACATTTATCACTAGAATACACAATGCTAATTTGCAGATGCTCTTTATATCCAGTGATAAGGAAGCACATCTATCCTATGTAAGACCTATTTTGTTGCAGCAACAATAATGTAGTCCTGCATTTTCTATTTAAAGAATAAACAAATTGCTATGTGCTCTTTTTATTTTGCCTTTATTAGGATTCATTTGTTAAAAAATTATATTTAGCCAGCAGTCCAGACAAATGGTTTGATTTAATGTGTCACACTGACATGTACTAAATTGTAAAGAAAATCATGGCAAAGAGTATAAGACATTTAACCAGCTGTATACCCTCTACGGACCAAAAACATTTTTGCTTAAGGCCTTTTTATTCAGCCATGCTATTCTATATTAGTCTATGATTGAAAACATACAGGATTTTTATTGCAGAAGAGACAAATTATGTCCATTCTGCAGTAGAATATACTTACCTGCCACTTTGCAATATTTTTACATTGAACACATACACAGCTTAGTGTACAAAGCTGGTATCTCAACATCCCCCAGGCCCTGTAAACTCACACACAATAGTATGGCCAATGATCGGGAACACAGAAAAAGACCAGATGAAGAAGGCACCCCCTGAAATGGAGCAAGGACAGCATGTAATTACAAAAGTACACTGAGTGACATTAGGCCTTAGGGAATGAATGGGGAGATAGTGAGCCATCTGGGCCAAGTAATGCTTGGAGTTAAAGCCATGGGGGTTAAAGCGCTGATTTAACATAGCCCCACATATCTGCTGAAATTACCAAACAATATCAGCAGTTTTTTCCATGCTCCACAAGTAAAAGATTTTTCCGACAGTCCTCCTAAAATTATACGCTGTGCCATCATCCTCTATCATTTCCTTGTTCAGTCCCATTTTTGGTAATGTTTTAAATCATGACAAAATTGTTCTTTTTATCACTGGCCTCTATATTGCCCTATAAGGTTCTTTGACATCTCCTTTTATTTAAAATTTACTATGGAAATAAGTTTTTTTGAGTTTTTAGTTAAGCAAAATATTATTAAATATTTCATGAATACTACTAATATTACCAAAAACCACAAAACATGAAAATAGGTTAATTAGGTTTATCACAAAGTTGACCCTAGATTGTGTTAATGACATATGACTATGGTAGGGCCATAGGATTGTCAGCCCTTTTGAGGGACAGTTAGTGATATGACTGTGTACATTGTAAAGCGCTGCATAATATGTCGGCACTATATAAATACAAATATATTTAATTGCTATCCAAATATATATTTAGGTTACTTACTGTTTGTTTCCAGACTTTCACAGAGTTCTGTTTTGACTTCACCATTCGGTCGGTCATTTCCTTTTTGAATCAGCTTGCTTTGCATGGTGGCAGCTGTCACAACTGCCTTGAAGCTTCTCTTTCTTTTTTGAACATTTTGCTCAGGATGAAAGATAATAATGTAAACCTTGGGCATATAAAGCATTCCCAAAGACACTGAAGCACTTAAACTCATGGATACTGTCAAGGTAGTTGTCTGGATATACATCTGAAAAAAAAAGACATTACATTGTAGATAATACTGAACAAACCTTGATTAACCCAAAATTTAATATTACGTTTAGGACCAATGACATCATTATTTTCCTCTTTTTGACAGTCAATACTAATTGAAGATTGAATAACCTGGATACCCATATAATTTGTTAAAAAAAAAATCTTATTAGCCAAAGAAACAAAAATGTACTTAGGGGACAGTAATGGCCCACTATTGACAGAATTCATGATCCAATGCAGTCCAAGCTGGTATTTTCTCAAAACTGTTATAAGATTTTTGTAAATTTATACTGATACATGATAGTAAAGGGGTCATAGACCCTGGCCTAAGTCAAACGAGGAAGTTTCTAAGTTTAAATGTTTCTATGTTTAAAGTAATTACCTAACCGTCTGTGTCAAGACTAAAAACCTAACAATGCATACAATATAAAGTTATTTGCAAATGAAACTTGTTTTTTAATTATTTCCAAAGATCATGTAGTTAATGCTCCTAGTGTGACAAGAACACAGAACTTTAGCAATTAAAGAAGATGTTTGTTATTCTAAATTATAGTCACAGTCCACAGAAGATAAATAATTGCCAACTTAATTCTTTAGCTGCTCTCACAGTCTAAAACTGGTATGGAACATTTGTATGATCTCCACAGTTCTAATCTTCATTCAAAATTTATGGGTCACCTAAAGATAGTGTTAAAACATTTGAAACAATTCCCAAAAAAGTAAAATCATTTAGACAAAATGTGAGCTTTTAAACCATCACCTGCTATTCTGTGCAACTTTTTGCAGAGTTCTACATTGCTTTACTAGACTTGATTTTATGGCATATCTGACTTGCTTTGAAACTCAAGATTTAAAATACATTTTACAATTGTAACAAGCATGTATGTTGATTACAAGCAGTAAAATGAGATCATAGGGCCTAAAAAATTAAAGTATAGATGTGCCACAGGGTAGGTTGGAAACAATTTCCTTTATCAGTAACTGCATTGACTGTGAGCTGCAAACTCTGAAACAGTCCAGAATTCACAGAATCATGTAGATTAGGTCCCATTTAACTCCTTTATTACCAAAGATTTACCCAGACACAATTAACTGGTATGGTGCATGTCAGTTTACCTTTAAGCAAACCACAAATGGGACCCTTGAGCTGCAAAGGCAAGAGTGTGAGCCATTGAGCCATCATGCTACCTACATATTACACAAATAGTCAGAAATGTCTATTGTGAACATCAGAACATTGCTAAAATCAAATTTACCCCCCAAAAATGTTGGAAAAAATACACACTGCGGAGTATTCATACAGGGCTTTACTTTGAAATTACCATTTTTTTCAGATTTTCCATAAAAGATTATGCATTTTGAATTTGACAAGGTTACTGACATATCATGAAATATTTTTATATTGTGCCTAAGCCATAATTTGCAGGTCATACATTTGTATAAAAACACACACACACACACACATATTGCTTAGGCTATGTACATAGATGATTCTCAGCCAATACAAATGGTTGGGCTTATCTTGGGTGAGAATCTGACATGTATACAGAGGTCATCCCACATCATACATGAGTAGGTCCTGATGATCAACGGCGAACGACTGCTGTACAAGTAATTTGAGAAGAGCACAAGGGGGTGTTGCTTATACGCTCTCCCTCCTCCTCCATTGAACAGTGCTCGTGCATTTTTCTGTCTCACTTTTGTCGAAAATTTAACGTCTGTATGCATCCTTAGTCAACTATTGGTTGTTCAATTATTATGCAAACCTTTTTTTATTTACAGATTTGAACAATATGTATATTATTATTATGTAAAATATTGTATATTTATATATATACTTAAATTAGATCAAACCAAACTTAAACACCACCAGTTGTTCTAACTTTCCATTGCAAGTGATCTTGTTATCTAATTTGTCCAGTTTTTGCCGTTGTCTTTAAGTTCTTCTTGAAATGCGTGGCACACAAAATTAGAGTCCATTAGGCCAAATGTGAGCTTTAATAACAACTTAAGGGCAATATTATTATTTATCACCTTTTTATCATTTTTATTCTCTTTTTAACTGTTTTTTTAAGTTATGTACGTTGGTGTGTGTGGGGAGTTACATTTGTAACTTATCCTCTAAAACTGAAATGACCTTGTCACTCAATGTGTTATGATTTAGAAATAAAACTCAACCTGTATGATGCCTTGCACTATTTTAGTAAAATAAAAACATGAACTGACCTATTTAGAGAGACATAATAATATAAAATGATAGTGTAAATTTCAATAATCAACATCATTCCATTCTAATTTGTCTCTCATTGAAATAAATCCAGTAAATAGCTCTGATAGGTTTTTAGATTGGTTTTGGTAAAATTATTGTACAGCGTTGCATTGGTGCTTTATAAATAAAATGATGAGAATAATAATAATATAATATAAAGTATTTTACATGACATCAATGATCCCTGCACTGGGCAAGCCCTTAAGTGAACAAACAGATTATCTAATGAATTCACAGTCCAGACACTCAAAACATTTGAATACATAATACTATTTTTCTCTTTTGCTCCTAAAAATACGTAATGTATTCCTGGAATGGGAAAACCATATGAAATAGTAAAATCTACAAGGTTTTACAAATCATCTGGAAAATTGCAGAACTAGGTTTAAAGCAATATTCTTTCTATTTCCTCCTTTACAAATCTGTTTTTATTAGTTACACCGTATATGATACTGCATATTATGTTTCAGAAATTCAAGTTGACATTTTTTCTGTAAGTTTATGTCATAAGGCTATAGACATAGATGTTTGAAGGAAAGAGAAGTGTGTGCATTGAGACTTTAGCTTTAGGCAGTAAAGAAAAATTCTCTCCTTAAAGCTCAATTGAAGTCACAAAACTAAATACACAGTCAGAAAGATATTGTACTGACAATTTTCATATTCATAGTCTTACCTCCACTTTCCTGTCACAGTAATAGTATTAAAAAAACAAAAAGTCTAAATGACACCAGTAAAGTTCCAATTTCCAATTTTTACACAGCTGGTCAGACCTCCCTCCGCAGAACAAAACTGTAAATAAATTATGTTTAGGGGTGTGTCTGGTCTGCAATCAAAAACCACTGGAAAGAATGTCAGGAAGCAGCAGGGTATTTTAAAGCATTTCCCAACAAAATCGGTCAAAAACCATTACAGGACTATGAAGAGATAAAAAGGCACAAGATGAGCACCTATTAAACAGAACAGAGTACGTTAAAAGTAAGGATCTATACCCCAACTTTTTACCATAACACCTTTGCTTCATGCTGGAAGCCAAGTAGAAACTAAACTAAATTCTCATAATTCAATTACTTCAGCTTTTTAAAAAAAAAAAAAAAAAAAAAATAAGAAAGAAAGATGGATGTTGTCACTGCTGTCCTCTCACTGCAAAATTAGTTGCTTTGCTGTATGGCTCACTCTCTTGTATTAATTTATTGGGCCTGATTCGTTAAAACTCTCCAAGACACCAAGACATGAGAAATTACACTATCATGGAGAACCGGGTGATCCATCAAACCCGGAATAAATCTAGTCCAGGATAGAAAAAAATCTGCCAACTAATACTAAATTATTTTTATAAAAAATCCATTCCAGGATTGTTAGATCACTAAGTTTCTTCCATGATACTCCATCTTCTCCGGAGTTGGCCGAATGAGTCAGTGACCAGGATAATGTATGTAGATGAGCATCTTTGAAACCTCTCTGCATTATTCTGAATTATTGACTCAAAGTATAAAAGCTAGTAAAAGTCAAGTAATTACCGTTTTTAGACAAAACAAAAGAAATGGCAGTCTTCTTTTAACTCTTGACAAGTTTACATTATTTATTAAATTAAATAATGAAAAAAAAAAACATTTTCATTATTATAGTGTCTGTTTAGATTTGGGCTGACTGTTCAACTTTTGATTTGTTGGCCAGGTAAACTTAGTATTTGATGAAGTAGAACACTGTCCTCTGCACAGCCAAACATTGCTTAAACCAAGTCAAAAGATAACAAGAGATAAAGTAGGAAAATACTTTCTGATGTTTTTATGACCCCCTAGACCTAAATTAGTTTTTACCCTTTGCAGTTCAGGGTAGCCTTATTGATTTTTTTTATTTATATACATTTTTTAGTCTTGGAGTTCAGTTTTAAACAACTAGAGTAGATGGATATGTAGAAAATATACTATATTAGTATATTACTAAATTTACTCTATTAGGGGATTCGGGAAAGGGGGAAATGTTTAAAGCTTATAAGGGTAGAGATACCAATCTCCTTAATATGCAATGTTTAAACTGCTGAGATATGAAAGAAAACACAGATAAAAAAATCTAATGTTGACATAACCCTTATCTTAGAAAAAATATGTCCTTTTAATTTAATATAACAGTGATCAATGATGAAATAATGTTGGAACAGCTTTAAAAGATGTCAGCGATGAAATAATGCCATCTGTCTTTTCCCTATCTAGCTTGTCACTGAACAATGTGAATATGAAGTCTCTGTTCACTTTATTTAATACATTTCTTAAAACCCTTTTATGCAGAACACTTTTACATTTTTCAGTCAGTATTTGTACAAAGAGCATTTATTACCAAATAAGATTTATTATTATTTCAACTGAATGTTTAGTAGCAAGCTGAATGTTAAAATGAAAAAGTTAAGTGCAATTCCATAATGGTTACCTGAAATACCTGAAGTATACAGATTGAAAGTTTTGTAGTTCAATTTGCTGTACAGTACTTGAAATAAATTACCTATCATAGAACAAATATCAAATACATTCTTACAAAGCTAAGTAACTTTAGTTAAGTATCAATTAAATTGGAATCTATTTTTGAAAAAATAAATTAGTATTGCCTCATTTTCTTTTGTTCATAGTTTGCTGAAAACACCAGCTGCATAAAATGTTGTCACTATATAAATAAGGGGTAATAATAAAAATATTTAGGTTAAGTTTCTACATTATGCTAGCCTAATTTACGTGAATGGTTTGGATTGGTAACGCTGCTCCCTATTTAAATTGTATTAGTTTATTCTATTAGTATTGCCTTACTTGTGATCATATGCATACATGATTTTTAGTTTTTTTTTTTTTTTTTCTGTTTATGTTCAATTCTGTACCAGTATTGGTTCAAGTATTGTAAATGTGATTGGTTGCTCAGTATCTCACTATCAAACTTCCAGCATCAATAAAAAACTGGCCCAGCTACAACACAGAAGATGTGTAAAGCAAGTTGCGTGATATATTATGAGAAGCTGCCCATGTTGTAGCTGGGCATTTCTTATAAATGATGAAGCAATTGTTTTGTTGCACAGATCTCCTTTTCTGTTGGCATCTATAGCTCCTTTGTAAAAGATTCAGGCTGAATGTTCTGTCTTTCTTTAGTCACTGCTCACACTGATAGACTGTCATTAGTGGTAATGTGCATTCTTATCCTCATCTGGGATATATAACTGCAAAACATTAGTGCCAGATCTATACACTTTATTGGCTTCTGAAAATGAGTACTTTTGATTTTTGTGTGGGAACATTTGAACAAACATTTTCAGCACTTGAAGGTTTAACTCCAGTGATTTTTTTTGTTTTTGTGTATATGACACATTATCAACTTGTGTGCCTTTGTGTAATGACCCCCTTTCTGACCTCATCTCAAACACACATACATTAGGCTGCATTTTGCTATGCTTTAGGCAATCAAATCTTCCACATTACTCATACTCTAAAATAATGCATGGAGATAGACTTAGAGCTTGTATCAATGTACATGTTCAAAAACAAAAATAGAAAGAGAAAATCTGGGGGAACCAATCAATACTATTTGTTATATAGATGTATGCAAAGGTTAAAATCTGCTATGGTTCCACATGACAGCTACTGCTTTCTAGTTCTGCCATATTTACTGTTTCATTTTGTATCTTGCTGTGAACAGACAAAATTCCCTTAGTAAATGAACCCCAATGAGTAAGTAACAAGTAGATGTTGCATTACTATGGACAAATTCTTTGGCATTGGCTGTAAATATGCAAACTATGTTATAAGACAGAGCTCTGCAAACTATGGCCTTTAGGCCAGAAATGGCCTAGCTAGTAGATTGTCCTAGTCGAACGCCACCTGACTGATCTGGCTTATTCCTGTTCGGCAACCCGCAGCGGAGCTGAAACAAACTACTTGAGCCTACGTGTAATGGCTCCCTTCCCTATTTAACGCGGCCGGCATTAACACTTCCGCCATTGGAGTAAATAGGGAACATTCCCTCTCCTCCATATGCATTGTGGAGGAATAGGATTTCTCTTCAGGGGGCGTTCCTGGTGGGGGTGGAGCCATTAGGCTGGGACTCAAGTGAGAGTCCAGCCTAGTGTGCTCCTGCCTACCCCTGAAATGGCCTAGTGGCCAAAAAAGTTTGCTTTGCTAGGAACCAAATAATGAATGCCTTACCACAATTAAAATGTATGTAAATCCTAACTATAAATTTCAATAATTTAAAAATGTATCCTGTGAGTTATAACTGGAGTTGTCCTTTGCCTTGTGCTCTCCACCTCTGCTGACTATGAACAGCATTACTTCCAATTTTCATGTGTATTACAGAACACCTCTTCCTTTGTTATGTAGTAGAGGAGAGTGTTTTGTAGTCCTAGAACACTTCCTTGTCTATTCCACTACAATTGGTAAGTGTTGTTGTCAAGCTATGACAGGAGGTGAGTTACTAGCAGTTCACCTGGTGTAAGTAAAGGGAATAAAACAAAGAGAATAAATGCAACCTTTACAGAGAATGGTATGATGCAATGTGTAACATTTTCTTTAATTTTGAAATACTTAAAGCCACTGTAGTCAAAATTTAAATACAGATCTGTTTTAAATTTTCAACCTTCCTAATTTGTTGTATTATCCTTTGTAAAACAGCTTTGACAAGTAAGTCTCAACTTTAGAAAACATAAGTACTGAAACACCCCTTAACTATCACAAAAGAAAAAAACAATAATGAAAAAAAAGCTTGTTTAAAAGAAGAACAAACCTAAAAGCCATATTCCTATTCCAGAAGAGTAAAAAAAATGGGATTGTGTCATTCTAGCTGTGCAGCATTGTCGGCAAGTGACAGCACAAAAAGACAGATGCAGCAAATATGCAAGAAAATCTACTTCTGTTTGTATTCATACTTTCCAGCCCATTGATTTACTTGGACATTGAGAAATGTTCCAACACTACAAGTTGACAGAACATAAAACTGCATATTAAATACAGTCTTACTCTAAAACTAAAATTAGCTTTGCATCCACATCCTATCAATATAAAAGTTTACTACAGGAAATTTTATTTACCATGTCAGCAATGTATTAAGAATGTGCAGTGGCAAACTTTCTATTTCATTGAATATAAACTCAGTAAAATGCGTGCAAATAAAGCCTTTAAACGATGTTTATTCTGACTACTTTCTTCAGAATGAAATCCCACAAAATGTTAAAAGTACAGAGACAGCGATAAACAGATGACTAAGAAGATGATTAGAACTGCCATGACTTTGGTTATACCATATATTCCCCCACACTGTGTAGCCAGGAAATCTCAGAACTAATGTCTGTATAAATTCACATTCAATCTCACCCTTCTGGCACACATATATACTAACCTACTAATATTGGAATATTATATCTGAGGCTATGGGTTATGGGTCTGAGGCTATCTGACAAATACACAATACAACATAATGGCAGATGAAGTCTGCGGTAAGACACATTACATGTGTTAGAAAAACAAAGTTACCATTCACGTGCATTTCACTCCTGAAAAAGGGGCCACATACAGTTTTGCCTACAATTAGGAGTGTAAGCAATTACAAAATGTTCTGCCTTGGCGTGTGCAATTTTGAGCACTTCGTGATTGTTTTCAACAACAAAGTTTGTCAGATGAGTAAACAAGCGATGTACACAGAGCAATTCTGTTCTATAGAGGGGGAAAATTAGCAAGAGGCACCTTGCTGAACTCTCTCGTCCCTTGACTTGTATAGTGGTCATTCCCCATCGGTCGTTCTTGAATCTGTCCTGATTGACCCTGGAATTATATCAGTAACCACTGTACAAATGTCAGATTCTCGACCAGATGATCACTACTGTTTGTATCGAGAATCCTCTGAGGTGCTTGTTAACATGTAATATATTTCATGCATTATCAAACCATCCAATGCCTAATACATTTAGCCTTCCTGGCCCACCCTCAATTAACTGATAAATGATAATACAAACTGTTTTGTGTATTACCATTCCTTGTAATAAGCATTATGATGAAAGTGAGTGATGAACCCCTTAGTTTAGGAAAGCCCTATTGTGCTCTGTAGTAGTTTCTTTTGGAACTCTTAACGTACTCAGTTTTTTAAATACTTTTTTATTGGTAAATTGGACTTTTTTATTGGACAGCAACTCTGTCTAGTTTATTGATGAATGTCCATGAAAATAATACATTTTTGAAGCTACTGCAGTCTTGATTTGGTTGTTAAAAACACTCAACTTAGGTTTAGAATATACTGATTGGATTTGATGATGTTGTAACCATTACTTTTTTTTACGAAAAGTCACCCTTATGCTATATAAATATTTCTTAGTTTAGGGCCCTCTAAACTGTCATCTTCTGTTTATCTGTCTGTCCAGTCCAATATTTCTAGAGTACACCTTACTTTGTAGTGATGCTTTTGTGATTGTATTCAATTTTCTTTTTAAGGATTGACCTCCCACATGTCTGTCTATATGT
The DNA here is from genome assembly GCF_032062135.1 of Pyxicephalus adspersus. NCBI lineage: Eukaryota > Metazoa > Chordata > Amphibia > Anura > Pyxicephalidae > Pyxicephalus > Pyxicephalus adspersus. The sequence continues at coordinate 97,599,685 of NC_092859.1, forward strand.
CATATTGGTCCAATGCCTGGCCCAAAGTATGCAAACAAATAGTTCTGTTTTAACTTGACTTTTCTGCATAATTGTTCCAATTATATATTAGACATAAATAGATTAAAAATCAGAGACAACATTCTATCATTTTCAGAAGTAATGGTTTTCTACCCAGTTTTCTTAGTATCGGTATTCTTTAAATGAATATATATATGGTGCTAGTTCTATTGTTTGACATTATCAAAAAATAATTTACCCAAATATCTTTTGTGTGAACTATACATTTCCTGTACAATAGCTTAGTTTTAAAAACTATCCAAATATTTTGGTAAAAAAGGTGGCAATGTGTGGGAATTCAATAAGGAACTATACTATTTCTCCCAACCAGCTAAATACATAATTTAAATATTTTCTAATTCATTACAGTCAATCCCATTATTTACAAACATTTTTTTACATTATGTGGCCAGATAGGTAACATATTGATTTCATTAGCAACACAGCTTCCAATACTACCTCTCAATCCATCCACATTAGACATTATATCATCTCCTCTGTCCAATGAGCGGAGAGGTGATCCATGAAACATCAAGCCCTGAACCACAAAAGAGGAAGACTGATTTTGTTAGCTAAAGGGTTTGGCAGAAATGTGTAGATCTCAAAAGTAGCTGAACATAATTACAAATCCTTTTGCAGGTAAAACAGGAAAAATATATATTTTTTTCAACTGTGTATTTGGCTGATTGTCTGAAGCTCCATTTATGTGCTTAGAACACACAGAAAAGAAGGACATTTGGAACCAGAAATGCACATAATGTCACATTTATTACAAAAGAAGACAATAAGGAAAGTTTGTTATTTTGAAATTTACTGTTACTTACTTGGAAGGTGCAGAATTTTGGCATATTAAACATTGAAACATAAACACATCATATTTGAGGTTTAAATACATTTTTAACACAGGGTACATAAGCAATCAGTTTTCCCTGTTTAGCCTTTTGTGGCAGAATTCCATGTTCAGATTTCTGCTAAAAATAAAACTAATATGGTTCATAAAGAGACAGTGATGTATATGTTGAATATTCGGGACTGTACAGTAACCAGATAGTAAGTAACTGTCTACAATGCTGACCCTACCAAACTGATAAAATGCTCTTTATGCAGAAGTAGACTACTGATTGTTACATGAAACATAAGTTTGGCTTTAAGCCATATATTAATTAGCTTCCCTTATTTTTTCTACCAGATGTTTTGTTCAAGCATGTTAAAAGTTACCTTTGGCAACAATTACCGAAACACCGTTTTTATGTTCTTTGCTGTAAATCCAAAAATGATGGTCTGATACTATGTGTGTTTAGAATGACAATCTTTTTAATTTTTTTAATATGATAATATTATTTGCCATTTTTAGAGAGGAGAATATCAAAGCAATACACATAATTGTGTTCATAAGAATGAAGGAACCCCTTAACTATCATTTTAATTATCCCTTAAGGCTGCATTTTATTCATTCAAGCTAAAGTTAAAGGTCAGTGTTTTTGAAGACTAAAATAAAGTAAGGTATTGTTTCATCATTTTTTATTAAATGCAAAACTGTTGAAGGTTATATGAGGTGAGATGTGTGGCAAAAGGTCCCAAGAATTGGTTTCCTTTTTTTTAATACTATAGAGCTAAGTTTGTGTGCTACAGGATACAGATAGACTTTTCTAATCTAACTTTGCTGAACGCAGAGTTCCAAGTACTTGTACAGAGCTGACTACCACTACTTCCCATCAGGACCAGATGAGTAGGTATGATTTAGTCAAGTGATTCCTTTTCCCTGTAGGCTCACAACATTTTTTGGCACATTTTACATTTAATACTATATGCCACAAAATAAAAACAGCAAAAAATAATAAACAGAAAGCAACCTAATAGATTAAGAAGCTTCAATCCAATAGATATAAAACCTTGAGTACTAGAGCACAATGTACAGAGTCATATGTTAATGTTCACTATTGGAAAAACCTTGCAACAATTTACATTGCTCACGGCTGCTTTGTTAACAGCTATTATTCAATCTGTGTTTAAAATATTATCCTTAATACATCATATACAATTTACTTTTAGGATATATTTCTGTTCGGAGATATTGGAAACATTTTTCTGTTTTTATATTAACAAGCTGAACATACCACATACACCACAGGCGTTGCTACACACACCAAAAACTGTACAGTGGGCACAGTATGAAGCCGCAGATATATATTCTGCACATTGTATACCCAGAACACTGGGCATAAGATCTGCAGAACATATTACACCCAACACACTGGACATAGCACATAGAAGCTGGCACCATTAAAAAGCACAACAGGCCCAGCACACATTGTTCCCTGTACACTAGCCATAGTACACGGATACACTATACCCAGCAGAATGTTTTTAGCAGCAGACACAATGGACAACAGTTAGCTACTGGACACAGCACATAGCATATCCAGTACAGTGGAAACATTACCAATACATATTAGCATAGAGCATCTTGGAACAAATACTTTAGCAGAGAGTTTAACATAGCATAACCAACCACAAATTAGATCTGACATTGGTCATAATTTATTATATTGAAATAAGGATGCAGAAGTTAGCAGTATTTTGTAGGTAATATGGTGATTTGTCTATGATATGGTGATTGGTTTTGCAAGTGCAAAGATGTGAGGTCTCGATGAGAGATGAGGTAAGGTGGTACAAAGGTTGTGTATCTGATTTCACAGTTGTATGTTGTAATTTCTTTGTATATGCTGTTGTTTTGTTGTCAGGTAGTCATTATTTTATTTTAAAATTACAGATATATTTTATTTTTGTGGTATTGTTATGATGTACATCAAAGGCAAACCAAAAATTTGTGATATATACTCATGTTCATATGTCCTGTTACACTCTACAAACACAAGCCAGGATCTTAATTCCTAAACATTATAACTTTTTCAGACTTCTCATGTGTGCTCTGTGCTGCAGCTTCTTGAATTATGCCATTCTCACAAAACAGAGAATTAAGCTGCTGAATAGGGGTGAGAGGACTGGGAACAAATCAAGCTTTAACGAATCCAGTCAGATAGTTAGAAAATGTAATCCTATTAAAAAATTCTGACTCAGGATTCAATACCAAAGATTTAAAATGATTGTTTTTGATGAAAAGTCACTAAGAATTGTTGATAGTGGTGTTATATGATGTTATATTCTATTTAATATGTTTTTCTTTGTTTGAAAAAGGAAATGAGTGCCCGGGAGAGTCAAATAGATAACTATTTAACCTTTTCTTTCTGGTGAATCCTGTACATCACTAAATATACAGGAGAGAGATAGCTGGTATGTAGGGATTTTGTCATATTCAGTTATAAAAAGGACCAATATATGCACTGTAGATTATTCAGCAATGTCAGTATATAAGTTAAAAAATAGAAGAAATTTTAACTTTGTGTCACCCTTAAGCTTTGGAGGAATACCTCTGCCTTGGATAATTTATTGTGTGATGTGAAATATATCACCAATTAAAGTGTTCCTAAACACAGCTCACCTGGGAGCACAGGAGGTCTCAATGGACAATATTTATTACAGGAGAGATTAATATTTACTGTACCACTATACTGTACTTGGTATATTCAAACTTGGTTGTCAAACAAGGTGGGAACAATTTCAATCTGAGTCAAAATCAACTTTATTCAAAACTATCCGATCACCCCTACTAATCAGCACTTTATTATTTTATTGGAAGTAAATGATCCCTCTACATGATGATCTACTGAGAAATCATTCACACAGGATGGAAAATCCAGCTGAATGATTACTTCAATCGCCTATAATGCATTTATTATGCAGTTGTGCCCTTTTCAGTACAGAAATTTGACAGTATTATAAAATACCAAATAAAACAGACTAAGACATACCTGGTAAACTCTGCTAAGAACTGGACTTTATAAATCGGAGCCCAACTTTATAAGATACATTTCTTTTTTAAGGGGAAATAATGGTATTTTAATGCCTTTTAAATATACACAGTAATATAAACCTATTTGAATGAGTTGGTTCACTAAAATCAATGCATTCCCTGTTTGGTAGTAGTTTCATCAGCATTTATCGTAGAAGGCACAGTGAATGCAAGTCATTCTCTTCCCTATAAATTTGTAAAACATCACAAAACATAAATTGTCAATCTTCAAAAATGTGAAAGCTGCAAAAAATAAATGTAAACAACTATTACAAAAAAACAAATATAAAACATAAAAGGTAAGCACCTAAAGGTTCCTAAACATATCTGCAATTACATCAAAGTTGTGCCATTTTGACAAAGCTTAGATGCTTCCTGGTAATGTCAAAGTCTGCCCACTCACTCCAATATTTCTGTTGTATGTGCTTAATGAGGTGTATAAATTTATGGAATATGACTTTTACTTCAGCTAACCAAATATATATATATACATATATATATATATATATATATATGTTGCAATTGCATTGTGAGTGAAAATAATTCAAAGATTTTTTATGGTGTTATCTGTTATGTAATGGTGCCACAATGTCAAATTACAGTGACTTTATAATTGTTACAGTACTTGAACAGCCTGTACCTGTTTTTAACAAAGAAAAACTGACACTGAGATGTCAGCTCTGTCTTTAAAACCAACTTGAACTTGATGAATACCTTTCATATTGTTTGCTTGGTTAAATAATAGAGAAGCAAAATTCAATTATTTATCTTGTTGCAAATGTTCTGTTTTTTAATAACTTACTTAAAAAACAAAAAGCAAAAAAAAATTTCTTAAATTATGTAGACATGCTTAAGATTAGTGGTAGGCTAAATATGTAAAACTCCATTCCACTATGGAATCACATAAATCAGTGCATTAATTAATAGACAAAAAATGTAATTGTTTTTCTGGAATAGGCATTAGTATGGACACCAAGCATTGTGTGTAAAGGTTCCACAATTGGAGAGTTAAACATAGGAGACCAGAGGCCGATTTTATAGGGATTTTCTATGACCCAAGATGAGAGTTAAAATTAAAATAGAGGCATCTATGGAAAGAATAAAAAGGCAGTGCTGAAAAGTTAAAATTTACTGGAATAACAACACTTATGTTAAAAAAAAAACAATGTTCTTAGCAAAGCTGCCTTTTCCTACCTTATTATTTTACTTTGGTAATAGAAGCTTAAGCAACCTTTACCAGAAAAAAATATGAACTTCAATTTATTAATAACATTGGTGGATAACATATAAACTTTATTCTAGGCAATGGAAATGGAAATTTACAAACAGCTCCTGTAAAACATATTTTATTGCTAATTACCCTTATACTTAGACTGGATATAACACCAATATTCATTATTGTTAAAACATGGAAATTGACTAAATCACAGAATGTTTAAAGGGAGGAATGACTAAAAATGATTATTTTACCATTGGTATATTTTATTGGCATCATTTTACCAATTATAATACTGAATTATCTATTAATATTTTCCTGTAGCTAATAACAGGATATATTTTATGTTTTAAGGGCCTCCCAGAGTACTGCTTAGGAAAAAGGTTGCACTAGCGATATATGGTATGTTGTATAAACTTATCTGAGAACAGAGATTCATGGTTCATTTTACCCATATACTGTTTGGTGTGGTAGGGGTGTATCTTGGAATTAATTGTAAAGATACACATTTCCTTAGGCTGTAACAACTACCGAACATATGAAAATCAATCTATTCACTCTGGAATGATCAGCTGGAGATCCATTTCATGGACCCTACCTATGTTCTATGCCTAATATGCCATTCAAACAAATTGTTGAAACTGATTTATGTTTTGTTAGACATTGTGGTAAAGTTAATAAAGGTGTTTAAACTGTTCACTTAGCATAGTAAATGATCATTCTGCAAGACTTTTTTTTCAGCTTAGTGAGCCTTTGTTGATTGCAACCATCCAATTATGTGCTAGCAAAAATAATGTTTTTCATTCTTTTTTAACTCCCTGTAAAATGTGATTTTTTACTACATTTACTAAGCTAAATTAGAATTCCTCTACAAAGTGATAATTCACTTTTGAAGTCAACAGCGTAAATGGGTTTAGTTAATTGGCTTCATTTTCCGTATTAGTAACTGTAACATTTATTTCAGCTGGACGGGGTTGATACAACTGCACATGCATACAAGAGTTCTCTCATTCTAGCACTAAGGTATACCGAGATTACACATTGGGTTGTGCATGTGGAGCACATTGTATATAATGAAGATTGTGAACAGGCAAGTAGGTCTGTTTTAATACAGCATAGCACGCCTCTTCTACAAAGTAGAGGAACTTTCTCACAATACTTTACTTTTTTAGTGTAATTTCATTTGAAATTAAAAATACATGGGCAAATATTTTTAGAATTATTTAACCCCTTGCTTTGCTGTTGTACCCAGTATTATTAGTCAAGCAAAGAGGTGAGGGATATTCTCATTTCTAAAATAAGGCAACTTTATTGTGAAATCAGAAGCTTGGGGATAGATCAGTTACCTGAAGTTGCTGACCTGTAGGGAGAAACATGAAAAGACAAACCTATTTATGTTTTTTGGGTATATTGCCCAGACAGATGACTGGCTGAATAGAGTTACGCATTATTTGCCAGTATTAGATTTCCAGGCTTCAATCTTGCAGAAGATACTATCTGCGTGAAATTTGCATGTTCTCCTCATAATTTAATATTTTTCCTCACACATCCCAAAATCATACTAGTAAATAATTCCCCCCCCCCTTCTTTTGGTAAAGACATTTGATTGTGAGCTGCTTCGATGGACAATTAATGACATGACTATAGATTACAATATTAATATGATTACTAATACAAAAAAGGTGTTTTTTTGGTGATTTTTAAGGGTGCACTGGGCTTTACAAAACAATTGGTGAAGCAAAAGGAAATTAAAGGCTAACTTCAAATACATTATAAAAGAGTAATTTTTTAAAAAATAGTGTGGATACATTTTTGCCTAATAATACTGGGGCTTCTTTTTAACAAACCACTAAGCAACTAATAATACCCCCAATTGTCTTTAGTTTATTTCATTTTTATTTCTAGGTATTAATATACACTCTGGACATTGGAATGCCCTTGCAATATTGTAAAGAGACCTCTTCATGATATCTTGTAAGTCATACAAAACTTGTAATGGAAATAATAGGCAGAATCAAGTTGACCAAAAAAAACAATTCTAAGCTAATAAAATTACTTACACCGTTCTAAAAGCTTTTTACACTGTCTGATAGGTTACATAAAATCAATTGTACTTTAATTTTAATTGATTTTTCTGTTAGCCAGACAGATCTGCGTTATAAATAAATTAAGGAGCATAGATTCAGTGATAATTACAAACCCAGTGAGCTAAAAATGTTGAGTGTGTCCAATAATTTTGCACATGTGGCCCCTACTGTCAAAGTTCAAGTACTTGATAGGTGAAGTATTAATGAAGTGTGCTTGTTCAAAAGATAATTTTATTTATCATCCTGAAAGCAGAACATAATTAAGATACCCTGTCATATGAAATGATTGAGGCTTTAATTTTAATAGCTGGTTACTCCATTGCCTGCATTACTTCATGGGAGCCTTTAGCAAGTTTGATCAAACAATATTGTATGATAATAGTGTAAAAATAGTGAGATAGGCAGCATAGTTCATGTTTAAAGTTAGAAAAGCCCAACTTTAAACATAAACTAGCATTCCTGCAAATTTATATTTTGTAGGAACCTGTAACATTTTCATCCATCAACAAGACCAAAATCTTTTAACTTAATAAGAATGCTACATTTTCACAGTGTTGATTAATAGACTCAGTTAAATGGTCTTCTTAATTAGTCCGTTTGGGATATAGTTTCATATTCATCATAATTTTATATTTCAGAAGTGAAATTATTCATTTTGCCCTTGAGTATTTGACATCCGTTGTTGTTATGTAACTTACAATTATGAATTCTTTCTTGTCAGAATTTGTTTGTCATAAGTGCTTCATCAAATGAAAGATTAAAAAAGGACTACAGGAATGTAAGTATTAAATCCATGTTGATTCACAATTATTTGCAGTACAAAACTCCAGAAATTAGACACAGATTGTCTAAAACTTTGCTTTTCGACACAATTGAATAACCAATTTTTATTATTTAAAGAATTTAGCAGAACTAGGTAAAGTTGTGGGTCAGAACTTCAAGGGCAGGTCATATTTACATCAAAATATTTGTTTTCCTATGCTCTTACCCATGCAATTATAGGTTAAGAGTTGCTGAGAGTGTCTGTCTTTCTTATAACCCTTTTAAACAGTAACATATGTGTATATGTGGTTATTGGCTAAGGAAGGCTGTTTGGAATGTTTGAAAAACTTTGGAATATTGGGAGATATCAAACTTCCATCGAATGCCAACAGGCTACTGAATTATTTATTTAAAAAGCTCAATCCCAAAAGTAAAGCTATTTTTAGAATGTGTTTACATAAGGGTATATTGGGAAATGTGTGTCTATATATGTATAACCTAAACATTTTATTAGATTTGGATAAAGTATGGAATGGTTAGATCTACTGTCAAGTTTTATTTTTCTGCGTTCCAATTTGGTAGATGTTCCCACACTATTTTTACTGGTGGCCAGTATTTTGCTTCACTGAAACAAACAGTGAAGGGAAATATATATTTTTACATTTGTCACCAGAACAAGAGCTGATGGAAAATCTTCCAATGACACTTGTTTGGTATTGCTGTTTAAAAGAAAAATTCCTCCTATTTTGCAGAAATTTCCTTTGTTTCCTAAAGTATCACCATGAAAGGAAGTAAAGAGAACTCCATAGAACCCACTAAGATGAATTACTAAATGTGAAATTAGCTAATAAAATTAACACTAGCTGTACAAGGACGTATTAAAATCTCATGTAAGTGTAACAACTCTAATGTTGTTTATCTTTTGTGTTCTACAATACCTAGAAACCTGTATTTTTTAAAATCGTAACATTTTGATGTGATATATTCCTAAAATGAAACATTTTGCAAATATTTGCAAAAAAAGCACTAGATAATTAGAAAATTATTTCACATTTTGTACTTCTAACATAGATGACCTCAGAATTGTGGTCTTAGTTGGTAAACCCACACTCTTTTTTGGCTCCTCTTCTGGTGCAAATTAGTGTTAGCATGTGTACATTTGATGTATTGTACTTTTCAGTGTCTTAAGTGCTACTCATGGGCCATTGTCAGGCTGGCAGTGAGGATGCCACTTCATCACCCCAGTAAACCAATGCCATCAAGGAGATGCCCCAACTGAGAAGATTGAGGTGCATATCACCCAAAACTGGAGTTCTGCTAACTGGGCTAACTGAATACACAGAATAATTAGAAAGGTGAACTTTGTCCCTGTTAAGTATTTTTTTATTCCAGGCTATGACTCTGAAACACTTTAGCCAAATTTTATTATCATCCACTTTCTGAGGAATGGGCCAAATAGGGGTAGAAATGTATTGCTTTGGCTTATAACAGTTGCATAAACTAAGAACTAAATCATCCAAGCAATGCCTGCAGCCAGTGCCACACATGTGTAATATGTCAACAGCATTCAGGATTTTAAAAATTGAATATGTTAGTAAAAGTGAAAAAGAGAGACATTTGGTGGCTTTGCAGCTAGCACTCTTGATTTGTTAGCACTAGGAAATCAGGTTCAAGTCTTTTACTGGAAACGTTTCGTTTGTACCTCCCTGGGTTTGCATGAGTTTTCTTTGGGAACTCTGGTTTCCTTCAAATTATGCAGTCAGATCAAATAGCTTTCCCCAAAAATTGGTCTTAGATGATGTTAATGACATATGACTATTGTAGGGACATTGCATTGTGAGCTCCTCTTAGGGACAGTTAGTGATATGACTATAGACTTTGTAAAGAGCTATTTAACATACCAGCACTATATAAATAAAAGTTTTTATTATTACTTCTTTGTTATAGTGCCAACATTCAAAAATATATTTAGTAGGCTCCTATACCAGACTTTCCTTTTCCTTCATTGCTTTTGTGTAAAGTATGTCCAACTGGGACAGAGATGAGATGAGTAAAACAGTACATGCAGTCCATTAGAGACATGTTGGTGACACAGACACCAACCACTAATGTATCAGAGGGAGGGCAAAGCTATTTTTCTGTTCGCCGTACAAGTTCAGTACAAGATCTCAGTTATTTTTTAGAATTTATACAATTCAGATCAGTAAAATTCTAGTACCTGTGCGCTTCCTCCTCAGTCAATTTATTGTACTGATACATTCACTGATTTACAAAAGCAGTAGAGAAACCAGTCATCTCTAAAAAAAAGACCAGATGCATCTGATGTTCATTTGTATGTTAGGAATGGCTGACAATATGTAACCAAAAATAAGCTGATACTCAAAGGCTTCCACTATAGGCTCAGGACCAGAAATGTAGAAATGCTTTCATAGCAGAAAGAATTATCATTGAGATCCCTGCTTCCATATTACATTTTTTTACATTGAAAGACATGGAAGCTTCATTATCAGTGCACAGCTGAAATACAATGTATATAAGAAATGATATGATTTTTTTTTACAATCCTGATAAAAAACAAACTTGTCAGCTGAATGATTTCATTGGCAAAACACAACAAAAAAGTTATGGAATGCTTGCATTTTTACCATGTTGAAAAACTGTCTGGCTTACAGAAATTATTATCTGCTGCTCCTTAGCTATAGACAGATACATGGCTTTTTTTACAAGAATGTCAAATATACAGTAGTAAATCTCATACTGCCACATTCATCTCAAAAATGAATCTAAGCCTACAATCAAAAACGTAAAACATTGCAGCCTACTAAGTATTAGATGAGGTGGCTTCATTTGTTTTCTTTTTTTGGAAAGTTTGGTATGTGATCAGTTTCTAAGGGATAGGATTCATGACTACTTAGGTAGTGTTGCCGAGCCTAAACGTCTAAAGTTAAGGAGAGGATGAAGAGAAAAGTGGCTCTTTAAGGCAGTATTATTATAAAATCTAATATTTATAATTTTTTTAATTTGTATTCAATAAAATAAAGTAAATGTCAACATACATACATATAATGTAAAATATTAAACAAATATAATTGCTCTCCAAAGTAAGATGATGAATATGGGTAATTCGTCAAACACTCAGGATAACTTCTATGGTGTTAGAGAGAAAAAGGAAACGAGTGTCCTGTCAGCAGGCAACCAGCACCTTTCCTTTTTATTCAAAGAAAGCAATATCCAACCTCATTTTCCTGTGCACTTGAAAACCTCATGTCTCTCTTACACCATAGAAGTTATCCTTGGTGTTTGACATATTACCCATATTCATCATCTCACTTGGAAAGCGAATATCTGTTTAGTATTTTACATCTCTCTACAGATAACTTATCCTCACCAAGAACTCAATCCACCAAGTCTATTCCACCAGTGTTTTAACAGGACTACTTTCATGTAAAATCAAGCTTGAACAAGTGTATTCAGACCACTGCCCCCCCCCCCCTTTGTACGATTCTGGCATTGGGGTACAAGCTCAATTACTGATCTTCTATCCTTTTAACCTACGCTACCTGGTCAAAATACCAAGGTCTCAACTGCCCTGAGGAAGTCCACGAGGGTGAAACGCATCATTAACAGGAAAATCACCTATATTGACCCTCACTTCACTGGGGTTTGGTGTACATTATAACCAACCCGATGTAATGTATCTAGATTCATAATGTCAGAGTACTAAAACCTTATATGTATGTATGTTAAGACATTTATTTTATTTTATTGAATATAAATAAAAGATTTTAATCAATTTTATAATAATATTGCCTTAAAGAGCCACTTTTCTCTTCATCCTCTCCTTTTCTTTTTTGGCTTTTTTCCCTTAACTTGTGATCCTGACAATGCACATTCTGTTCTGGGGAACCAGCACACTCACTCATGGTTATCTGTGGAGGAGCACTGTTAGAAGTACAGAAACACAGCCCTCTGTTTTTTTTATATAAAAGAAGGAATGTATTTGTATCTCTTAATATACTTTTAATCTTTTTAATGTATTTTTACTTTCTTTTTTTTACTTATAGGACAGATATATTAAAACACTTTCATATGTATTAAATTAAAGGTGAACAAATAAGCTAAGATCATTGATGGAATTCACATATACATCAATTAAAACTTTTGGGGGAAAAAGGTTATTCAATACTTTAAAACAGTGGTGCCCAACCTTTTTTCATCTGGGGGCCACTGTTGACATTGGGATAAAACTTGTGAGCCACAATGCGAATAAACATTAAAGATGTATGATTAAAACTGGAATAGTTTTAATTTAAAATTAAATTAAATTGAAATGTTTCTAATTACCATAACGTATATGGGCCAAATAAAAGTAATGACAAATCAAGACTCTCTGTAATGGCTACTTCTTGGATCATCTTCAGGGCTCTACATCTCCCCATTCCTGAGAAATTATGGTTCAAAGAAGATAAGTGGCCAGCTATTTGTGACAGGGTAAAACGGTATGATAGGTATAGTTTTCCTAATCTTGCGATGGCGCTGCAGCAATAAAATTTTAGGGGGAGTTAACCACAGGTGTCCGCCACTTATTATACATTTTAATATACCTACAGCTCCCCTTTCAGGAGAATTTAGGATTCAAAGAACATAAGCAGATATTTATTTGTGACAGGGCATCATGGTATGGTAGGAGTGATACAATTTTAGTTGGGGGGGTGGTAGTCACAAGGTGTATTCTCCAGTCCCCAGCGTATTCTACATTTCCCTTCCTCTACTGTTAAAGAGATATTGAGGTTCACAAAAAGTAAGTGGCCGGCTATGTGTGACAGGATAGCATGGTATAACAATTATAGTTATCTTTACATTTCCCTTTTCTGACTGAGAAATAGGGGTTCATAGAGAGTAAGGGGATAGCTATGTGTGGCAGGGTAACATGATATGATGGGTATAACATTTTATTGGGGAAGGGGGGAGCATAAGGAGTTTCCTACTGGCTCCCACATTTCCAGTTGCTGACATCCCTTTGTTCCACAACAATTAGAGTTTGCAGAATGTAACAGGCAGCTCACCAGCCACTCGGTCCCTCACACCGCAGCATCTGGAGACTTGACTGCAGGGAGCAGTGAGTAGTACAGAGGGTCTCCCCCAAACTAGAGGTCCATGGCATGAGGAAGAGGTAAGTGCATAGCAACCTTACTGCCAACCTGAAAAAAGCCTTGAAGTTTTGTGAACTTTAAGGGGCATCAAAGTGCACAGACAGGGCAGGGAGCACCTCTGCTGGCAGCACGATCTTATACAGAAACACAGGAAATGCGTGTGCCCCACCCCCCACAAGACAACAAGCAGAAAGAGCAGACAGTGAATGAGGAAAGAGCCGTATCTGACATCTCTGCGGGCCAGATGTGGCCTGCTGGGTGGGATGTGGCCTGCTGGGTGGGATGTGGCCTGCTGGGTGGGATGTGGCCTGCTTGGCGGGATGTGGGCCCCGGGGCCGTAGGTTGGGCACCCCTGCTTTAAAATATACTGAATCTGTAGATTTACTTAAATTTTTTTAGAAAAAAAGCCCATAAAGATTTTCCTCTGTGTAGTTTAATGTTCATAGAATGAAATTCACATTATTAATGCTTTATTGAGATTCAATGACAACTTACTACCTCTGTCAAGTTAAAAAAACTTGTCCCTTACATTTAAGGAAACAGATCAATAATGGCAATCCAGCATGCTAATCTTTCAACATTCTAACATTTTTATGAATGATAAGAAGCACAAACTGTGTGCATTGCTAACCCATGGTTGGCTTAATTGTTGTTCAAATCTGTTATATTGCTTGGATACTGTATGAGCACTCAGTGGGACTGATATGTTAAAGCACTCCAAGGCTGTAGAAGAAAAACTGCCACCTGGGTGATCCATCAAACCTGTATCTGGTTCAGAATTGAGAACATTTGCCAAAAAATATAAAATTATTTCAGGATCACCATTACCATGATAGTCTGTCGTATCCAGTTTTGGAGCGCTTTAATTAACCAGGCACAATTATTGAAATCATTAAAAAAGAGATATTGAGATAATTAATTAAAATTTTGGTTTTAGACTAAGGAAGAGGCAGTAATGTCCCTGCCCTAAAAACCCAAGTGATTATAATTACCTGTAATGTAAATAAAATGCAGAATCTACAGTTAGGTTTATTAGATTGGGGATCTATTAGACATACAGTAATTTGGGTAAAACTGTTTTTTAACCCTCCTGCTTGACCGTAATTTTAAGCAGAGTAAGGCTGAGCAACTTAAGAAACAAATGAAAATGTTAAAACTCTTTTACATAATAAATACCAAACCATTAAAAACATTTATATATGAATAAAACATTCAGCTTGAAAGGGTTCTAGAATTCACAATGGCAGATGGCTGGCTCAGAATCATACTTATGTAACTGTTAGAAGCCCAATACCTTGCAGAAATATCAAATGAGATTTATGGGTCACACAGTATCATAAACTGTCCATTTATTCATCCTAACTGTAATTATATTCTGTTTAACTGTATTATATTCAGTAGAGCATATATCTGAAAAAAATATGTTGGAGTTATGGGCAAAACTATTGATTGAGCTACAAATTATAGTAATCACAGAACAACTTAAATGAAAGCTTTATAAAGTAACTATATAATTTTGTAAGTATTATTCAGTATTAAATGAACTAAAGCACTTGTCTTAGATCAGTGTCATTTGGTGCTTTGGAATATATAATTTAAACTAATTATTGTGTCAAATTTTTTTTCATGGTAGGCATACTGTGTATGTTTTGTCAAGTAATTTTATAGAAAAAAGTTAATATGATGAAATCATATATTAAGTTTGACATTAATCTTAAAAGCAAAAAATATATTCTCCAAAGAACAGCACATCATTTTTAATATATACTGTAAGCTTTAAATATATGTTCTTTATTACATGAAGCATGCTTACATTTCATCAAATCAAGAAAGCAGAGAAAACCAAAGAAAAAGTGTTGATAGTCTAAAAAATGATAATAAATACAAGACTGCTTTTTCCCCATTTGCCATGCCCCCCCCACTTACATTATTGTTGCCTTTGAACTTAATGAAAAAAAGCAGGGTGAATATCACAATTGTATATGACCCCGTTTTTTTTAGATTTTCTGCATGTAGTACTTTGCAAAAGGGTACTTTACTTTTTTCATTGAGCCAAGTAAACTTTTGTTCATGTTAAACAGCCAATTATGCAGAGAAAAAGTCAATAAAAAACAGAATTTTCCTGTACCTAATGAGTTGAGTTAAAACATGTACTCCTTTAGCAAATAAATCCTTTCAGAATCACACACTCAGACTTTATTAATACCTTTATGTGATTTTAAAATACACATATACATTTATCCACGTTCTCAAAAAAAAAATGTTCCTTTTGCAATTCCTGACAATGTAAAAATACAAAAAAGCTAAGTCAAGTTTTTGTTTGCTGAATTAAACTGCTCTAACTTTAAAAACTACATATTCTCTACTACCAATCATTTTAATATGCACAGTTTCAGTGCAATTTTCTTATGTTTATTTCAGATGTACCAAGCAATAACAAATGTTACAGCTTTTAAAGTTTAAGTCTCAAAGAACTATTTCTTCTTTTTAAACTTTAAAACTAAACAATGTACTTAGTTATTCAGTCATCCAGGGGCACTCAGTCTACAGATGTGTACAGATTAGGGATAAGCAAGTAATTACATGTAACAAATAATTGACATATCGCATTCATTTTCTGTTCCCCTAATGACATGATCCCCCACATATTAGAAAGACCTCCATTAAAATATTCAGATAACCAAGCTATTAGCACTTTATAACCTTGCCTGAGTCTATGTATTTATTACCTTTATTTATAAATATCTGAAAACATGTATTTATATATTCTATGATTTTAATAAATTAACATAATCTTTAGCAATTGGTTTCTTAGAACTTTTACTAGGTGTTTTTTATTGTTACTCATCTTTACTCAGTACTTTAGAAGTATATTGTGGAAGTGCTGCTTTACCACTAAAGGTCAGAATGCATCCCTATTTTTTAATTATTATTCTAAACTATTGTGTTTATGACAGTAGCTGTCTTTTAATTATGTAACATTTTACAACTTTTTTTTCACATGTTCTGCAGATGATTTATTAACATACAAATCTGATTGTTGCAATGCTTAATCAGTGGCACTAGTTCTATACAAATACATTACACAGCATATGGATGGTTTATAAAATAGAGTAAATACTTGTTTATTACCCTATACTATACTAAAGTTGAACAAAACTTCTAAGGGGATACTCCTCATGAAACAATCAAATTACCCTCACTATTAAAATTATGTCATATTAGATCCGTCCCACAATCCATTCCCCATTACATATTTGCATTCACATTACTTCTGTTTAACTGACTTTCCGGCAACTGCTTTTCACATTTTTGTTTATTAAACTTGACGTTTTCTGTATATTCCAGTAGCCCTACTTTTATTGACTTACAACCAATAATTGGTTGTGTTGCCTGTGATTTTCCTGCCATGTGTCCATTGCCGTATTATCTTTTCTGCCCTGTCCTCCTTCTACACTTGCCTTTCCTTAGGATGCAAACAAAATTCATGACAACAAGACTGTCCATTTAATACAACAAATGTTTCTATACCAACATCAAATTTGTTCAGCTGGTGTTTAGTCTGCTCTGTAACTACATCATATTGTTTCCACTTATTGTCCTAAAGACGTTCTTCACCTATTCTCCATCGGGAATCCTCTCTCCCATAGCTATAGTATCTCTCTCCCAGACTATATCCCTAGCTGTTCTTTTCAGGTGCAGGCATGTTTAGTTTGGCAGATTGAGTGGGGGATGAGATGGCTCAATTATTATTATATATGAAAGGTTCTCCAAAAAGGTTCTGCATTATTATATTTTTGTTGGAAATTTAAGAACAGCAAAAGTAGTAATTTGTTGTGTTTGAGTGTCATGTGACTAGTCTGTCTGCCAATCCGGCTGACTTTACAGGTTAGTAAAAAAGTGGTCACAGTCTGGTGAAGATGTCTGATCTTTGTGGGCAGAAGGTCTTCTGGGGGAACAAATTCAGCTCTGCATGTGTGTTCAGTATGGGGTTAAAGTTCTCTTCCATACAGTCATCTACAGCCACGACTATGAGGAATGTAAAAAGAACCCTAGAGCATGTGAAAACCATGTGAATACAGAAGAATACCAGCAATGGAAACATCCATCATTCACTGTAGCAAAGAAATTCCAAACTATCACCAGGAAAGTTTATGTTGACCTTTTTCTGGGACTCCTAAGGGCCTATTGTGAAACCTTTAATGCACTCTAAAAGAAGAGGAAATCTGTCAAAGGGAATTGTGTTTTTGAATGACAACGCCTTCCCCAAACTGCAACCCACACATTGGAAACCCACAGACAATTAAAAGGTTATGGAACACCCAGCTTAGAGTCCAGATTTAGTGCTGTGTGATTTCTCCTTTTTGGACTGCTCAAACAAGCTTTAAGTGGAAGAACATTTTCATGTGATAATGATGTGAAAGCAGAGATGCATCAGTGACTACGCTATCTACTAAAAACATTTTTTGCTGGTAGCATTAAAAAGTTGGTGCACCACTGGGAAAAATGCTACCCTAAGAAAGGTGAATATATTGAAAAGTGATGTCATTTGTCTTTGAATTAGCAGGGTAAAATAATATGTGGAAACTTTTTGAAGATTCTTTGTATATAGATTTGGATAGACATATCTATAAGGCTTACATTTTTACCTAAGTCTTATATATGATAGACTTATGTGGATTATCCTTCTATTGCCATTATTCCTAATAAATGATCAGTATCATATTTTGTAAATGTGAGTGAATCTGAAGTGCACATGTTTTTCCTCACAACCCTCAACACCAAGTATAATGTACAGTACATATGTCCTGCCAGATCTACATTTTACCACCATGGACCATCCTGTGCCATTTTGTCATTTAAACCATAGAAATGCATTATTGCTTTGAGATGGGAACTTCATACCTCTGTTACATGAACCTTTTCAAGAATCAGCATATTTGCTAGGAATAATTACATTACTTCAAAACCTAATATAGTCTACTTAAAGGGAAATTATACTGAATATTTAGTGAGTACAGACATGTTTTAACCATTATTGCAATGTTTGTTTTAAAGTCATTTTCAAATGCCTTTTACAGTTTTACAACTTTTCCCATCTATATTTTTATTATAGTATTTATTATAGAGATTAGTCACATGGAATTCACTGTACATATTTTACATTTTTATGGTATTTTGATTATTCTTATCTCTTTTAAATATTTATGAAATGATTATACATTCCTTTTATGGAGACCAAGACTTTCAGGAAACAAGTAAATACATCATACACAAACCTTGATGAAGTTAATTTGTGCTTCACCTTTCCCCACCTTGAAAAGTTGACATTAGCTTACTGTCAGTACAATAACATCAACCACTTAAAAATGGCAGACTGACAACATGATGACCCTTTATGAAATGTAAAAATGATGCTAATTGTCTCTTTAAATGTCTGTTTAGATAGAAATTATGGTCATTTTAAAATCATGGATGTTTTCTAGCTGAAATGACAAGTAAGAAAATACACATCTGAAGTCAAGCAAGTGCACTGGTGTAGGGAAATACATCACTGTAAGCTAACCTGACAGATTAGATCTAATTTCCTTCTTTAAATATCTGTCACTCTAAGCATGATATAAATAAAAAGTGCTGTATAGCAAAACTTTCATATGTGCAGAATTACATTACTGTGTGAATGGCCTACATATGCAAAACAAAAATAATGTTATTGTTAACTATAAAAATACACCACAGGGCTGCCTAAATATTGTAAGCATCAGTTTTTTATGTTTACATTAAGAAAAAATTAAGCATTTGGTTAAATTGTAACTGTCCTAGGTGCTATTGACATTAATATACAGTAGTAAAGTGCTGAATGATATGTCAGAGCTATATAATTACAAGGTAATGATAATAATAGTCTCCTGTCACTGTTGTTTAAAGCTTGGTCTGCACGGTAATGAAAAAGGCATACAAAATTTAAAATTGAATACATCATACTTATAGTTATAGATATTATATATGTATATAAGCAAAATGTGTCCTTCAAATAGAAAAGTAGGACTACATGTTAGAAGATAGTTTATTCTGGTTTCCAGAAGGAAAATCCCCCAAAGTATTGAAGAGAGGGTTGCAAGGAAAGTTGCATTATAAGATTCCTATATATCTCTTTATATAGACTCCTAATTTTGGATTGGTTGTCCCTTACAGTAGCAAGATGGTATCTCCCGTCATTCTTTCTTTATTATATGTTTCAGCTGGTAATTTAATTCTGCTGAGGGATAATCTGGGTGGAACTACAGTGAGAAAAGGTAAAAGCTAATTAAAGATACTTTAAACAAATCACGGGCAGTCAGGTCATTTTGACCCCTTTATACAGAACACCCTATATAAAGTACAGTAAATATATATATATATGTAATACTACACAGTATATTGGATTTTATGTACCATCTTCCACACCTATGGGGTCAGAATGCATATTTATCAGTTTTATTTTTGCATAAATACACATATTCTTTATTACTGCTAGGAGAATTTCCCCCAAATCAGGGGACAGCTCTGAAAAAAGAAGCAAAGGCTATTTCTATTACCAATATAGCCACCTCTGCACAAAAACACAAAAGTCCTGGTGAGTTAGTAATGGTAAAAGAACACCTGCAGGGGGACCATAGGCAATATTATTGACATTTTTTGGGATATTATCTTCAGGTAAGGAGAGGGAAGCAGAAGTCTGGAAGGTTTTGTGGTAGAATGTAGCTAAAATCTTGGTATGTTTGCAAAGGATCCTATGTAGAGGGTCCTAGGACTAGGAAAGTGCATAAACGAGGAATTAAGAAATGGCTTGTTCCATATTCACCCATTTCTTTCCAGATTTATGTTTGCACCTTTCCAACACACAGAAAACAAAACTATAATTTTAGTATAGATTTAGGTCAAGGGGAGCCCTTTTCCTATATTAAGTGTACATTAATAAGCATAGTGTGTTTAAGTTGTGTTGGACATACATTGGACCAAATAAATTTATTCACAAGAACTTTTTGAAAAAGGTGTCAGTAACTTGGTCTCAGAGCTGCTGCAGTGGGAATAACAGTTGGGGGAGAATGTTCTATTTGATAATATTGTACCTCCCTACCCAGGAGAATGATTGCTGTTTTACCATAGTAAGGTCTTGTTTTAAAGTGGTGATCAAAGGAGCACTGATAGGTTGATAGGTCTGAGACAAAGGGCCTAATTTATTAAAGCTGTCCAAGACTAGATAGGATACACTTCATCAGTGAAACTGGGTCATCCAGCAAACCTAGAATGGATTTCGTCAAATTTGCTAGAAAATGTTTTGAATCCTGGATCAGATCCATTCCAGGTTTGCTGGATCACCCAGCTTCACTGATGAACGTGTATCTTTTCCAGTCTTGGAGAGCAGTGCTAAAGTCACTAGGTAACTGTAGACTGAAATTTTTAAGGGCCCAACAAAATAAGAAGACTGACTGTTGCCTTTGCATCATATTCCAAGTTAGCTTTACACCCCTAGCTAAGAATTCTGGTAATTACAACAGAAGTTAGATAAATTGCCATACAATTGAAACACAGTGATAAACTTTGGTGTTGGACACCTCTGAAGATAAAGATTAGATCTGCACATGTTGTGATAATTATATGTAAAAATGTTTTTTTTGTTCTGACTGTAAGTAAGAAAGGTTAAAAGGTTAATGTAAATAAAAAGAACAAAGGAGGGTAGTCCTGGTTGAGGCCTTTTGTAACGGGAAACGGTTCAGAGATGACATGTACAGAAGCTAAGGGTTTGGAGTATAGAATAATATTCTATCCTCTCATATTTAGACCCAGTCCAATGGTCTCCATGAAATAAGGAATGAATGACTAGTCAACTTTCTCAAGGCCTCCTCAGAATCACCTGATGGTAATAAAGCAAGAAAGGCCTTTCACCGGGTCAAGTAAATAACATTCAGGGCACAATACTCCCCAGGCCTCCCTATAGGGCATAAATCACACCTGGTCGATTATTTTCTATGAATGGGGAAACACACCATAAGCCAGGATCCTTACAAAGAGCTTAATGTGTAGAAAATGTAGGATATGGGTCATATTTAGAATTTATTATTCCTGCAGGGGGGGGGGCATTTTCATGGTAAATCAAAGAACAAAATGTATTGAAAAAGTACAATATGAGTTGGGTCTGAAAGGGTCTTCAGAGGAGAGAAAAAACATCTGGACCTCGCTTACCAGATGTGGTGGTTTAGAGGGTATAGCCTAGTTCTGTGGAAGTTATAAGCTGTTCCTACAGCCCTGAGTCAGCTTTATACATCTGGCTGGGGTCGTGATGACTCTTCAATTGTGATCCATGCCTAGAGGAACATAGATTGTGTGGCATATATTTGTTGGAATGTAGCAGCTGGAGTGAGTAAAAGGTTTTATTGTCAGGAGAAATTTAATGGAGTTAATGGACATGTAATAAATATGCTAGGGCCCTTCTGTACTAGTTCCCATATTCAAAGACATGTTGTTGTCAGGGTTGCCTTGATCATCCTTAGGTCATAGGAAAGTTACTTAATCATGAGAGTTCAGGTATTATATCCTTGATTTGCTTATTTTGTAGAAATTACCAGGCTGAGAATCTTTTGAAGGAGCTTGGTGGAGGACATGCTTTATCAGAACACATCCTATGTAGGATATGTTAGCTCCCATACAACTATTGGAGTAAGGTTTAGGGTAGTATTTTCAGTTATTTTTTCTTGTTAGTTGCAACAGATGGATCGTACAACATTGATTTAATCAAATGCCATTGTCGAGGGATAGTGAGCAAACCTTTAATAGATAAGTACAGGGATTAGGGAGCATGATCTGGGAGGGATATTCTTTCAATCCGGGCATACTTTTTAGACATGTCAGAGTAGAACTGGTGGGTATGTGAGTAGAATGTATATGTTAGGTCCTGTATACAACAGACATTGGAATTTAGATGTTGGGAATAGCAGTTCGTAATTCTTCAACACAAATTAATCAAATCCTAATTCATAATAATGCAGTATAATTTTACTGACATCAAGTAATAACAAAAATATATCTTGCTGAACTAGAATTTGTCAATAATTTAACAAGTTGATCAGATGTAAAAATAATTATTGTTGTCACTTACCCTTTCTGCTGATTGTGCTGTTCCAAAAAATATTGGAATAAATGCTAACCAAATGATGCAGGTGGTGTACATTGTAAATCCAATGGGTTTGGCTTCATTAAAGGTTTCCGGCACTCCTCTTGTTTTAATGGCATAAACAGTACATGTAACCATTAATAGAATACTGTAGCCCAGGGAGCAGATTAGGGAAAGTTCTGAAATGTCACATTTGAGAACACCTCTGGCATTTTCTGGGTCAGGTGTTCTTTGCTCCCCTTAGTCTACTATTACATGGGGTGGGTCTACTACAAACCATATAAAAACTCCAAGCAACTGAACTGATACAAGACTGAAAGTAATTACCATTTGGGAGGCAGGGCTTATACATTTAGGAGCAGTCACCGATTTCTTTCCTTGCTCAAATATTCGATGAATTCTATTTGTTTTTGTGAGCAATGCAGCATAACTGAAACACATGCCAAGCCCAAGGAATATACGCCTTAAGGAGCAAACCACCATATCAGGAGTTCCAATCATTAAAAAAGTAATAGCATAACACAGGAAAATCCCAGTGAGTAACACATAGCTCAGTTCACGTCCAGATGCTCTCACAATAGGTGTATCATTGTACCGCACAAAGGTGACTATTACAAATGTTGTTGCAATTATTCCCAAGATGGCAATGAATACTGGAACAACCGCCCAGGGAGAGTGCCATTCAAGTTTGATAATAGGGATTAATACACAGCCAGTCCGGTTTGCATTTGGCTTTTGATCTAAAGGACATAGTTCGCAGGTCAGCTCATCTACTTGGTAATGATAACCTTCACAGCGTTCACAGCTCCAGCAACATGGGACTCCTTTCACAGTTTTCTTTCTTTCTCCAGGCTTACACGGCAGGCTACAGACAGATGCAGGCTGTGTATGTTCTTTGCTTGTCCACTGCATATCTTCCACCTGAAAGAATAAAACATTATTAAACCTTCTGCAACATCTGCATTTCTAATTTTAGCACACTGTACTGAAATTGTGTGTTTAAGAAATAAAATTGTAAAATATTTACTTTTATCATGAAATTCTAGAAAAAAATATTGAACAGTGAAAAACTGACAGCTGTATTTATAGCTATTTCCTATTTAAGCATATAGGTAAATATGAATAATAATATTTAACCACCTGGGCGTTACACTGATGTCTAGATTTCTGTACCAAAAGCGTTACACTGTTTTTCATGAAATTTTTTTTTTTTTACATTTTAGACCTGTAAGTTACAGAAATATGTCCGAACAAGGGTCTAGTAGATATCATGAATATAAAAAAAAGTTTGAAACACACAATCATGTAAAAAAAAAAATGTACTTTTAATAAAATCCTATCCTATTTTTTTTGCATAGAAATTTTTGTTTATATTGTGGGCTTGTAATTCTTAGGGTTAACTCCCAGGTATGATAATTATATTTATTTATTATATTAAAATCATAAATTATAATATAATACATAAATATAAATAATAATTTAAAACAATAATGAAATAATAGACAACAATGTAATCTAAAAATAAAATTAAAAATGTACTTTTATTTTTATTTCATTTTGTGTGGTGTTTTTGTACTGTAAAAACCATTTAAAAGCAGATTACATTGTACTCTGTTTTTAAATTTCCCTCCCTGACACACCCCCATACATCACCAATCACATCACTGGAAGATGACTCATCCTCCGAGTGATGTGAGGAGGGGGATTTCCCTGCCCTGCTCACACAGACACAGACAGAGACGATGGACGCTGGAAGCTGCTGGCATCTCCGGAGAGATGCACAGCACAATGCAGGATTTCTGTATTGTGCTATACATCTCACTGCAGATGCCAGCAGCAATAGCAAATCTTTTATTGCTGCAAGAGGAGCTGCGGACACTGGGTAAGTATTTCCTTTCAGTTGTAATCCGATTGTCATACAATGTATGACAATCGGATTGCAATATAACATTTGTTTACATTTAACCACCTGGTGAGAAAAACTCGGGGTTAACGATAATCTTTTCATAAATATACCAGGGTTCCATGGAAAATCTGAAAATTATTGTATGGGTTCCCTCATGGTACAATGGTCAAGAAAGGCTGGACTGATTGATTGTAGGTGTTTTGGAATTGAATTGGAGCTTTTCCAACCTTGTATCAGAACATGGAATTTGAGTATTCCATCTTCTGATTCTACATTACTATTCCTGTCATTGACAACCATAGTAGGCTACTAAAAGATAATAACTGCCATCATCTGTGGTCACATGGGCTGAACCATACCACACCTGGTATTAGCAGGTATAGTTCTGTTAATTAAAAAATACAAATTGCAACTCAAAATGTTTAATTGCAATCCGATTTCTTGGCTGATCCAACCAGATTTTATTTTGGTGGAACCCCATATCCCCATACCTTTTTCCTAGAATTTAATAAATGCAGACAGATGTTTGTCCCAACATAATATTAGGCAGCATGGTGTCAGTTACTGTATAAAATCCTCACTGTGAGTTAATCACAAACAAAACAAAAATAACTTTTTGGTGCCTAGACATTCATTAACTTTTGGGGCCAGCTGAGCTTTAATATGCAAAAATAAACAACTGCAGGATTGTCTTGGTCTTAAAAGAGTTACAAGAGCTTGCAGAACAGCAAAAGATTTCTTCTGCAAGTCATTGGAACTGCTCCCTCCCCCCCATTAGCCTCCCTCCTGCACACGAGCAGGGAGAAGCAGGGAAGCCCTGTTTGTATCTAGGAGTCGTCCATATGTCGGATATCCTTAACTCAGGGACTACCTGTATAAAGGTTTAAAGAACACCATTGGGAAATTCACTCTGCTCACTTTGCTGATGTTGCTTGGATTTTACATGTATGATGGTGTGTACAAATATGTGGAGCAGATGCTATAGCCCGGAAGAATATTTTCACAGCACATCTGTATACTCAATAAAATAATAATAACAGGTCACTTGCCACCAAGTTGTACTCTAGCAGCAAATATGTGTACATTATATCCACGAATGACTCTTTTTATTGCTAACTATTCTCCTCTATATTATCCATGTTCCAGGCAAAAAACTACCTTGTTTTACTGCACCCAATCTATCCACATGGCTGGCAGGTTTTGGATGTTTATACTGCACTGGAATTCTATCTGCTATTTCAAACTTGGCAAATTGGTTAGGGACAAGGAATGATTTAATAACACTATTTCTGTTTCTTAACTTTACCTTATATCTTCTTCAACATTCTTTATTCACTTTAATTTTGTCATGCTTATAATCTGTGTTATAGGAGGATAATATCCTAGTTTACAAATCAAAGCAATTGTGATTCTTTATTTGTGGGTTTCTCTTTTCTGGGGAATTCTGCATGCATATAGCCAAGAGAATAAAAGGTGGGAGTAATTCTCCAAAATAAGCATGCAGAGGTCAATATAAAATGGACAGAGCATCTCATCATTCCCTACATTTTCATGTGTGGATTCAGCTTAGCTACTGGAAATGCATTGATGTTTATACAGACAAACAAATCAAGCTTCTGTATATAAACTGATATACAGCATTCATTTTTCTTTAATTACACTAAAGCTTCACTATAATATAGACTGAACATTAACAAAGCTTTCTAGAAGATAAAAGGAACAGGTGTCAAAATATATACAAAACAGAAGTTTGTATAGATATGCATTGTATAATAAATACAAACCTTTATTCATATGTGTACTGCAATCAGCTATACCCATGAATACGCTACTTGCCTCAGTACAATATAACTAACCATTGTCATTCCTACTTTACAATCTTTTTTTCAGCCTTGTGTAAATAAAACATTTTCCATAAGACTTAACAACATGATTTGCTAAATCTAGAATGAATCCACTAAATAGCTACTGAATCTAAATAATAAACTAGGATTGCCAGATATGTTTGGTGATAGTGTAACACCGAAGCACTACACTATTTAGATTTACATAGTACCATGAGCCAAAATATTAATTATTTAATAGTATCTTCAACACAAATCTGGAGTTCAGCACTGGAAAGCTAAAAGACTGGAATAAAAATGCCTATTCCAAATTATATGTAGACATTTAATTACAGCTCTTCTATGAAATGAATAATGCTACTGCATCTGTAATTACTTATTATTAATATCAATATTCATTTTATTAGAGTACTCAATTAATGCATTTAAAAAAATGACAATGTGTTTGTGGATTTTTTTTTTCATAAAATGTGCTGTTTTCCAAAACATTTTCTGACTTTTATAACCCAGCATAATAAAGTTGTGTTTTCTTATACAGGTACTGCTTAAAGGACCAAATTATAAGTAATTAAATCACATATCAGAGTCATTGCATTTCCAATCTTTTCATATATTTATTAATATATCCAGTTTACATCATACTCAGAAATAGCAGAAATTTGGGGTGACCAATATATTATTTTTTTTAAATAGAAAGAACTGGAAAATCAATATCTCTGTGATGATACACTGTAATTAGACCTAAAGACTCCCTGCCAGAAGTGTGAAATACATTGCTAGAGTTTCTGAACTTAATAGACTATCACATTTAATTACATTTCTAGACATCATACATAGCCAATAAAATGGTTTCTACTTTTAATAAATCATTTTTTTAATACTTGAACAAGGTCATATAGCACTTCTTCTTCAAATAATATATTATATCATTTTTCTGTAAGTAATAATGCTCATTTATACATGACATCATACCAAGTCATATTCTGGCTTGAACATAAGATAAATTATCTTGAGGAACACCATGCATGTATTTTATCTATTCACTATCCTTCTCTCTCATATGCAAAATCATTGAAAATGTTCCAAACACCAATAATAGTGAGACTTAGAGAGTTGGTGAAATTTCCCTAAATGTAAGATTCCTTTTTTGGTCACTTTTAAACATTCTCTTCATTCACTTTTAAACATTCATAGTCCAATGTAGTTCCAAAATCAAATATCTTGTAGCTCAGTGGTCACCAACCTTTTTGGACCCACGAACCACTAAATTTACAGACTCCAGACTGTGCATGTGCGGGGAGTCAGTTGTCACTCAAAGGGGAAGAATCTCCCCCCATAGTGACGTCATTACACCAGAACCCGCTCACTCTCCCATCGCAGGTCCGAGCCTTCCCTGCATTCCGTGAGGGAAACTTGCTGCGCCCTGCCAGTGGGGTCCTTCTCCTGACCCCACTCGGGGGCGCACTGGCCGGAGCCGCGGACCAGAAATCAAATATTTCTTGCAGACCACAAGTTGGCGACCACTGATTTAGCTAATAAAATAATTTTGGCTACTGAATAACTGCTGGTACAGCATATAAACCCCTAAAGTATAGTTTGTGTTAGCACAACATAAGAAAATTCACATTTTTATATTTTCATATTATGCTTGTCATGAAATATATGAGATGAAAAATATATGCACATATATCCATATCACATTTATCTATAGATATACGGAAACCAGCATAGAATCAATAGGACTATAATCTTTCATATGTTCATACTCTGGAAACTCTCAGTTATTTCTGCCGATAGAATTTTATGAGCAGGTAGAGGAAACACATTTCATAGGCAAACTATGAACTAGTACTTTTAAATATATAGCTACAGTAAACATAAGTGTATGCTTCCTTCTTTCAGCTCTAATGTAGGGAATATGATAACACTATCAGGAATTGGTTCACAAAAACAAATGAAATGTGCTTAAATATTTAAGTAGCTTAGCAGTGTATATTAAGGTAAGAAATCCTTTGGTGCAGATGGCTATGACAAGAGAATTATTGTACAATACATTGAACTTTCCTATCTGCAAAGAATTTTTTTTAAAAATCCTATTTTACTGTTGGTCTAAAACAAACAGGATTTCAAGCCTGCTTCTAACATCTTCCATTCATAAAAGGTTTACTGAACTGAAAAATAATGTGCTTTATGTTGCTTTCCATAAGTGTATTCCCTCTGCACTTCCATTCAATTGCTTCATAAAATGCATTATTTTCAACATGTAGTAATTTTTGAAACACATTATCTAAGAAGTAGAAACTATGAAAAACAATTTTCATGTTTAATTTAAGTTCCACTAGAATATCAATTCTTGATCCAATGAATTGGTATTTCTTCTGCCTCTTGAACAGTTCTTATTGCATAGACTCATTTAGTCTGTGAAACTTGTGAGCTAAACTCTAGAGAAAACCTGTATTTTCACAAAATAGATTAAAAAATACATTTGAGGTACATCTTTTACCCACAGACATTGTCTTTAGCAGTGAGAAAAATCATATGAATAGTACTTATCATGTGGTGCTTTTGAACACCTAAGCCATTCCCATAGGAGGATACTGTCTGCATGGAGTTCTGAGCTATAGTTCAACCAAGGTATTTCAGAACAGACAGAAGCTTCTCCTATGGGGCAATCAAAGTGATCATTTCCACTTAAGACTCTTGCATATTTCACCAAGTAAAGGCTATGTGCTCAATGTATTCAAAGTTAAGCAGAAATAAATGTAGCTATTATTTGTAGAAAGAAAATATTTCACAGTGGTAGTTAAAGGGAAAAGCAGCTACATAGACTACCAGCATAGGTATACAGGGAATGGCACCAGTAAGGTCAAGATATAAATAAACTATAAACTGAATCCCTGTTTTGATTCAGAATTGGGCAGAATGGACTGCTAAAAACTAGCTATAATATTGCCTATTTGGTATACTTTATCAGATGTATACCACCATAATGTGGTAATGCAGACCATTCATAATAAAGGAACAACCAATGTACCAAAAGCTAGAAATACTGGTGAGTCAAAAGAGAGATGTGTAGGTAGGCAGGTTGGTAGTTGATTCAGCCTATTGCTAAATTACAGGTTTACTTTAATCTCTTCCAATTAAACCATAATTAACATCAAAAGCAACAGAAATATTAGATGTCAACCTGGAAAGCAAGAGTGGTCACACCAAATTAACTTAAAGTCACAGTGAGTCACATTGATCTTAAGCTTACTAAGTACTAACCCTACGGACAAGCTTAAAGTACTAACCCTACGGACAATCAATCTTTTCCTTAGCATAATGTCCTATGCTAGGTTAGTCAGGTAAATTACTAAAAGTCAACTCCTTTAGAAGCCAGACACCATAACTTCTCATGGCTGCTCTTTCCTAAACCAGGTTGTCAGAAATGATCCCCAGAAATGATTAGGAACCAGTCGGAGTTGTCATACATAATGTGATCACTATGACATTGTGATACCATCCAGGCTGTAGGATTCAGTGATAAATATGGAAGCTGCAGGTAAACAGCATCATGGTGACAATCTTTTTTAGTTGCCAGGTGCTGGTTTTGGGGGAGCTTTCCCATTTGGGGCCAACCAGGCCAACCAGTACATGGATAGTTATTGTACATGGACATAATTGATGCTATAGGTATAAAATGTTTTTAGAAATTGCCAGTGGATATGGTTTTTAAATAATGTAGTATTCCCATCTTGAACTTTCCTGAGGAAGCTGAATAAAACCTGTAAAGTGTGTTGAATGGGAAAGGGAATATGAAAAAAACAAGATTGAAGCTATTGTATCCACTGATCTGTAATATAATTGATGACTGTATTAAACATTTTAAGTGCCTTAAAAGACCCTCAGTCTCTGCAGGAGAAGTATATTTTTGATCACTAGACTTTGGGTTGTAGCACACATTAGATGTATATCCACCCCTCCAATAATAAAATTATTGGGTCCTAAATAATGTGATCACTATGTCAGTGTGATTCTATACAGGATGTAGGAATCGCTTATAAAAATAGAAGCTGCAGGTAAACATGGTTGTGATGTTGTTTTTTTTAAGTTTGATTGTTAGACAAAGCTACATTATTAATATAACACTGCATTAATTGTACAATTTTGTTTTTGTGCAGTTTTCATTTGCTTACAATAAAACAGCAGGGTATTTTGGTAATAAAGGCTGCTTTAATTAAGTTGTTATTAAATATTTAGATATGCAATTTAGTCGTTGAGTTATTGTTAACTGACACATACTAATGTTGCCACATTTGGCCTGGACAATTAAGCATTAATAACTTCCAGTCAGAAAGGGGTTAAGGAAACTAATGAAAAAAAAAATATTTTAAATGTATTGCACATTAGCTAGAATTTTAGTATTTCAGAAAAGTTAAACTACCCTGACATATATAACCAGTCAATAAAAAAAAAGTAGGATTGATAGCATGTAAAGCCACTTGGTACAATAATAATATCAATGTTTTTATTATTACCTACCGTTTTATTTATTTAATTGCAATATTTGCTAAATACATTGTTTTTGACTTATGCATTTTATTATATTGTAATATTACTAACTGTATTTAAGATGTTAATATATATTTGCATGTGTATTTGTTCTTTCTTTCATTGCTGATCAGTTGGTCATTATTGAAAGATGACATTACAGAGACTTAAGCTACCTACACACTTCCAATTATTATCGTTGGAAAACGAACGACGAACGATCCTGCACGATATCTACGAACGATCGTATAGCACCGATCCTGCACATAGAGATAACGACACGATCGTTCGTAGATATTGTACACACAATAGATACTATCGTTTGAGCGATAGAGGAACTATGTGCACGACAGGAAAGTGAACGAACGTTCGTTCATTACGCATGCTCACCCCATGGACGATCAACGAACGAGCGTACACACGAACGATGTTCACCGATCGTCGTCCAATCCGATCCGCCGGTCCTGTCGTTCGTTTCCAACGACTTTCCTCGTTCGTCGGCGTCGTTGGTTACTTTTTTACGAACGATTTTTTGCCCAATCGATCGTTCGTCTTTCGTTTTGAACGATAAAAATTGGAAGTGTGTACGCACCTTAAGTAAAGTAGTAAGTAAATATGTTTAACTTCCTTTGTCTACATGGATATTTGTCTTTCAGAAGTTTGCAGTTCCCTAGGGATAGTAATCTAGTCTTGCTGGGTTGTGCCAGATATCAGGCCATTGTATGGTAAACTATATTAGTTTCTTAGAAAGCCTATTTTAGTTTACACTTATACACATACATTTATAAACTTCCCGCCTGTTGGCTGCAACTGAATTTTACCCTCAAATATGTACTGAACATCAAAACAAAGAAAAATGTATATAAAATAATCCTTCTAACAAAGGTATTTGTAAACAACAATGTAGTTAAAAAACAATACCACAACAAAATCAGAGTCACAGTAATTTGAAGGATTACCCATCTTCTGCAGGAAAAAGAGAAAAATATTTACATTGCCAGTTGCATATGCAGCTCCACGGCTGCACCAATTGCTGTGCTGATTCTAAATGAACTAGCGGTTTAACACTTGAAAGGAAACTTCTCTTTTCCACCCTATTCATATTAAATGGTCAACCACATGAGATGCTACATCTAAAGTCTCAACCATGGGTTTCATTGAGGGTGTGAGGAAACATTTTCTGCAGGTTTGAATGTAGCCTTAAGGATTGACTGAAGATACTTTTGTGAAAACATTAGGTTGAGTTTAGGTGACAGGTCACATACTGCTTTATCAGTTTCTGTTGGTGTTATATTTTACATTGTATATGATATATGTTACCATAATATATGTAATGATACTGTTACCATATTAAAGTGACCTGCACCATCACCTCTTTGTATGTGTTGCTTTAAACTTGAGCAGATGTTCTATATTTTGGATGTGAAGTTTTTTATTGTCTAACATTAACATAAATATTATCCCATACTAGAGTTGTGCTGATCAGTTGACCACATGAGAACATGAGACCACAAGTTTTTACTATGTGGTGAGTTTATATTTTGTTTATCTGGTGGTGGTAATGGCTACCTCTCTTGTCTACAATAACAAGTAGACCTCAGTAACGTCTGCAAAGAGGAATATTTGTTGTCTATTCTATTTTTAGTTCCTTTATATTTTTTATTTTATGTGTGATAATGTTTTAATACCAATGGTTTTTAGCACTAAATTTAAATATTCAAATTTAGGATGGACTTCCTAAAATTAATAATTAAAAAATTAAATTATTAAATATTTCTTTAGGCATACATTTCTCACCTGCTATCACACAAGAAATGCATGTGATATGTTGGAGTGAATGTTAAGCATCCAGCATTTTACTACAATAATAATATATATTTTAGTTTAATATATCACCAAAGAACTTACATTAAGGTGTAATTGATTTGTCCAGTGTCCAATGACCTTGTATTCCGTGGTCTTGTTTACTATTTGGTACTGATAAATGTCATAGCGTCCAGGAGCATCTCCATTTTCATTGTAAGTGACTGGTGTTCCAGCGCTCCCTGAAAAAATAATATAGTTATAGGATGCATAAAGCCATTTCTCTGGTAGCAAAAACAAACAGTTTACCTGAACAGTTAGCTGTAATAACATCCTTATCATTTTGCTTACTTTTCCATTAAAGACAGAAATGGTTTTCTACAGTATAACAAAACCGTATTGATATTAATACAAACTATATTAAAATGTTTAAAAACATATTTTTTCCAAAAGTCCTAGAGAATTTAGGACATTTTCAGCAATGTTTTGGCTATGCACATTTTACATTTTGCCAATTGTGGTCTACCCTAATTAATTATGCATAGTTCTTGGGGAAAGAAAGGAATTTACTTGGTAGTAGTTTTTGATTCACTTGTATCATACATATACATGTATAATCTTTCTCTTTGGTTTTTGATTGGAATAAATAGTAAAAAGAAACTAAAATGCATCTTCCTGTAATTTGTCCCAGTGCAACATTTCCATATTTGCATACCCCATATATATACCCTACAATGTAATCCACACATTCTGCTGAATAAAATGGTAAAGCATTAATGCAAAATGTATGTAATGTGTTAAAATGGTAAAACACAGAGTAAACATTTTACTTATTTCCCATTTGCTATGTTGCATCTCTTGCTGGAAAAATAGTCGTAGGGTACATATTAGCACAATGGGTCTTTTTCTCTCACAATCATTAAATGACAAAACCATTGCATCCAGACTACATTTGGCACTTGCACAATAAACAAAAATGTTATCCAGACCATTTAAAATCATGCACACATTTAAAAAAATGCAACACTCTTGCACCACATGTATTTACATGAGACCAAATCCAAACATTGCACTTGTGCACCATCAAATTAATCCTAATACAGGTTGACAATCAAAAATCCGCCCATCGATAAGCTGGTTCCTTCAGTTACCTATTTTCAATACAGGAACTGCATTACACTGTTTGGCTACTGATGTTTTGATGGCACTGTTCTGAGCATATATCAGAAATGAGCAACTTAAATTTTTATTTTGATGTATAACTAAATCCTTAGTTCAGTACAACAAAGAAAATAAAATAAAGACAATTTATAAATCAAAAACAGTTATTAATGCCATTCAGAACAGTGGGTTCAGGCCTGAATGTACACCAAAGTCAATCTTTCAGTAAACTCATTGAGATCTGCAGACAGACAATAGTTACTTTTTTCTATTTCACACATTTCTTTATGAAATTAATGATTTTCTATATTTAATGTATATTGTAACATTTTTGACACATATTGATGGTTAGCTAAAACTTTACATTGTATATTTGAAAAAAAATATAGAGCGTGAATAATTATTTCAAGATGGACATTCTGAAATGTTTCCAGCTGGCAAAAACTAATTAGTAGATAACACAGATAAGAATAACTGCACAGGGATCAGAGTTCTTTCTGTTTGTCCATATTGGAAAATCATTGTGTCTTTGGTCATTATTTCTTATTTTCTACATTTTTCCACTAATCTGGTGACTGTGCAACAAGATCTACTCAGCTATTACAAAACATTACATGACCCAGAGACCAGGACGTCAAAACCACTGGCATTTAAATGTTTATAATCAATGTTGTGTGTTGCTACCTCTTTTTTTTCACAATGATTCTTTACCCAATTTGCAGTTTGCATGGAAAGATATTTTTGTTATAGTCTGGGTATTGTAGTTTGTAATACATTTTACCTTTTTATAATCCATTTGTGCTCATGCAAAACATTTCTTATATTTACTACATCTGACATGATGATTCTAAAGAACATCACACAGAAAAAAATTAGACACATTCTCAAACAATGTTTTGCGTTGTCTTTGAAATCTAACAGAATAAAAGAATAGGCTTGCACAATTTGGATTAGTTCCACAATACAGACTTTAAAAGTAATACTGTGACAGTAGAAATCTCTCCAAACAAAGAACTGCAGATCCGTGGTTATTGTACTGATGCTAGTCACTGATGCAAAAATAATCTTTATACCTTCTAAGATACATGGAAGCTTATTGCCTAGAGATGTATTTACCTAATAATATACTTCCCATCCTTTCATAATGAAAATCTGTAACACATGAAGTCAATTACTCTGTTCATCAAAATCCTGTTCCTTGTTATTTAATATATGACATCTGATTTTTATGTCTACTCATTTCTGAACCCAAAAAAATCCAGTTAAGCTCTAAAAAGTTGGGACTTTTTTGAGACATGCTGAGTTCATTGAAACTTTCTTTTACTTTCAGCACATAACTCACAGCTATATGAGGAAATCTGACACCATTACACTACATCTCTTACAATGTAGCTCCTACAGCAAAGTCAAATAAAATGTGACAAGCAGAATATGTAAGGTTGATTGAGCTACAAGATTTTGGATTTATTTAAAATGATGGTCAGTAGTGTAACAAAATCAAATTTAGCAGTGTAAGTAAAGTAAAAGTAGTAAATGTGCTATTAAATAGCCATTGTCTTTAAAATGTAAAATACAGCATAATGGCCACAGAAGAAATGTTCACATCATTGATTGCCTTGACTCTGCCTCCTCTGATGTGTTTATATTCATTGGGTCTGATTTATTGGGATCTCCAAGGCTGGAGAAGATACACTTTCATCAGTGAAATTGGGTGGTCCAGCAAACCTGGAATGGATTTCCTAAAAGTAATGTGCTATTTGTTAGCAAATGTTTTCATCCCTGGACCAGGTCTATTCCAGGTTTTCTGGATTGCCCAGCTTCACTGATGAAAGTGTATCCTCTCCAGCCTTGGAGAGTTTTAATAAATCAGGGCCACTGTTTGGGCATTTCCTTTTTGCTTTCCCCCTCCTTTTTTCACCATCCAACCCCTTCATTCCTTCAAGCTGATACGCCCTCCCCCTTCTTCTCCCCTTCCTCTGCCTCCACATTCCCACTTCAACTTTTTCTGCCATTCCTCCCATTCCTATTCCTCTACCTCTTGTTACTCTCTTAAATTTCTGTTCATTCCCTTTTTCCCCTTTTTAAGTAGCTGAGTTTCTGTGGCAATCTGGATTTCCCAGTTTCTTGGGCAACATTTATACATATTCAATGTAACACCTCCTGCTTTATATTTTTTGGGGGACTGGACTGCATCTTGGCACTTCCTTCCACCTTTTCTGACAGCTCTTCTCTCTCCTCTGCATCCCGAAGGCTGCTGGATGTATCTGGTAATGGGCATTCTATTGAGTGTTGTACATCATAGCATGAGTGATAGGGCTGTATCTTGTTCTATCTTGTACCTTTAGTTACCATTTCTAGTCCTGTCACAAGGCAGTACTTAAGGATCGGGACACCACTGTGGTTTACCTGTTTACCACAAGTAGTTGCACTTTTTTTTTTTTTTTTGCCTTATACTGCCTTATAGTTCCCTACTAGTATGAGCTAAGGTCTTCGATGAGATTTGCAAAAAGTAGCATCCATTTCTAGTTTTGTACATCTCCCCCTTATTTTTTAGGGTTTACAAGTATTAGTAGGTGGCACCCCTCTATGGTTTGAATAACAGGCAGAAGCCATAAATAGAGTTGAATTATTAGTGAATAACTGTAGTAATGTATAGACTTATTTTTTAAAATGTTTATGTATTTGTTTTTGTAAATGGGTGGTGACATTAAGGAAAGATTTGGGTGCAGCTAGTGGCAGTCTAAGGGTGGAGAAAGGAAGAGGAAATAACTGGCTCAGGGAAAAAAAATGTAAAATTGTAGACAACAGTAGATACCAAATACTATTTTTCCTTATTCCAGTATTAGTTCATCCTGCATCCTTTGCCACTTGTAAAAAACATTTTTTGCTTGGTTTATGTGGTAGGTAGTTCCCAAGTAAGAAATTCTTTCTCAAGGCTGAACAATATTTGGAAAATAATTTTGAAATAAACATTTTATTTTAAATTTACAATTATTGTAAAATGTTAAAACAATAAGCAAGTTGAACCCATTATTACTACCTTGCTTATGTTTTTTTATTGTCTATATTAAACTAGTCATGCTATCCTTACTAGGATATCTATTAGAATTTTTCTTGTTCTGAATGTTCTCATTTTTTATCCCTTATACATCCCCTATGCTATTCAAGTATGCAGTTCCTTTTTACCTGCATTAATTGACCTCTCTGGATATTTCTTATCCATACAGGATGGTGTCTTTTTGTCTGATTCTTTTAAAAAAAGCATGTTTGCATAAATTCCTTTACAAATGAATACATTGAAATATAGAAAAAGAATAGATTCATAGTGGTGTATTATTGTATTACTGTTATTGTTTTTCAGCTCTGCTTGAAAAACAACATAAATCCCTTTCTTATCCTACAATATCACCTACAGTAAAAATATGGTCCATAAAAGCTTGCCCTGCACTTTTGAAAACATTGTGCTTGGCTTTAAAAAATAAAAAAAAGAACCTGAGCTGACGTAATCTTAACATCATAATAAATAATAAAATTCAATGGGAGTAAAATTTAAATTGTACCAGTTGATTCACCTTCTATGATAAGATTCTTTATGACCATTGTAATCAGGTTAACCACAGAAAGTTTTTATTGTGTGTGAAAATATCACAAAGCACTGCAGCTAATAATTGAGAGCCAATGAAACAAAAAATCAATAAACAAACAGTGTCAGCCAATTTACCAGTAAATACAATACCAAGCAAAAACATAGAACATATGCAATCTGTATGTAAGTAATGTAACCCGAGCAGGGCAGACAACGCTGGATACAGCATAATGAGTGGAGATGGAGGCTAAAGTAACAAGAGAACAAATGCAAGATAACTGTTAGAATAGTGAATCATTTGGTTTATATTTTGCAAGGCAAGAACCCCTATTGTTTATCTCTACCTGATATACACACAGTGCCACCGGCAGATAAAAATGTCAACAAGACTTTTAACCACTTACCTACCTTTACATTGTCTGGTGACTGGTTTAATTGCCTTCCTGTTTCTAACAAATCCAAAGGGCGGCCTTACTGGGTAACTGGAATTTTCAATTACGGGACAGTGGGTATGAAAAGCCAATACAGGGATTTTGTTTGTGCTGCATGGATCTGTAGCCACCATAATAGGTGGACCCCCAGGAAAAGTGGACCCCCAGAATAAGTAACATTTTTCAAAAATAAATACATTATGAAACATGACACAAATCTCTTGAATTAATACACTAAATACCACCAAATACACTAATACACAAACCTCAACAATGCAAGTCTAAAGTTTTTTTATCATCAATAGATGTTAAAGGTACTGCAAAATAACATGCACAGTACAACAGTTAAGATTATACTAGAATAGTCATCTAAAAACTGAAATTGGGCAGAAATGCAGTAAAATACTTTCTGAAATTAATTCAGCATATCAAATGTAAGTCATTGGTGACTGGTTTATCATTAGATAGCAAGACTAAATATTATTTTATAGTACTGTTCCTTTATTCATTACCCTACAGAAATGGAATTATTTGCAACATGAGCACTATGTGATTTAATACTTTGCTATGGAAATTTAAGCTACTACGCTACAGCATATAATCATGAAATAACCCACTTTACATTAAGTAGTAATTTAATTTAGAATATTTCCTATTCCTCATAAAGTCTATACAGTAGGTCTAAACCTCACTGGTGAATTAAACTATACTTGATGACCTCTCATCTGATTTAATGATCCAATTAATGCTTGTTTGTCTATTTGCTTCTAGTGATTTGTGGGAGGAAAGGGAGAAGATTTTTCCCATAAGAGAGTTTGCTGTGCAGTAACATTTTTTTCATTTACGTATGACACATTTTAATAAGCATCTTACAATTCATTTTAGCCCTATATTAGGACTTACGGAAGACATATTTGTGTAAATATACACAATAAAAAACCCCTACAACTACTGATGAGTCCCTTATTGAAAATAATTTGCATATTATAACAAGTGGCTGGCTTATTTGCCTTTTGTAGTTTCTCATATGGGGACAACAATACGATCAGTTTGTTTTTCTTTTAAATTTACCATGCATATATAAATTGATATTGATATATATATATATATATATATATATATATATAAAATTACAAATAGATACTTATCACATGATGCATCTATCACAATTGGCTTTGGAAACTTGCTGGGCTGCACAAACCTGTTAGTTGTCATCCCTACTACAACATCTCATAATTATTTTATTATCTTATCTATTATAATCTATTATTTTATCTTAATGTTTATGTTATTTTTCCAATACAAACACATGCTCAATAAATGTTCTTAAAGTGTACTGGTATCAAGTGCCTAAGTATGCTACGTTTTATTTAACCTAACATTATATTATTAGCTTTGGGAGAAATATTTTTATATAATCCCTGCCCTCAAATCTAGCCTCCAGTGACATTCGACAGAAAATAAATGATTTATCTCGCCCATCACTACACTTGTTAAAACTTAAACTCCCTGCCAACAAATATAACTAAGAAGACACGGAGCACAGGGTGAGAGTATGCTCTTAATGATATATTAACTTGCAAACGCAGATAGAGATGTGAAAATATCTAACCAGTTTCACACATTAAACGTGGCTAGAGAGTCAGTCTGCTAAAGTAAATCTTTTCACAGATTCTTACATCTAACAAGGGTTAAATGTTAGAATCCTGGAAATTCACAGGTGCTCTGACAAATTAACTTCTGCCCAGCTCTCCCCTAAATGCTCTTTTTCATCTTACAGAAGTAGGCTCCTATAAAAATAACTACCTGCAGCCCATCCTAAAGATGAGAAAAAGAATCCAGTACTAAACTGTACTGTAGCTTTACCAACTCATATAGCACTGTTTTACTGTTATTTTGCTTTTTATTATGAAAGGTCAAATATTGTACACATTGATCAGCCAAAACATTAAAATAATCTGCCCAATACTGTGTAGGTCTAACTTGTGCCATCAGCTCTAACCTGACACCAAATGAATTCTGCTAAACCTCTGAAAATGTCCTGTGCTATCTGGCAACAAAACATTAGCTGCAAATCCTTTAGGTCAGATTCCCCCGTTGGCCATGGCTTCCTCAGGTAAAGAACATACAAGTACCTGTCTATTTCACATAATATAGGAAAATAGTTTTTCGGTCCTGATTTGATACTCTGATGTCCATTGTAGGTGGTGGAGGTGGGCAGGGGTCTGTATGGTCTACATAGCCTTATATGCCATCTCTTCTGTGCTCTTCTGCGGGACTAGACCAGATATGATAGCTTCCCTTCCCTGGACATTTAAATTTGGGTGTTCATGGTCTTTTCACTTTTGGCAGTTACTAATAAATGAATATTGGAGTTGATATTATTATTTTATCAGTCAATGTACTTAATGTTTTGGTTGAACGATAGGTGTATATCGGTAGTTGACAAACTTTTCACAACATAATTTTATTTCATGTGGCCTTGGCTATGGCGAAGACACAAAATATATACAGAACAATGACATATTATTTGAAAAATAAAAATACCAGGAGTGACAGATCCCCTATTTACTGCAACATACCAATAGAAAAGTCAAAAAGTAAACAAATGCAATGTGCGACCTAAATATAAACGATAACTAAATTAGATGTGCAATGTAATGCTTCCCTTTAAATTAGAAAGAATATTATGTTGAACATGTCTGAAATGTAGTGTTAAGTGTAAGTAGGTGTATAGTTGAGTAGGTAATTAGATGGTGATTCTGTTAGGCATTTAGCAGGTGGTTCTGACTCTTGCTAAAATGAAGTCTAATAGTATACACAAAGCTCAATGGGTTAGTACATATGTTAGTGAATGGCAGGTGTGGCATTGCATTACAGCAACCAGATTAGATGTGACATTTAGACCATGTAAACGTATTGATTTGAATTTCCTTTGCTAAGAGAGGTGAATTGATACAAGCAGAGCATGGCCCCAACAACACAAATGTTGATTACTCCATTACATCCATCGCTGGTGTAAACTCGGTTTAACATGTGCCATACATTGTATCTAACCAGTAAAACACATTTTTTTGTAATGCTAGAGTACAATCAATATACCAGTCCTGGTCTTTGGAATTTATTTACTAAAGATGTAGAAGAGGTTTAATTTGCAAGGTGAATTTTCACTAAGCTTAGGAAATGAGGTAAAGCTGACTTGTCAAAACAATGCCTAATGGCAATTAGCTTGTCAGTTTTATCTACCACTACACATTCCATTCCCATTAAAATCCAAGTTCTAGGTAAGGGGCAAGCCTTCATGCCCCCCTTCATCCAAGAATGCCCAATGCCACTTTCACATTGGGTTAGGAGGGCGTTCCTCATACTAGGTTAGTAACTGAATAGGATATGTGGGTTGTACCAGCAGATCAGGGCAGTAGGTAGGTCGGCTAAAGGTTCTTGTTCAATTTGTTTTTTACATTATGCTTGCACAGTGCTTATAGGTATTGTTTAGATTTTAATAAAAAAAAAAAACACACAGATAATTGTAAAGAGATGGGAATTGTAACATACCCAAGGCATAAAAATGGCATATAAGCATATAGAGAAACTCACTCTGCATTCACTTTAGAGAACATGCAAGGTTTAACAGAGAAGCCTAAAATACAATAGGTTGCAAAAAAAAAAATAAAACATTGGCAGACAGATGATAAATGTCAAAAACCAGCAGCGTGAAGAGCTCTTACTATTAAAAGATACTTTAATTATTTGTGCAAAACAAACATCTGCATTGTTTCTGCCTTCCTCAAAGCCTTTTTTTAGGTAACCAAAGAGTCTTATTTTGGTTCCATAAAGATATGACAAGTCTAAAAATCATATAATAAATATGACAAAATCAGTGGCAAAGATAAAACAGTAAGGACATGACATTTTTCTTTCTAAAAATTGCCTCGAGTGTTAGCACAAAAAATAAATATGATTCTAACACAGAAAATATGGTATATTCTTCAGGGAATAGAGTTAAAAAAATGATAAATAAGAAAACTGTTGAACAGAAATAGTTTACAATTAAATCAGAATATGGAGTTGAATTGTGATAATGGGGAAATGAATTTGGTTGAGAGCATTCTTTGCCATAGGCAATCAAATAAAATGACTGCAATACAGACAAGAAAGGTCATGACACCATACTTCCAGTATATTCCGATATATGAATATGTTTTAGTTTACAGATATCTTGCCATTTTTTTTCTATTTACAACTAACCTAGACAAATAATAAAGTAAGTCAATTTTTTTAAAATGGTGTGATCTTCTCCCAAAGAAAATATAATTTTATGATTTTGAATGTTGTTTTTTTAAGGTCGTAATTTTTTTTATTTGCTAAAAATTAATATTGCGTATATTTTTTTGGTCTCTTTTCAAGACCACAGGCCAGTGTTAGACTGCTTTCCAAATTGTTTTCCTTAGTAGCAAAATGCTTGTTTTACAGTTAGAGTTCAGTAACTGAAGCTAACATTTAGACACACAAGTGGTTCCTTCTATATCGACCTCCATGTCTGGTTTTACTTGAATAAAGAGAATTTCAGGGCAGTCACCATTACCCATGCAATAGTATTATTTGTATTGTTAAGTGTTATGTAATAATAGCTTATTGTAGCACACAGGTTGTATATAGTAGTTAAAAAAGATTTAACTCTAAGGGGGTCTTTATACAAAGCAGTGACATGACATTTAACAAACTTTCCCTGGTGGGAAATCTGCCAAATCCTTGTGTTTTCAAATGCAGTTATTGATTCCCCACTAGAGATTATTTGGTGAATATCAAATTCAGTGCTGTTTCAAAAGATCAATGAGTTGCTATAGCTTTCTGTTAAAGGGAATACAGTTGTGCTCAACAGTTTCCATACCCTGGCAAAATAGCAGATGTGTACCATTC
Organism: Pyxicephalus adspersus; assembly: GCF_032062135.1. Lineage (NCBI taxonomy): Eukaryota > Metazoa > Chordata > Amphibia > Anura > Pyxicephalidae > Pyxicephalus > Pyxicephalus adspersus. The sequence goes on from NC_092859.1 coordinate 97,642,193, forward strand.
AATGAGTAAATAGGCAAACACATTTTATTTACTTTTAAAACTTGGAATCCTAATTATATTATAAAGCATCACAGATTAGTACAACCAATAAACAAAACATAGCAATAAGGAAAGTAAAAAACATTTGCGTACCATTAATTCGTAATACTTTGTATTGCTCCCTATATTATCAATGATGGCATGCATTCTTTTATGATAGTTGTGGTCCCTTGAGCTTCTGATTCTTCTTGTCTAAAAACTCCCAGGTCTTTTACATTTGGGAGTGGTCTTGCATGAACTGCAAATTTGAGATCTCTCTTTGAGTTGTTTACTGATATTGAAGTCAGTATATTCTCTTGTTTGCTTGTAGCCCTGTATTATATAATAACCAATATTTTCTGGTACCATGCTGCATTCATCTTGCCATTAATTTGCAGTAAATTCCCTGTGCGGTTGTAGCTCACACACACCCAGAGACCTACTTTCATGCTTCACAGCAGGAGAAAAGTATATTTTTGATCATAGGGTTTGTTGCGTCCTTTCCAACCAAAGTGTTTATTGTTGTACCAATAAAGTTCGATTTTGTCTCATTACTCCAAAGAACTAGTCCAGATGCTTTGAGGTTTGTCTAGATATGGTTTGGCATATTATAAGAGGGCTGTTTTGTGGTGTTGGCACAGTAAGGGCTTATTCCTTGTAAATTGACCACATAGCCCATTTATGTTTGAGTACTTCCTTATTGTACTTCCTTATTGTACTCCCTTATTGTGCATCATGAAAAAACAAAAACAACACTTGTTTGCAGAGGAGCCTGTTTTTCAGCTGAAGTGGCTTCTGCAATTTTTTGCGTTTTAACAAATCTTCCTGGCAGTTGTGGTTGCAATCTAGGTTAATTTGCCTAAATCTGGTTTGGTAACAACATAATCCCTATTCTTTCAAATTTTTTCCAGAGTTTGAATACTGGAAATAGGAATTTTCAAAAACTCTGTTTTTTTTATTATATCCCTTTTCTGATTTGTACAGTTTAGCAGCCTTTTCCCACAGATCCATTGACAGTTTCTTGCTTCCCTCATGACTTGAATGAATCTATTGCATGTCTGAATGCTTTAAATTTCCTATTTACTCACATACATTAATTACAATCGAAGGAATTATGGTTTTGGACATCCCATCTTTTATACCTTAAATCGGTGCCTATCTGTGTCAGCTTGTGTGAATATTATCAGCCCTAGCATTGAACGGTACGAAAACTTTGATCAGGCCCATTTCAGTGATTATCATTATAATTTTAGAAAGGGCACACTCAAGTATATGATTGCAATTTGCTTCATCTGACCATCCTCTAAATAAAAGGAAAGTTTTTGGCTTTCATATTTGAACAATAGAAAAAGTTCATTGAACTAAATAAAAAAGGTGAAGCTGTAGTCAGTTCAACAAACCAATGTGTCTCATGTCATAGTGAGGATCCCAATAATGTAAATTTCCTCACACATGGTTGGGTATTTAAAATCAAACACATGTTCACAAAGTTTTTTAACATGTACTTCTAATTTGATAGGTGATAGGTCCACTTTAGAAGGAGATTCATTATAGTAGCTAATCCATCCTGCCTCCAAAAGTTGATCTAAAATCATCATTTTGTGACAGTGACTTCAGGGTAAACCCTACCATTATAGCTCACTGAAAATATCCTTTACTACCCCTATAAATGGCACAGTTTTGTTCATGCTTTCAAAGTTGGAACCAAAGCAAAAGCTTTTATTTTATCTGGGATTTTGGCAGGTGCAGGCTTCTGCATTCTATTTCTGCCCCACTCCCATCTTCCCTATTTCCAAATAGGCGTATATTTGAAAGCTATTAAAAAAAATTAAAGAAAAAAAAAAGAGAACATAACAATGATATTCAAAAATCTATAATTTTTTTTATTTGTCAGAAATGAGGTTGCCTAAAAATTTCTTTAGAGCTAAAATTTAATAATTGGACAGTTCTAGAATGCAAAATGCATAGTACAGTGTACAGTTATCAGTTAGTTGTATTTCTTTTTTTCACATCAAAAATAAAAAGTTTGAAGGTGCAGCTTTCAGTCTCTTTTTGAAGTCAATCCATTTCAATAATAAAAGCTTTGAAAGGTTAGAACACAGCGTTCATTATAATGCAAACTAACACCCTGGAATATTGTATGAAAGTCTTTAGTAATGTAATATATTTAAAATGTTTCTAAAGCATATCAGAGGTTCACAAAGTATCCTGAATTTAAGAGCAAATTTAATTACTGAAATTATAGTGAGCTGCTGTGAACTGCTTTCATATACCAATAACATCAAGAAAGTCCAATGAAAAAATGAGCAATGTATTTCTAGATATCCTTTGTAAGCAAGCATTAATGCAGCTTAGTTCAATGTACTAGTAACAGTAATGTTTACGAAGAACTGCATTTGTGGCTCTAACACTGTCACAGTTCTGGGTAGTGAGCAGTGAAATATGATGAGAAAAAAACAAGAAAAAGTCACCTACAAGGAACATTGCATATGAAAATAACCAGTAAATGCCGAAATTTGGAATTTTTAAATTGTATGCAAATTTTGACATTTCCTGTTAAAACTGAGCTTGCCTGCTTCTGGAGCTACTATCTATTGGACTATAAATATCATAGATAGAATCAATGTAATCTTGTTTCTAAAATGTGCAGCAATTTGTTCAAGATATACTTTCCTGTAATAAACTACAATACCCCAATCACCATAGTATACTACTAAACATGGTGAGCTCACATCAGACAGAAGTACAGATAGGTTACAAAACCCTCTAGATAGCCATGTGCAGATGTCCTACAATGTCTGACGAAGAAATACAGGTGGTGAGACATCTGTCTATTCTCAGTGGCAACACAGTGCAACAAGATTCTGTCACTTGTTTTCACAGACTTGGCTTATCTGGATAATGGTAACCTCTGTGTGCAGTAGCATTTGTTACCTATAGAACTAAAACAAGGCTTAGCTTTAGCAAATACTTTTCTTGCTAAGATTGGTCCATTTAGTGAGAAAGTAAACACTGAAGAAGTCAAAAAATGTATAGTTTTGTATTCTAAAATGCATTTTAATTCAACCAACAGTACTTGGAAATGTCTAACAGAACACAAAGTAAATAAGGTAACTTTGATTTTTCCAAATCCCAAAACATATTTTTCTCTCGACTTTTTAATGCAATTTATATAATCCATTACAAAATAAATGTTTATGCTTGACAGTTTCCTTTCCATTCTCTGTTGTGATGTAATTTGCCCTCTGTTACTTTCCAGCAACTGACACACAACTAGAAGAAGTAGCTTGGGTTATCAAAACATGTTTATGATATGTTTTAAAGACTTAATAAATAAAAATATGTTTTAGGATACACATGGTCGATATGGATGCCATTAAATACCTTTTCTGGCATGGGTAACCCAAACTACTTCCTACATTCTAGTATTTACTATAACTGGGAGTAGGCACCAAACTTAGGGATCATTATAGAAACACAGTTACTAAGAAATGAACCATATTAGAGGTTCCATATTAGAACCATATTTGGAGTGATTACATATTATTATTATTATTAATATTATTAATAATAATAATAATAATAATAATAATAACAAACAGGATTTAATAGCGATCAACATATTACACAGCACTGGGCATTAAATAGGAGTTGAAAATTTCAGACAGACGACCAGTTTGAATACAATTTTGAAAAATTTTATGCCCAGAATAACGCAGTCTTTCTATTTGGTTTTGGTCTGAAGCATGATGATGACCTTCTCAAGAGGGTGGAAAGAAAAAGCTTGCTTTGAGGATGACCAATATTCTGACTTTGCCCATACATGCCTAGTTGCTCTTTAGTATCACTAATACAAAATTAGCAAGTTCTGTACCTCCATTGCTGGAAGTGAACAACTTTTCTGCTTATTTTCTATAATTTTGCAAACCACACCTCACTAAATCACAGAAATGATAAAAATGTGTGCAGATCCTGGCCCCAATAGATTGGAGTTGGGCACTCCTGGTTTGGTGCCTTTTCTTGCCTTACTAGCAGGAAAAGCTAGTCTCAAAAAGGACCAATATTCTGACTTTGTACCGTATTGCCTAGTGGCTTTCTAGTATTGCTAATGCAACATGCTTCTGCCCCTTGATTAATGCAGTCTTGCTAACCAGAATAACTAAATCTAATATTTAAGAAAAAAAAAAAAAAATACTTATCAATATATATAGAGTACCATTCTCCATAGAGAATATGCTTCATTATATCATTACAGACTTTATATTTGTTCCTTTAAAACTAATTCATGGTGGGCAAGGCAATGACATCTCTCTTAGGTGTTAACTGAAATAAAATGCCTCCAGTCTTTTCTTTCTCAGTTTTGCATTTATATCTGAAACTGTCTTGTTTTTACGTTAAATAAGCTTGTTCTTATAACTGGACAGATGGTACATGAAGATAGAACCTAGGTAAGCTAATTTTTGTATCTGTGGGAAGTACAGCTGTATATTTAACTCCATGCAGGATCTGCAAAGGTGATTGAAGAGCATGGACATTACTCCAGAGGATGGCATAATCATGGAGTGAGATAAATTGAAATCTGGAGTGAGCAATACCGTCTAAGTATAATAGTCTTTGGCTCTAAGCCCAGTATTAAAACCATATATAACCAAGAGAGCAAAAGCGTACCACAGCCATTCATCGTAAGGTAAAACCTATTCATATGCTGAGCTACTGTGACCAAAATATAGACAGAAGTACTAAACCTACTGAATCATACTGACAATTCCACTGATTTTTTCCTTTTGGATTCATCATCTGTATAAGTCATTGAAAATGTTACATGTTACTAAATAAAGGAGCTTTGAATGTTTTTTTTTATAAGTTATATAGTAGAATCATTTTGCTTTACAATCTTTTTTTTTCTATAAAAACAAGTTGTAAATTATATTCTTAAAAAAATGCTCTATTAGTATTCAAAATTTGCTAAATATGACAAATATGATGTTTCATCAAAAAACCGACTGTCCATGTAATCACAAAACAATACTTAGGTCTCCAAAAAAACAAACAATTTTCCAGACCGGATGAACACAGCTTCACCTAATAAACAAAGCCTAGGAAACAATTTCTTTTCACAATCACAGTTACAGCTTTTACAACTACAACACAAGACCTTTACCACTTTTACCTGACAGATGATCAGAAGTGTTCACTACTAGTTTTGGGAGGGTTTCCAAGCTGTTACTGTATGCAGTTGGCTGCAGTTGCATTTTTATTTGACGTGCCTTGTTTGCAATAAAACAATGGGCCTGATTTATAAAAGCACTAAAAGTCTGGAGAGGAAACACTTTCATTTCTGAACCTTGTTGATCCAGCAAACCTGGAATGGATTTCTTGTCATTTGTTAGCAATTGTTTTCAATCCTGGACTAAATCTATTGCAGGTTTGCTGGATTACCCAAGTTCACTGATGAAAGTGTATCTTCTCCAGTAATAAAGCGCTTTATTAAATTAGGCCCAATGATTGGTCTTCTATGAGTGGATATCTAAGAATCCTTATCACATTGATCTTTTTGACCACCTGGTGGTATTTACTGTCTACAATTGTTTACCATTGTCTTCCTGGAGGGGGCTGAGGTGTAAGCAACAAATTTCTTGCAGCCTGGGACAATGATGAATTTTGTGATATCTTGTACAAGACTTCACTAAGAATGTACCCACAATGTAATTTGCAGATGGGTTTGATTTAAGGAGAAAATTTTCTGACTTGTGTGGTCTTAAGAGAAAGACTATATACATGCTATATACAAGTACAGAGCTAGACCCCTTTTTTCTCCTATCCCTTTACATTCTTTCCTTTTTTTAGGCTTTCCTAATATTTATGCTTATTTTAATATGTAAAAAAAAACCTAACCCCATATATATATATATATATACACACACACACACACACACACACACACACTGTATTTTTCAGACTATAAGACGCATTGCCCCCCCCCCCAGTCTGGGTAAAATGAGGGTGCATCCTATGGTCCAATTACAAACCTGCCTGCGCTTCCAAGCGGGTCAAGGCAGGAGGCTGCAGTTCCATCTAGCCTGGCATCCCCTCTGCAGCATGGCCCCTCCGTTCTGCAGCCTCGTAAACACTGATTCTGGGATTGTTTGGGGAGAGGGGGGGAAATGACTGCAGCGCAAGGAACCTTGCACTAAAATCATCAGGCAGTGCAGAAAGCCCTGCCTTACCCCGCCCTGCTGTTTCCTAGCAGCCCCGTCTATAGGGATCCTGGGGATGTGTTTCAGTGTGAGAAGACTCAGTGTAACAGTGGAAAGTGGGGTAGAGAGGGCAGGAGGAGGGCAGTCTGAGGTGAGCAGTGCTGGGTTTCTTGTGCAGCACGTCATTCTCCTATGACAGGTGAGTTGAACTTTCATGTCACTATAGTCTTGTAGTGCAATATCTATGCACTGTGTCTGTGCAATGTGTCTGTGCAAAGTGCAATATACAATTTGTCTGTGCAATGTGCAATGTGTCTGTGCAATGTGCAATCTCTCTCTTGTTAAATATTATTCTGCTATGTTTTATTAGATATTTCTTTATACAATTTGGTCCAGAATATTTTTTTTCTTGTTTTCCTCCTCCAAATCCTGGGTGCGTCCTATGGTCAGAAAAATACGTGTGTGTGTATATATAAATATTTACACATTTCTACACTACTCTGTTGAGACATAGTTTTTATTTCTGTTTATATTTCTAATAGAGAAGATTAGTAGGAAAAACAATCATCTTTCATTGTTTTTGGACTGCTCCAAACAAGTAAAAGTAAAATATGTTTGGTTGCTATAAGTTATTGTACTTATAAAACCTTTCCACTTTTCTGCTTTTATAACAGAAATTTTATAGAATGTAAGCAATTGAAAATACATTTATGAATACATCTATTTCTTTGAGCAGAAAAGTATTTATTTTAGGGAAACATTTTGCTCCATGATCAGATTATTTTTCAAAGGGGCATGGGCAGTGGATATCTTCTAAACAGAATTCTACTAAGCTTGTCTAAAAATACCATGAAAAAAGAGGAAAAAAAATAAACTCTTTATTAGATCGCATGTTATCTGTGTTATAAAATGTATTTAGATTTTCGTGATAATTCCTTCAACATTATCGGATGAGTTAAATGTGAAACAAAAATGCATGGCAGCTGGTGGTAACCCTACTAAAATTCAATTTTTCAAACAATGATTTAGGTAGGCCTAAAAAAAAACCTATAAAAATAATTTGTTATTTTTTTCATCCACCATCTACAGTAAATTAGAAATGATATATAAATGTAAATCAATATATGTTCAGTATATAACTGTATAAAACATGCTTTTAAGTTCATGAATACCAAGAACAAAAGAGTTACTGTGCTTCAAGAAGCAGCCTTTAACAGTAACTTTGGAACTTTAACTTAATTTGAAAAAAATGTATTTTGAAATACCTTCATGTCACTGTCCTATCCTTCATTTTCTTCACAAGGGGCTTGATTTAATTAATCTCCCCAAGCTCAGAATGAATCTGGTCCAGGATTGAAAACATTTATAAACTAATAGCAAATGTTTTTTAGGAAATCCATTCCAGGTTTGCTGGATTTAGAGAGCTTTAATAATTCAGGTCCGAATTATCAGCCTATGAATAAGGTAATAATTGATATCCCCTCCTTCTGTTAATTGTCAAGGGTGGCTGCCCGCCTAAATGATTATACAACAAAATCAAAGAAAGAAAGAGTGTAGGGGTTTCATTGTGGAAATTTAACATATATTAATCATAAAGCAAAAACATAAACGTATACAGTGTAATCAAGGTAGTATACAGTCAATTGGTTACAAGATTTGGGTCTATCCGATTAACGTCATGGGATATCCGACCCTGTGCTAAACAAGATAATCCCTAAATATATCAGAGAAAGCACGGCTCAATTCCAATGCGTTTCCCTGACTGGCTTCTTCAGGGGATGAGTGAAGGCCGTTTAGCAGAACTGTGTATCAAAATATAAGAATGTTTTGAATGTAATGATCACATAATGTACCAATTGTGTAAAAGCCTAAGCAAAATCAATAGGATAATGTTTATCCTTAAAAATAATAATATTAATAATAATAATAATAATAATAATAAAGGTCTATGTGTGTGTTAATGCAAATTAAGATGTACATTTTAATATAAAAAGACTTACTATTTTACCATGGTATGAATTGCTGATTAAGTAGTAATTATTGTTCCAGGTAAATTTCCCAAAAAAATATTATGTGAATAATTTATGGACATACAAATAAACAGTATGTGATACATACTTACATATATAAAAATATATATAAATGTATTGACTTTATTGATATTAGTAGTTGTATTGTGCCATTCCCCTAAGGGTTTTTCTGGGGAGGCTGGGATATAGATCTACGTAAAAAGAGACAATGATGATTGATATTTTCCTTGTCTGCTTCTAATTGATGTAATGCAGGTAGCATTTTTGAGATACAATGTGAGATATATATCTAACCGTTTAGTTAACTGATATGAAGGTCAGTTTCAAAAAAGCTCAATAGGTAACATAATGGATATGACTGAATGAACTGTCTGAAAGAAGGGGCTTATCTTGGTAACCAAGTGGTGCTGAGATTCTGGTCCTGCAGAGCGTGCTGCTTAGTGGAAACTAAGATTTTGACATCTCCTGCCTTAAATGGGCATGGAGACAGTGTCTTTCCATGGTGAAAATGAAGCTGAAGCTCCCCTCCTTCCTGTGTGCCCTTCGTGGCTAAATGAACCGCCCCATAATAAGAAAGGACGGATCATCAACCAACATATTTAATCATGGGTTAGCGGAGGAGGCTTTGCCCCATTGCTTTTGGCCAGGTATGGCCCTACGTGACATAAGGCTGAATAAGCGCTGCAGGTCCCGGGTCCCTGCAGACAGGGAAGGAGGGAAGGAGGGAGGGAGAGTGTTAGAGTGGGTGTGAGGGAATATGCAAATAGCTGAATTATGCAGCATCAGTGATAAGTATGAGTTGGTGGGATGAACATGAGAGACCAGCAGTCCCTCAGATGGCAGAGATGTGTTGTTAGAATGACTTGTTGGAATCCATTGTGATTTTTAAATTCAAATTGTTGATTTGTAGCTTAGTGAAGAATTTGTTCAACTGATCTGCGGATCCTGTCTATAGTAGGAGGTTATCGTCGATGTTGCGTCGCCATGTCTGGATAAAAGGTGTATATAGTGGTTTTGATGGTGGTGAATAATTTTCTCTCCCATTCTCCTAAGTATAAATTGGCATAGGGGGGGGGGGGGGCACATTTAGTGCCTATTGCGACGCCTTTGATTTGCAGGTATAGTGTGTCATCAAATGTAAATATATTTTTTTCTGGTATGTACCGTAAAAGTGATATGAATTTATTCTCTTTTGGTGTCATTGGTTTATTACGGCTGAGGCATTGTGCTATCATGAACAAACTCTTATTGTGACATATGCTGCATTACAGCGCCTCCGCGTCGAGGGTCACCAGGGTTGTATTAGGAGAAACGTCCATGTCATTTAGAAACTTTTATAGCTCTACTAATGAATGAAGGCATTTTAGGTAGGCATGAACAAGCTCACTGGCTTGTAGGAGATTTCTTGCAATAAAATTGATGTCCTTGATCACTTCAAATTTGTCATAGTTGGTTGGTGGACAGAAAGATAAGCCTAGTTTCAGAACCTTCTCTTAAACTTCAGATAGGCTATAACTGGATAGGTTAATTTCTAGTCCTCCAGGTTTTATGTTGATTCTCTGTTAGAATTGGTTCATGAAACTTTGTTTGGGTATGGGTGATGGGATTTGTGGATTTAGTTGACCTAAAAAGGGACTTCTGGGTTTATAGCACCAAGCACCACCAATAGCACCAAGGTTGAATGAGAGTGATGTAGACAAAGGTGGGTAATGAGCCCAATGATGTAGGGTTGGTAGGTTGTGAGGTTTGTGGGTTGTTGGAAACTTGCGATGTTTTAAATTCAGGGATGATGTCAGTGGTGTTTAATGTTGGAGAGTCCAGTTCCGGATTTGCCAGTGGTAAAGAAGGTTCATCTTGTGTATTACTTGTATGTTAGTCATATTGGTTTGTGAAGTAATTAGGAGCATTTTTGCCTTATGAATATTATATGTTAAATTGTTGCAATTAAACCCTCACTTTCTTTTTTTGATTTTAAAGTATCAGCATGCCAATGGTTGCGTAATGATGGTGTTTCCTTTGCACTGGGTAGCTCTAAATAAGCATTAAGAAAAATACTGTCCCACCCATTCAGGCCCAGAGACCTGAAAGGTGCTTATGAGTATTACTGCCCACAGAACATCCTCTTTGGGCTTGGGATAGATTGAAATTGGGATGATGCCACAAGTAAGAAAATGGATGAAATTAGAAAATGTGACTGTACATTTATAGACAGGTGTTTGTTTGATGAATTTGGTGTAGCTTGGAATTGAGATTTATTTTACTTACATCACTTGTTGGATCCTGGATTTAAAGCTTCTAAAAAGGTAAATATTTAGCAGTAATATTCTATGGCTCTTATCTATTTTGCCAGCATATATACTATGCCTATGATTTGATGCTCTTTAGTCAACCTAACTAATTCTATATGAAGTATAACCACTGAAACATTTAAGACCATCTGGACATATTGGCAAAGCATCAAAGTTTTTCCTCTCTATAATCTTTCCATGGATACAACATGTTTGTAAAGCACATCACATTTCCCCACTCTGTGAATACCGATATGGCAGAGACCCTGCATGTAACGACAAGGAATTTCATACTTCAAGGCCCTGTCATGCTTGTATCTGTTGATTTTAGCACACAGCTGTCTTTTTAAACAAAGCATCTATGCACCAAGTGATGACTGTTTAACATTGATATAAAAATTGTAAAAAGTCCCAGAAAATGGCATTTCGACTTTTTTTCATATTTTAGAAATGTAAACCCACCCTAGTTTCAGCAGCAATGTACAAAGTTATGTGCTTTTAGCTCTAAATGCAAAATAATTGTATGGATGAAATGTAAAACTGCATTTTTTTTTTACATTTTGTTTATAATTTTAGGAGTAACAAAATGAAAATGTACATTTAAGCATATGGAGGCAACTTTACCATTGTACCATGTACCATTTTATAGCGGCATTTTCTGAAATATGAATTTTATGAAAGGCCTTATATGAAAGGCCCTTGATGACACATGCACAATCCCGGAAGAACAGTCCACAGCCTCCTGGTATATGTGACACAAATACCCCAGGGGTTATGGGTTTCTGTTTTTTCTGCTGCGGTGGTAAAGATAGAAGGGTAGGGGACATCCCCAAAAAATGTCAAAAGATGAATTAAAAAAGAAAATATTTTTAAAATTTATATAAAAAGGAAAGCTATCCTATTACAATTATATGGTGAAAAACTATATCTTATATTTGGTTCATTATTCAATATTTTGTTATAAAATAATGGTATGAAATGCTAAATTAAATGATTTCTATTTTTTGAACTGCATTATATTTAATAAAGATATTTTCATTAAAATGCTTCCATGCATTAGCTAATTTCAATTTGTACGCAGTAAATATTTCTGAATGGAGAGAAATCATTTTTATGTAAATAATGTATATTTGCATAAAGAGCTCTGATTTTCATCTGATGTTCACTTTAGTAATACATTTATTATCTAATTACCTGTAAGCATCCACTACACATCCACATTTTTTTCTTCCCTGACTACTTACCACTATTTTTTACAAAGCCTAATATATTTGTTAGTCATGTTGAATAGGGCATTGCATTAGCAAACAAAGATTTGCTGGTCACAGAAATAAGAAAAGAAAGCAACAAAACAATAAAATATACATTTATTAGGAACCTTTTGTAGATAGAAAACAAATGACTCTAATTTCAAATGTCATAGCTTTATATTCACCATGACAAATGTATTCACCATAATAAAATCCTGTTTTAATCTTTTGGTAAAAAAGAATGCCTTAAGGTTAAAGAACACTTCTGACGAATGCCCCAACTGCACATTTAAAAAAAAGTTACAGTTTACATTAGCAATTTCTGACAACAATTTCATATACATGTAAAACGGTAAAATAAGACCATAATATTTTCCTATACTGTAACCAAAATGTATAAATTTACAGAGAACATAAACATCTACATGTCACTAGCAATGTCACTATATGTATATACAACATGTCACTATATATATATATATATATATATATATATATATATATATTTATAAATAAATAAATAAAACTGTGTCGTTTATCCCCATCTTCAAAGATGCCCTTGTATATGATCCTAAAAATATTAAAAATAAATACTAAACATGTATGCTGAGGTTTTGTAGGATTTATCTTCTATATTCAAAATCAATGGTTGTACTGCAGTATGCACACACTTTATCCTTGTTTTTTTTAAATAAGAATAAATTCTCCAGAGATTGTCCGGTTTTCTAAAGTTGTAGAAATCCTTATCTAATAAATCCTCCTTTTGAAAACTACTTACAGCCTACTGAAGGTAAGGGCAGTTAAGGTGATTTACCTGCATTTATACTTTACCCTTTTCCTGTTGTTTTTCTTTCCTTTGTTTTCCTATTTCTTCATTTTCAACATTTTGGTAACGACTAATTGCACCTCCATTTATGGTGATTTTTGTCTCTGACTCTTACTCTTTTACCCACCCTTGTGTGGGTAAATTTAGGATTGAGCTATTGTGCTCTGTAACCAAGGGCTTTTAGAACAAAGAACTAAAAAAAGTAGCTCTACCTGCTTGCTGCGTGTAAAAAATTACAAAATTGTCATCATGTTATATTTGATAATTACCTCACTAGAAAAACATGTTTATATAATATATTTTGAATTCTGGACAGTTAAAAATGTGTGTATGTGTGTATATATATATATATATATATATATATATCACTATGTATTCACCAGCAAGAATATTACTTACTATATCATTTGCATATGATTTTTCAGTTTCAGAAACACATTTTTAAAAGTTACACTCATGTGTACACATGCAATTATGCAAATGTGCATTTGCTTTTCACACAGGCACAAACCTGGGGTCAAGTTCTTTGTCCCTTAATCATAAGAACAAGGAAATCATGCATCGAGTAAACAGAGGTTAGCTTAGCCATCATTACTAACTGCAATAGATTTACAAGAGGCAGGACGACACAAGCGATTGATATGTACATACCATGTGATGATGTGGTAGAGATGTAAGTCAGGGAAAAATATTATTATATTATTCTAAATCTATCGACGACAAAAACGAGTAACCTTCAATTTATCTGGAATTTTTTATAGCAAGCTTAGTGAAGGAATCTATCCTGTAGGTCAGCAAATCTGCCATTATGAGCATTGACTGTTTTTCAACCTTTTAGTCTAAAATGTTGTAAGTCTGTTTTTTATTTATATTTTTGTGTATTTCAGTGCTATACATTAGAAGCATTAGGAAGGGAAATGATCATGAGTTCAAAGATTTGTACCTAAGAGCACAACTTTGATGTTCTGGAAAATATAGCTAAAGTAATAAACAGGAAGAAAGTAATAAAGAAATAACCTAAGATAGGGATGCAGAATATATCCAGCAAATTGATAAAGAAAATGAAATGTCTTATTACAACCGAAAAACGCCTTTCAATAAACAAAATCAAATCTTAATAGCCAGAAATAAAATGAAATCACAGATTGGTCATTTGAGGGAAAAAATAATTCATTTCTAAAATGAACCAGTTTATCAAATAAATAACACCAATAAGATTGATGTAGTATTACCTGTCGCATAATGAAAACTCTAAACCAAGCAGTTGCATATAAAGATGAAATATAATACTCTGGCTTTTGGCTGGGAGGTGCTGCTGGCTGTAAGTGTGTGATTTTCTCAGCTCTACAGCCACAGCTGCTGTCAAAGCTGACAGCGAGGATGCTGATTTGAAAAATTGCATTTAATGCATCACTCATCAGTCACCTCATAGTCAGTCAGCGACTGTGGCTGTAGAGCTTAGAGGATTGTATTTCCACAGCCAGCAGCACATCCCAGCCAAAACACAATTCATGTCATTCTGTGTTGGGACAGCCAGCGCTGGATCATGAGGGATCGTGTTTAAAATTCACTGGATTCTGAAATTAATTATCTAATTAATTATTATTAAAAGAATATAAAAGAAAGCTATAAAAGAATAATAAAAATGTTTTTATTTTTAGTGCGGCTTTAACCCTTAATGGAAATCAGTATTATGTAGTTTGTACCCCTGTACTCATTTCCTAGGGCGGAAGGTGAATATTTGGGAGCCCCCCTTTCTAAGGGGCAGCCAGATTCCAATAGGCTTACAGCCCACAGACCCCACAACACATATTGTGGGCTATAAGGGCCTCCCCCTAACACTGGCCCTTGCCATCATTGGCCAAAAGAGAGGGGGCTTCACATTTTCCTTTGAACCTAAAATTGCCCCCCCCCCCCCCCCTTGATCTCTATTGTCAAGCTCTCACTGTTTCTTACTGCTGACCACCAGTGTTCATCAATAGTGCTTTGGAAGGGGGGTACATAAATTGTAACTTACTGGCTCATATTATATTTATGGATATGGACTCAGCTAATGAATGTAAAACAAAAAGAGAGAGGGAGGTATAATTTATAGCATTTATTCTTTACATATGAATGGGGTTTCCCTGCTGTTTGTGTGCAGGACAGAGGCTTGAGGAGGGCTGTTTGCAAGACAGAGACACTGAGAGTTGAAGCTGGGGGATTACAGGGACTTAGCACGAATAATGAAATCTATTACTCAGCATCATGTTAAGTCTTCTACTGAGGGGTTTCCAGTGAGGTAGTAACTGCTTTGTGACATTGCGAGAACTCCGAACTCATTGAAGGAAGAGGATTGCCTTGTATTAAATCTTCTGCTGAAGAGTGTCTGATTTGGCCTTGAATGTAATTGCTATGTAACATTGCTATAGTAAATATACCTGATCTTGTCCAGGGATAGTCAGGGCCTTGTTTGATCCTGAGTTGACAGTGAAATTACCTCTCTGACAGCCTCTATGTGCGAATTACCTTATTAGAATATTAAGTGACCCTGGCCTAATTGAATCTGTTTATGGCAAGCCAGAAACTTACACCAGCAGCTCCTAAGGTGGTTTGCTATACATTTTTACCCATGATAAGATCCATTATAGTTATTCCCTTTTGGCTTCATCATCACTTATATTGGATGATTTTGGTAACTACTTCTAAAAAACCAATTCTGTTTTGACTTGCTGTGCTATTTTGGGAAAACATAATACCATCCCAAAGATTAATTTTGCTTTAAAAAAAGTTCTAAAAACTGCACCTATAGTAGGTAAATATTTATGAAACCAATAAAACATGAAAATAGATGGAGAAGTTTTACTACTGATGCCATTTCACATGCTCTTTCCAATCTTCCGTGGCTGAAACCTATGGCAGCTGTCCATTTTGTCCTTTTCTAAAACCATGATCATGATTTTTTTATTGTAATATTCAAATAATTTTGTTGTATTTCAATGGAAGCTGTAACATCACATTTTATTAAAAACTTTCCTTCACCTAAACTATTAGATTTCTATTACATAGTCAATTATGTATAATTACAGCACTGAGGATTAGTACTTTCACTGCAATTTTCTATACTAAGTTCTATTCCACACAGTCAAAAAGTCAAAGAGACAGCTAGTCTCTAACTGTTAGCTGGATGTTAAGTTCAGAACAGCTCACGCTCTTTCAAGTGAAAACATCATTTCACAACAATTAGCCTTTCTGAATGCCTAAGGTTTTCTGAGATCATCTCTCTAATTTTAAACTCTAGCATTCCAGTTCACAGCACATAGTGCTGCTACAGCTTCACCGACAAACAATTTTGCAAGTTTACTATATAAAACCCAATTAATCACCCAAAACTCTTTGACGTTGGCATCATCAAGACGTTGCACATGACCTTAAATGTTTCCTTGAACAATAAATATCCTGGAAATAGATCAGAATGTTCTGTAATTATACTGTAACTGAAGGGTATTAGTCATTATTTTAGCTTGGTTATGTCACTGTTTAAAATACATTTTGAGTAAATATTGTACTATATTGTAAAAACTGAACCATATAATATACTATACAGTAGGAACACAAAACACTTAAGTAGCATTGAAATGCAACATTTAGTTCAGTTAGCACATTGTCAGTACTACAAATTTATCAGCAGAAATTAAGATTTTTCACACATTTTAGAAGAATGTCATATGAGCTAAAGTAGAGTAATACATTGCCCCTGATTCATCAAGCAGAATCGGATTATCGGTCGCGCATTCGTATTCGCGAAATCGTACGCGATCGCGCTATTCAGCAACTGAAAAAGATCGCGGCCGGAGCC
>NC_092859.1:97662004-97664788 GCF_032062135.1 Pyxicephalus adspersus
CCGCGATCGCTGGCCGCGCGTACTTTCGCGCTTCCAGCGAGCGCGGATTTTATTGATGAATCGGGGCACTATATTAGGTTTAGTTATTGTACAGCTGTGTTTTCAAAAATGGCTTGTTCAATATAGTATGAAGTGCAATATATACTTGCAAATAACTTAAAAAACAACCAGTTTTCAATATACTGTGGGCACAATATTCAAATGATCATTTAACGATTATAATAAAAAATAATACAAACTTAAAAGCATTCAAATAATGTTCACAGTATGAAACCTGCATTGTTTTCAGCATAAAAACCTGGCTATCATTTTACTTACTGTGATAGCGATGATGATTAATTACTTAATTAGTATTGGCTCACTCACAATGGACCTACCTCCTAAATGATTTATGAAATGTGGATCAATAGCCTACAGCCTAGGAAGCTGATCTTGTTTTTTATTCTGGAAAGCAACATTTTATTTGAACACTGCACTGTTCTGAGCAGGCAACTATGTTTACAGCATGAGACAATGAAAATTTTGAAAAAACTCCCACAACTGTGCTCCTATGTTGCCAGTCTGTCACATAGACATGTCTTCAGTAGAGGTCTAAGATGTCGTTCCAGCAAGCATTAGACAGGAATGGTGCACTGCTGTCACTATTAGAAGAAAAAAAGAAAAACATACACCCTGGGAGTGGTTGCAAAAGATCAGAAGCACCAGTGGCATATATTACATTATCACACAATATTAGTATGTGGTGTATTTGTAGTATGTATCTTTGTGAACTTAATAATTATTTAATGAATAATTATATTTAGGTTCCATTTGTATTAAAATCTATGTGCTATGATACCAGGGTAATATAATAATTTTATACTTTATAGCTTCTATATAAATATTTTATTAAAAACAAAAGAGCATCAACCAAGTACATTACCAAAGTAATACTTTTCTTACATGCATGAATGTGCATAAAATATTACTATTGAAACAATTGTAATAATATAACAAATGTAGGATCCTACAAATACTGTAATGCTTAAGCATCAGTTCACCTTTTGAAGCCTATAATACAAAGGCTTAACCCATTAGCTTAACTCATCTTAGCTTACTGAATGGGTTAACATTCAAATAACCTGCAATATGAGCATACAACGATGGATAAAAATGTCTACATATGCAGATCAAAATTTAAATAAATGACATGGTTAGTACATGACATGTTGACATCACTAGGAAAAATAAACTATTCAAAGGTCTAGATACCTCCAAAATGTTTGTCAATCGAAAAGTTGAAAAGCAATATGACAAAATATTTTTTGGCTTGTAATGGGTTGGATAAAACAGTACCTATTCTTACATTACAGCTGTATGATGAATGAGGCCCCAAAGTGTTATCTTTGAGGTCTTTAAGACCTGTTCACATCATAACGTTGCAGTAAAGTGTGCCTTACGGCAATGCATCATATATGCATAGATTATTGATCAATGGCATCCTAATGCATCTGCAAGGGAATGCATTTGTAGTGCAGCACATCACAACACTAAGTACCATATGTGCAGGTACATTTATGATTTTCAATGGCAGTCTATTACAAAAATGTTTTGGATCCAATTATTTAGACACCAGGTAACACTACCTCACCCAAAGTTAGTCCTCAATAATAAACCCAATAGGGCTGATTTATTAAAGCTTTCCAAGACTGGAGAGAATAAACTATCAAGGGAGTGGATCTGGTTCAGGATGGAAAACATTTGCCAACTAATAGTAAATTAGAAGACAGTTTTCTGGATCACCCATGTTCTCCCATGAGAGTCTATCTGTTCTAGTCTTGGTGAGCTTTAATAATTCAGGCTCGGGTGTGTCTATAGCACAACATTGGCAATCAATATTACCCCTGAACAGATTTACTTTTCTTTTGCATTTCTGATGTCTGCATATTAGAAGGCCTCATGGTCAGAATTGCTGAAACAACTGATAAATGTTTCCATTTATAGCAATTATGGGGTATATGGCTCATTCTACCCACTACTGGCATGGCAATGACGATAAGTTTGTCTTGCAGAATATCTCCACTTTAAATAAAGTTCACCATCATAGTTCCCTTATTTAGGCAAAGATGTCTGATGTTTACACTATGTATGAGCACAATCAACATTTATAGATTTATTAGCTAATTTTAGCATTTTACAAATACATAAACGATTAAATATTATACAATATTAAAGGAAGAACTCTCTGACTGAATACTTAAAGCTACGTGGAGTATATCTATAACAACAAAGTGCTTTAGTTATATCACCTGAAGCAAAAAACGTTTCTGCTCGGAAGCTAAATTCAGAATGACCTTGTACATTTTCAAAAAGGCTGCCAGCTGTGGTCAATGAAGTGTATTGTGATAAACACCGCTGCTGATGTTTGTGGGTTTAAGAGCCATTTCTAGCATAAGCACTGTGCAAAAATAATGCCATTACAAATACTTTGATCACATAAACATTTAACTTGATGGCACTTGCAAAGATCATTCTCTTCATTTTAAGGAATGGCTATGCTTAAAACACCATTTAAAAAACTTTTTTTTTTTCTGTAGGGCTGTGCTCTATTTTTCTAACACTTATCTACTTTTCTGATGATCATCGATCTATTTGTGCTGATTGTGAAAAAACGTAAACAGTGATATGTCATCATTATGCAAGGTGTTTGTTTATAATGTATTCAACCATCCAATTATTTCTGTTACTGAGGGATACAATTCACACCACTGCAGTACAACTGCTGTGCAGTATGCTTACAGAAAA
>NC_092859.1:97667015-97674013 GCF_032062135.1 Pyxicephalus adspersus
TATGTAACCTGGGGACTGCCTGTAATATGAAAATCCAATTCAGCTTTTAACATATTAGACTCTTTGCTGTCAAGAACAGTGTACCGTAATTTTAGATATTTGTTATTCTTTAAAAATTAACAAGCTCTATAGAACATCCTATATCTTACTATTGATATTGTGGACATTACAAATATTTTCAGGCATGCACATTAAGCTTTTATATAATATAAGATGTAAAACTCTGAAAATGTATAATTTCCGTATAGAAACTTACCATTAAAGTTTACAGCTCGAATATATCCAAGTAGTTCTTTCCCATCCACAGGCTTCATTCTTGAACAAAGTCCCACATAGCCAGGACATAAATCTCGGTGCATGCTATGGAGAGCATGAGCCATGGAGTACACTGCATCAATTACAAACTGAACTTTTCCTTCTTGTTCATAACTGGAATCTCTTCCAATCTTTTCTAATCCTGCAACATAAAAAACGATTGTCATTTTATCAGACCACCAGAACTATTGCTTTTTAAAGGGGAAGTATGGTGTTTGTTAGTTTGTGCATATTTTGATTTACAATAATTCTTCTTTATTGTTGGCATGATATTAGATATAGTAATTTGCTGATTATCCACTTGAGTAAGTAAAATTTAGCATTTTGCTTTCATTCCTAACAACTTTTGAGATAATATGTCAGTTAGGTATGGAATATATTGGGATTTATTTGCCAATGTAATGTACTGTTTGCAAAGAAAATAAATAGAGTATGTTTATGTTATGTTATATTCTCTAAATCCCAATAATGTGCCAGGAAATAAAAAAAATGCTTATGAGTGGGTTTTCTAGGTGCACACATTTTTCCTTGTTTTCAAGATTCACTTTGCTAGGTGAACAACCTCTACTTCTTTGGTAAATAAACCCATGTTGGTAAACTTTTATAGGTTGATTTATTTAGGAAAAGAAGGAACTTTTCACTCCAATGATATAACTTTTATTTAGTAATTAAAGTGAAGCTGGGTTAACTTTGAACACCAAACTACTGTATGTGCAAAAAATAGATTTTGTTTTTGCATATGATGATTGAAGGAAACAAAATCTACATATGTAATACTCAAACACAGCTATCCCCATGTATGTTCAAAAACCAAGGAAAAACTTTACACATGCTCCCATCCCTAATAAAGTGCAACTGAAGGCTACATGTCAATCTAAACTAGTGCCAAGTCCAAAAACTATGTGATGGCATGCCTAATATTGTAATTAAAAAGTTATTTTACCCTTGCTGAATTTATAGTTACCTTAAATTATGTTTCCTACAGTGTGGCCCATAGTATTAGGGTTCTGGACCAGAGGCAGTGCTGTCAATCTAGAAATCAGTGGGCAGGAGTAGGTTTGACCAGGTACTGACTGACAAACTATTGACTTGTAAAAAAGTAATGACAAACAATGCTCATAGCCATGTCCCTAGCAACCTTTTCTCATTCCACTGTGGTAAGTAGCCTACATTGGGGTCGCAACTGTGTGGATTTAGAAGCTATGCAACATTGTTGCCAAACTATCACAGGAAGCTGTATTACATAGACATCACTGTCAGGAGTGACATGTATTTGTGGAACTGTGCTGGGGGACTAAAACAAACTGTACACGTAGGTAAATGTGCAGTTAAAATTTGGGGCACATATTTGCTCAAAGTTGAGGGGACAAAGTTCTATTTTATTTTAAAATAAATTTTAAAAGTATTTTAAAATTTCATTTATCACCTATGTATATCTAAAAATATCTAATTGTGTGTAAAAACTCCAGTTTAGGCTTATGTACATACATTTAGGATGCAATAGCTTATTTTTCTATTGTTCGGTCTCATATTATTATTGGGCATCCTGGGGCCAACAAAACCAGAAAACATGTAAGAAAGGTGGTTTGCTTTAGGATAAAGGCTTTACTGGCTCTAGTAATAACTATTGAAGCATAAAATCATTTGTGATGAAAGAAGTATACAAATCTAGAAATCCTATGACCAAACCTGTGCTTGAAAAGTATGCTACAACAATAGCTAAAACATCAGTCTTTCAAGTAGACAGGAATCTCCTCCGAAAAATATTGTATGATGAACTCTTTATTGTAAATGAAAGTTACAAAGGAGACTTGGTATCCAAAACATACAAAAAGTTTTAACCTCCCTGGCGGTATGAATACTAAGTATTACTAAATATAAAAGCGGTACATTTAAAAATACTTAGTACTTTAAATTTCCCACCTGGTCCACACAGCCGCACAGTCCAACCCCCCAGCCACACGCATCTGCTTCCCCTGGCCTCGCATCCCCAACGTTCACACACCGGGGATGCAGATGCCAGGCATCGCCAAGTTATGCAAATGCCCCGCTGGCATTGACAGGCGAAGAAGATGCCGGGCATCACAGGAGGATGCTGTGGGCATCACTGGAGAACAGCGCGGGCATCGCTGGAGGACGCCAATAGAACATGGGAACAAGGTTGGGCTTTTAAACTCCCTGGCAATTCCACCACAAGTGTGGCTCGGGGTTACTGCTTTTGATATGGAAAATTCACCCCGAGCCACACCCGGGAATAACACCAGGGAGGGTAAGCATTGACTTGGTCAATACATTATAATAATCAGTACAAAAGTATATGATTGTTACTTTCAGTCAAAATATGATGACTCAAAAATCTAAAAGGAATCATAAAATGTTAAGACCTAAGACCACCTGGAACACCACAGGTAAAGACCAGCAAACTTTATTTTTTGTCATTACATATTAACTTAATTACATTACATTACATAATACCTTAAAAACCATCATGTGATAGTACAAAATATCACCATTTATTGTATTTATTTAATATCTAGTACATTAGCACAAAAATCCTTAATTGGTAAATGTGTTAAGTGTACACAATGCCCTCTAAAACTCCATTCAGCACAGAAAAGTGAGAACATTTATTTCAAGTTCCATTTCCAAGTACACATTACTATTTTAACCTTGGGTCAGAGGACATAATTAAACTATTGGAATGGCACTAAGTTTCTGACAGTTTTTCAATTTATTGGACTGATTGTCCTATTAAAGAAATAATGGTCTTGTGAAGGTATCCTTAGCTGGTTTTGCAGAATCTGACTAGGTGAAAATGATCAGTTCTGTGTCAAACTGGAACCCCAGTTAATATTATGAGTATGATTAAGAATATATTAATCATGTCTTGTTGCTGTTTATATATATATATATATATATATATATATATATATATACATTGCATGTGAAATACTGACCAAAAGATCGAACAGTCCTTTTATTAGAGACAAGAGAAACAAACCACAGGCCCAGCAGAGTAACTTAAATAATGTTAGTACTATAAGGGATTACATATAGTTATCTATTCACAGAAATAGTAGCCCATATGCTTGGTAAAGGAATTATCACTTTTTAACTGTCATCATTATATGAGAAAAGTGATTACAAATAACAGATGAATCAGCAGACAGAACTTTTCAGTATATACAAATTAGTGGATTGACAAAAAACACCCAACAGATGATCATATAAATCAAATCGTAAAAGCCAATGAATCAGCAGTTATCCTAACTTGACAAACATTTTATTTCAGTGGATTGCCCATCTTTATTTATTGCATTTTTCACACAATGACATTGCCTTTGCAACAGAGTATAAAATAGGATGGATTATAGCAATTGATGGTATTTCTCACATGAAGGCACCATTTTTAAGCTATGTCAATGATTTGTGACAAGGCGTTAATTTAAAAAATCCACTTTAGAGCAGTCTTTTTTATGCCATTTCTAAGCTGAACCTTTGGTTTTGTGAAGTACCAATGCAAAGCATTTGTTGAGTACAACTGCCGAGTGTTTAACTGCATACACCCTATACTGGCTGAAAATAGTTGGGATTTTCTTCCTGAAATGCGTGTGTCCATACTGAACACTTGGGACTCTGTTTATAAACCAAGAAATCTAACATTCCTTTAAATTATGTCTGATTCCCTGTTTCATTATTAGCCTTTGGAAAGAAGGTCTGCATGCTGTGAGAGCAAGGGTGTAAGAACCCTAGCACAGGATAGGGGGGTTCAGATGTGCTAGGAGGGCCAAAGAGGTCTCCAGATTAGGGGAGCTGGCCAGATGAGCCTTGTGTTGTTCCATGACATGGATGTAATTAACCTTAAAAGGTTTACCTAGAGCTAATAAGAATACATTAGATGTAAGATAATGTCCAAGTGCCATCTGAGTGGGATTTGAGGTCAACTGTTTGAATCCCATTCCCCTTTGAGAAAATCCTTACATAACATTTGTGCGGGTGAATATATAATATTTTCACCCACACACACAGAAAATAATTGTATAACAACACAACACATTTTTAGCCAATGTAGAGAATACCTTGATTCTGAGTAATTTCCTAATGCCAAGGTTTCTCAACACTTCAGACTTGATTCTTTGATTCTCATGTTTCTCTCTTTTCTAGCAATTACTAATTATTTGAAGAAAAAGAACCATCATTGATTTTTTTTCCTATGCTGAATCACACCAGATTTCTAGAGTTTTGTTCTGTATTAAGCAGCTGACTGCTGGTATTTAAAGGTCATCTTCCATACCATTCACATTTATTTTAGCATAATTTAAAGAATGAGACACTGTAATTTTATTTTTATTTGCTCACATTATTTAAGCAAATTAACAGGAATTCATGCTGTCTACCAGCTCATGATTCCAATAATACCATCTGTTAGGCTGGATTTAAATACATCCTTTTAGTTAACAAATGTAATAGTAGGGAACAGAACACAGTAAGATTTGCTTGTTTTGTTCAAGTATATGTTAACAATAGTGTTTTTCAGCATGACTGCAGCAATTCAGTTATGTCTGAATCATGGTTGGGACAATTCAAAATTCTCAGGAGCATTAAAAAAATCACATATGTTACAATAGATATGACAGTACTCTTGTAGTACTTTTGCTAATGGTTCAAAAATCTTTTTATCGAACATTTTTTTTATCATCAATCAATAATAACACTGGTCAACAAACATTTTCTTGCCAAACAGATTAAAGTCATTTTAGGTTACGTTTGATGCACAGATTCGAAATATGGTATTGGTTTTTCTAGATTGGCTCTAGTTTTTCATGAAAAGCTAATGAAACATGAAAAGTAACCAAAATTAAACTAGAGATGCCTATGTATACAAAATTAAATTTTTGAAATACTTATTGTCAATATATTCTATTTTCAGTATATTTACAGAACTAATCACAAAGAAGTAATTGAAATACTCAGTTTGTATGATTTAGGACAATCACGTTAGAGGTTTCAAGAGTAGTCGGCCATCATGTATCTAGCCATCTGCCCTGATACCTTTCTTCCTTCCTTCCTTTATATCTTGAGGGAACATCTCCCCTTGTTCCTCACTGAAATCCCCAAGGTTTTCTGGAAATTTTTTGTGTAGCTTTAAGCTCATAGTAGCACCCAAATTTTTAAAGTTTAGGAGGAAGTTTTGTACCATTCCTTCATAATTTTGTGCTTTACCCAAGATGTTCTTGACAACCATAACATAGTTATGCCAGGCAGAAGCTTTAGTATCAGTAATTTAACTTGTAAAATTTGAATCATTTATCAGTTTCCAAAGCTCAGGTCCATCAAAGATTCCTGCTTTTAATTTTTCAGTACTCATATGGACCATTGGTATTCATGATAGCAAAGCTTTTTTAAGACCACATTGATATTTTCATATTCTTCTTTGTTTTGTTGAGTGACCAATTGGAGTTGATGCATATCAGTTGTTATTAGACAGTAAAACAGATTTCAAACTTTGAGTGGAACCACCAGTCTTCTGCTCAGTATTCTGGTAGTCCCATATGGGCTGGTGATCCAGGTATGTTACAATAGTACACAAAGTCTCCATCTTCACTGAAATATGGTAGGAGTGTCACCTCTCTTGTCCTATAAACCGTTATTTTTACTTTCGGTCTCAGACAGTTCTTTTCTTTTAGCTTGGATGCTAAAAGTTCAGATGCGTGTTTTGACAGACTTAGGTCACGTATTAAATCATTGAGCTCTTCTTGGGAGAACTGCTGGTTTGATGAAACACTTCCTTCATATTCACTTCCACTCCTAACTCCTGGATTACACTCCAAACCCTGTAAATCCTCCATGTCAGATACAGGAATATAAGGGAGTGTACTGAACACTGGTATGGGAACATCAGCACCATGCCACACAGGTCATCTTGCTGATTCCAAATCAGGGTACTCCCACTTGTTTTTCTTGTAATGATTGAAACATTTTACATTCACAACACAAAAATACATTATCATTATGATGATTTTTGGGCTCTCGCCTTACCATAGGTCTACCAAATTTCAAACTTTTCACTTTTCTATTTTTCCACTCACGTAGACACTCTACACAAGTTTTGCAAAACATATGGGGAGCCCAATACTTATCTTGTTCCCCCAGTTTAATACCAAAAT
Organism: Pyxicephalus adspersus; assembly: GCF_032062135.1. Classification (NCBI taxonomy): domain Eukaryota; kingdom Metazoa; phylum Chordata; class Amphibia; order Anura; family Pyxicephalidae; genus Pyxicephalus; species Pyxicephalus adspersus. The sequence continues at coordinate 97,673,498 of NC_092859.1, forward strand.
ATGCAAGATACGCTTGTTTCACCAATTCTGTAATGTTTATTCTCTGTTTTTGCGGAGAATATTCAGCACAAATGTAGCAAAATATATTAGTGTCATTTAAACAATTTCTTTTTGAAGAAGTCATATTTCTGTTAAAAAAGAAAATGTATGAATAAAAAGAAGGCAAATGAAAGTTTCATGAAAATAATGCTACATTTATTATATAAAATGCAAAACATTAGTGCACAAACTCTCATGGTTTCAGATCATTCCATTGTACCTAGAAAAGGGTTTAAACTGATTTTTAGGGCCAGGTAAGTTCCTTTTTTTTAATTTAGGTCAAACTGTGAGTCAAATATGAACCTCCAATTCCTCCTGATGTTGGCAGAAACAAAAGTTCACAACCTGACTCTTCATTTTAGAAATGACCTGGCAGGAATTTTTTAACAGGCTACACATACAACTAGCAATGACGAGGTCTAATAGACTGAGGGTACAGGTTGCTGTGATTTTGTTTGTGGAACATTTATTAAAAGT
>NC_092859.1:97674815-97677428 GCF_032062135.1 Pyxicephalus adspersus
TGTCCCCCTATCTTGCGCCTGAGCAGTTCATGATCACCAGATGTAGGAAGGAGAACCTGGAGGAAGATGGCGGCACTTGGTGTCCATCCCACACCAGGATGAAAAAGGTACATGGGACTCCGCAGGGGAGAATCACAGAGGGATTAGGGACTTTCCACCTGTAAAGGTAACTGTCAATTTTTTTTTTATTTTCACTTTGGCAACCTTTACATCAGCCAAGATCTGCTCGTATTGTATACACACATCAATGGGTCTAAAGTAATGTATGTAGTAAGAACAGAAATATTTTACTGAATAATTTCAATACATGTTGACGTGGGGGAAAAGCAAAATATAAGCAGATTAAAGTTCATCTTTAATACATGATGCTGATTCTTTTATTCTTCCAGTTTTTGTCAGTAAACCCTATTATCAGATACAAAGCCTGTCCAGGAAACTCTCTCATTATTTCTGGATTGTTCACTAGCCATGAAAGCATCATTTTCCATTATTTTTGTGCTTTTGAAAGGTTTTTTTTAGGGTAAATGCACATTATCATCTTTACTATTACCAAAGTATGTAAGTGAATGTACAAAGAACCACTGCAAAGTAATTTGAAGAAGCTACATACATAGTTTCAAAGTCTTGCATTGAGCTCACTTATGCTACTCAGTAATACAGCTAAATGCAGCCTGCTGTCTTACATATGCATAGATGATACACTCTAAGTGCAATGAGGGATTTACTTTATTTGAGGGAAAAGCTTGTACATTTCAACATTATATTTTTAAAACTCAACACTGTTTCAGTGTGGTTCAGTGAATAATAAATGCTACAGTGGAATAAATAAATAAATACAGTGGATAATAAATATTGGCTGCCAAAAACAACATGTAGTATATGTACATAACAGGATAACAGCTTTAGGCATAATTTAATTGAGGTAAATAAGTGTCACTTTCAAGTATGAAGAGAAGGCTTGACACTGCAGGTTTGACAGATATGGCAATATGAAAGTCAATACTAAAATGAAAAAAGTTTTGCCCGAGCCAGGAACCATTGCCAGTACCAAAGACTAGTAGAAGGGCTTGAATCAAAATCAAAACTCCTACAGTGTTTATTTAAACAATAAATTGGATTTAGATTGGCATTTTCTCCAATTTCTGCTTTGGTTTATGCTTTAACTTACATCCTTTTAAGACATAGAAACTGAATTACTAAAGTGCTTTAAGTCTTGAGAAAATAAACCATCATTAGTGAACAATCTAACAAACCTGGAATGAATTGCTTGAAACAGTTTGCTATTAGGTAGCCAATGTTTTTAATCCTTGACCATGCCAAAACAGGTAATATTAACTGCTGAGTTTTCAAACAAGTTTCTAAAAGTTGTCAGCTATCATGTGCCAAAACTTTGCTACCCTCATCTGTGTTATAGCAAACCACAGTGCGATTTTTTGGAAAGTTGGTTTAGGAACGTGTCTGCTTTTATTGCAATTTTACAATGCAGTAATTATCACTATAGAATGCCCATTCTGTATCCCAGGCTTCTACACTTTGGGAAGCGCATGAGGCTGTCATGTGTGCTCACTGTATTGCTGAGTCAGCTAAGCTCAAGAAAGATAAAGCAACCTTTAGGTCCCAGCTTGAAGCCTCACTGGGGGTATTGGAGCGGTCTCTTTATGCTGACCCATCTATAGCTAGACTTCACAAGGTGATTGATGTTAGAAATTGCCTTAGACTGTTGGCTCTGGATAGGGTGGAGCAGTCCTTGCTATAATGGTGCCAATGCTATTATGACAAATCAGATCAGACAGCCAAAAGCACACTACACTACAACCCTGAGACCATTGCTGAGATCCTCTAAATCTCTATACTCATTAGTACATAATTTGCAAATAAAAGACCAGGATACACTTGCCTGTATTTCACTTGCCAATATTTCACATGTTGATGATTATCTAGCCCCTTGCTCCCTGCTCACATTAGAAGCCTCAGCAGTGGACACCCTTAATGAGACTGTCACTGCGCTGGAAGTAGCTCTTACAATTAAAAACTTAAAATTGCAGAAAGCACTGAGCCTAGATGGATTTTCCTATAGCTTTTACAAGACATTTTCCTCCAATCTGGTATTGCATTTAACCTCCCTCTCCAACAGTTTTTTAGGGGGGGAACCGGTCCCACAGTCAATGCTGCATTCCTATAAATCAGTGTTCCCCAAGCCAGGCAAGGACCCACAGAGCCCATCCAGCTATCGGCCCCATAGCACTTCTCTACCCTGACTTTTTTACTAGGATTTTACAGATTTTTACCAGGACTTTAGCCACCCGTTAGGTTGGTTTCTTGGACTATTACCAAGCAGGGGATGGCACCAGACAGACAAAAAGCATTATAGACGCTTTAACCCCCCTAGCGTTCTAATTCTGTCATTTTTTGATGCAAAAAGTGATCCTATTTTTTTTGCGTAGAAATTTTTGTTTATATTGTGGGCCTGTAATTCTTAGGATTAACTCCCAGGTATAATAATTATATTTATTTATTATATTATAATCATAAATAATGAAATAATAGACCACAACATTTTTCAAAAATCTCTTTCTGAAATTTTCCAAACAAGGGTGCAATAATATTGATAAA
>NC_092859.1:97680084-97705040 GCF_032062135.1 Pyxicephalus adspersus
GCATCTGAAGTTAGATGCGATGCACCATGCAGAAATCCTGCATGGTGCATCGCATCTAACTGCAGATGCGTGCAGCGGGGGTGGTGGGGACCCGGACGGTATTTAAAAGCAGATTACTCCGTAATCTGCTTTTAAATTTCCTGCCCGGCCACGCCCCCGACGGAGAAGCGCCCTGCCATCACAGCGGGATTGTGCGATCGCCGCTGGAGCGCGGGGCTAAGGTAAGAGGGACCCCCAAAGTTACCCCGAGTGTGACTCGGGGATACCGCTTTTTGCAGTTTTTCCCACCCCGAGTCACACTCGGGAATACCGCTAGGGGGGTTAACCTTCTGAGCGGTTCTATCCTCTGGCCACGCACTCTAGGTCCGATCTGTCCCGGCGAGTGCGCTGACGTTCCCCAGGAGTTCCGGGTGTCTTCGGTGCGTGCGAGGGAGCGTGATGGAAATTTCAAATTATTTAGTATTGGATTCAATACAAAATAACTGTATTGAATCCAATACAAAGTAATCATTATATTATATATATATATGTATATATATGCTACTGTACAGCTTTGTTACAGGTTTCAGTATTTTTATGCACCCTTGTTTGAACAGATTTTTGTGTTTTTTTATTTAAAGTTTTATTATTAAATTTAAGAAATAAACAGCCCAGGAGGGTAAATAAAAAAAAAACAGGGAGCATTGTCACTTGAAAAAGCTTTTTACCAGCTTAGCTGGCCATTTCTCACCTGTACTACACAGGCAATGCAATACCTGGGCTTCTGCTCCCCTGTCCCCCATATCTATCTTGCCCCTTATTGTCCCCTTCCGCATCATATTATGTTTACAGATAGTTAATATTCTGTTGTAAACTGTAGCCCTGAATTTCACTAAGGTATCTCATGAAAAGACCTTGTAACAATATGACTGGCTGTCATTAATTTCTGCTTACCTCTGTTTCTTATACTTTGTTTTGTTCTTCCTATTTGTTCTCATATTTATTGTTATTATTTGTTTGGAAAATTCAATAAAATTACAATTTAATAGAAAAAAAAGATTAGCTCTGCCATTATTCTTTAATGTAGTTTTAATAACTTGCCTCAACTGTCTAGTTTAAATTTGGTCAAAGTGGAATACAGATCACTCTGGCTATGGGCAAGCTGTTTAGCTGATGTAAATACATCAAAAATATCACTGCCAAGGCCTAGGAAACACATTTGCACATAAATGTACCTGATAAGTCAGTAAAAGAACAGTTAGTAACGGATCAGACCTATCACTCGCTCCAGAGTGGAATAAAAAAAATCTATTCACTTCAAGACTACATAATTTACAGTTCTTTAATTGTACCGAATATTAGTCCTTCCTACTATGGCTACAACGGTTTGGATTATTATAAAGATTCATTGTAGACATGAGAGCCCAATGATGAGTTATGGTACAGAGGCAAAGTGATTAGTGGGAATCACTTAAATCTAGTGATAGATTAGTCTCCAGTAAAGTTGATTTACAGCCAGATGTTAGGCATAATTGTCTTCAGTGGTAAGAGTCACAGCCCTGTCAAAAATAATAGAGCAGAGGAAGATGGTATCCAGAAAAAATAATGGCTACCAATTCGGCTGATTAGTACGTTACAGACTAACATTTCCTGTGATTAAATTTACCTTGCAAATCTGTCAAATTATAATGAGAAATGTTTATACATTCTGGAGCAAAGAAATCATTATTTATGAATAGTTTGTTTTTTTTATCCAAAAGCTGAAATCTTAATCCACAATACAAGGTATTTTATTATTATTAATAATAAACAGGATTTATATAGTGCCAACATATTACGCAGCGCTGTACATTAAATAGGGGTTGAAACTGACAGACGAATACAGGAGGATAGGACCCTGCCCTGAAGAGCTTACAATCGAGTAGGTGGGGGAATTTACACACAATAGGATGGGAGATTTGTAGTGGTGGGAAGTAGTGGTGGTTTTAAAAGACAGAAGAAGACGGGTAGGCAAGTTTGAAAAAATGGGTTTTGAGTGCTCTTTTAAATGAGCAGAAAGTAGTAGCAAGATGAATAGGATGAGGAAGACCATTCCAGAGAGATGAGGGAGCTCTAAAGAAGTCTTGTATCCGTGCGTGTGATGAGGTTATGAGTGAGGAAGTCATTAGTAGGTCATTGGAGGAGCGTAGAGAGCAGCTAGGGGAGTAATTTTTTACCATGTCAGAAAAGTAGGTGGGACAAAAACTGTGGAGGGATTTGAAGGCAAAGCACAGGAGCTTAAATTTGATTCTGAGGTGAAATGGAAGCCAATGTAGAGATCTGGAAAGAGATCAAGGGGAAGAGGAGCAGTGGGAAGGATGGATGAGTCTGGCTGCAGCATTCAAAACAACAATGGTGTTAACATTTTTTTGTTAACACCATTTTTTATTTGTCATTGTATTATTCAAACATTCTTTAACAAGCTTTATAATCAGACTGACAACACATGTAAATCATATCTGACACTACTAAATTTTCCAGTCTGATTTCTGTTTTGTTCAGGTGTAAAAAAAGCTAAATTTAAGACAAATCTGGGTATTTCTACTAGCTGTGCTTAGGATAACATGAAATATTTTTCTTATAAACTTAAAAATTATATAACTCTATTAAACTATGTTTTGTTTTTTTATTCAGCATTAAAGCCTTTGATGTAAGATTCTAGAACATAGCTAATTAAATTATTTTTGTTATTTCTCCCTGCACTTAATGTAACAGATGTGTTCCTTGGGCACAGAGTGCAAATTTACAATCTCAACTTTGTATATTATTTTCGAAGATAGATCTTAAAGCAACAATTCACTTGAAACATATGTCATTTTGAATAGCAATCTTTCATTTTGGTAAAAAAAAAACAAAAAAAGATTTCTAACACACATTCCAAAGGATAACCTCATGTACACATACACATGTAAATGTACAAACATTCCCATGTTGTAAATGTATTGCAGAACACTCTAGCATGAATTATTATGTCCCATTCGTTGGGGATCTTCACGTGCTATCTATCTTGTTAGCCTTTGAACAGTTAAAGACAATTTTCTAATGGTGAATTCCCGAATCCTAATCTTTAGCCAAGGCAGGAACCCTAAGGGTAACAATAAGTCTTCGGTCTAATGTTAACTGAACTGCTGGATCACTGGAATTACACTGGACATTTTCTTCAGCCATGGGACTTTTGGTTTATCACAATATAAAGTCTTGGGGATCTTTTGAACACTTCTAGGCCTGGGCACCTTGTTCACTATGCAGTGAGATGAAGTCCACATGTAGGAGGAAAAGGGGGAGGGGGGAGCTCGTCTCAATACCAACCAGTGTATACCAGAGATAAGAAAGGTTAGAGAGCACATAATTTGACTGTTAACTATGTCAATATAGATTTTTTTTAAATGAATCAATCAATAAGGACCTATGCACTGCACACAAGGACAATGCACAATACATATCATGTGGTGTGCTAAAAAGGCTAGCTTTATTTATTTATTATAAAGCTCTCCAATGCTATCATGGGTGATCATGAGGCTATAATGGGTGAACCTGGTGATCCAGAAAGTCTGAAATGGATCTGGTCCAGGATTAAAAATATTTGCCAAATAATAGCAAATTAGTTTAGGAAATCTATTCCAGGTTTGCTATGACCTAGGATAGTCTATGTTCTCCAGTCTTGGAGCTTTGAAAAATCAGACCCACTATGTTACAAAAATGTGAATTTCTGTTGTATTTTTTATATAGCATGTGCTGAAAGCCCATGTAAAATAAATAAACTGCCTCAATGCGTAGATCACATACAATAATGCGTAAAATCTATTTGTGTACAAGGACGGTCAAAAAATAAGAAAAATTTATAATCTATTATGGGAATAAAGGTGGAAGCAGCAGGTGGAAGATCGACAATCTATTTTAAAATAAGGAAGGATAAAGAGGCTGGATAATCTTACAATATATCAAGGTATAAGGGAGCAAAAATACGGTAGAATCACTTACAAGTAAGTCTGGGGCATGTTTAGGTGGCTATAATTATTCTTTAATTATATCTTTACTGTGGTAAGAAACTATAATATATCCATCTATGTGCGACAGAATTTCATAGGTAAATATTTATCGTAAATATACCAACAAATAAATGAATGCTTTAAGTTTAAAATTATTAGTTCAACACATTTCTAAATGCATTTATAAAAACAAATATGGCAGATCAGGGTAAATATTTGCCTCTATGCGGAAAAAAATGTTTTCAGAGCTGCAGATGATTTCCATGAATGAGGGTAAATATTTATTTACCAGTGTTTAATGTACCTCATTAAGCCAGGGTCATCACAACATGAGCATCTTTAAGACATCATTTCTAGGAAAAAGCTATCACACTGTAAAAATACCATCTGAAAGTAATTTCCCAGTGTACAGTAGATATTCCTAGAAAGCATTAGATTTTATAGGTCATATTAGCGACTAATGAAAGAAAGCAATTTATTACTAAATTCTGCTACCTAATCTTGCAGAATATAACTTTTCATTAGAATAAATATTCCAACATTGAAAAATACCAAGCGTATCTTTAAAAAAAATATTCAAGAAACCATCTCTGCTTAGTGCATTTCATAACATTTCACATATGCTTACCAATTTATCCTGCATTGAACCAGGAAATTATATAAAATTATAGAAACAATACACATAATAAAGTAGGCACAAACAATTTAAAGCATAATGGACACTAAAAAGTACATTTTCTAGATTTATTAGGTACATTGTGAAGACGCCCTCCCTTTCCACAGATGTACAATTCAATGTATGGCTAATAATGTTAAATTTATATTGTTTTAACTGACTTTGGTTTAGATAGTGTAATTTATCCCAAGAGTAAAAAATACTTTCTCCTGCCTTCCTCTTCATATCATAGGGAAAGACATTTTGTATTTTACAGAGTTAGCTGGCAATTATGCTAATTGATCACAGTACAAAGCCAAATAACGCATACTTGTATGAGTTATAAGCATGCTAAATATAACCAACTTTAACTTTTATATGTTTTAAACATAAAATATACACCAGTGGTGGCCATTCTGCAGAAACTCACAATAAGATCTACAATGACCTATAGAGCCCCCTACCCCCCACCCAAAAAAAAAAAAAAAACACAAAACAAATTAAGACCTGACAGATTGCATGTAGAAAAGTAAAGCTACAGACTAGTTTAGACTTGGCATTCTCAACTAGGGGTTCCGGCTGATTGATTCAAATTTGAAGATGCCTGCATAGTCGTGATGGACAACAACACTTAATAGCTGCATTACTCTAATGATGTTGTATACAAAGGTGGACATTCTTCCCACTGGCCACCAATTGAAAAGGCTTTTTACCCTACTAACTCCAATTAATTGGACACAGGAGGGTCAGTTCACTAAAGCATAACATTTCCACTAATTTATGTTACACTCAGAATGAGACTTTCAGTTTGCAAAGGCTATATTATACAATTTAGCTGAATATCCTACAAATACTTTTATAGACATTACTGTATTTTGTATGTTAATGTTACATTCAAAAAATGATTATTATGATTAAATTTACTTTACGTTTGGCTATACTTGCAATTCTTTATGAAGTGTCTACTGAGCAGAGAAAAAATAGCTATTCACAGTAAAATTAACATACAGTTTTATAAGATCAAATAATGATTTATGAGAAAAAAAAGCTTTTCATAGTAAATTATTCTATGCTATGTATGTTTGAGAATTGAATGTAAAGAATATTATGATGTGATAAATGAAGGAAAGTAGTTAAAATAACTCCTGTAACTTAGTAAATTGACCCCGGGTCAACTGGAAAGCAGAGTACTGCCTATCTAAGGATGGGATTGAAGGTGATGCACTTGATTCAGTGAAGTTGTGAAGTCCATGCATATTCTGGTTCACTGCCTTACTCAGTTGTGAAGCTATAGGATAAGACATTACAAAGAATTATGTACTTTGTGCCCTGCAGGATCAAATCATGTATGAGTAATGCAAGGAAATAGCTGCCCCATGCTCCTGTATAAGTAAAAGCTAAGGATTTTTTAAAAAAAGGAACATGTTTCTAGTTTTATTATTCACATGATCCTTGTCACAAAATAGTACATAAAGTATACAAAAAATTAGATAAAAATGTTTTTGAATGCAAATTCTTGTAAAGATAGCAATGGTTAGATGTTTAACCTTAAAATATTGGCCTTTAATACAAACTACTGTGGTCCATTTGGTCCATAAGATGGTCCATTTAAACAATATGCCATGACTTTGTAGCAAGAAGAGATAGAATATTATACAAATGTGTGTCTGCGAATGAACCATTGCATTAAAATTTGGTGTACAGTGATTAATAAAAGCGTTATCCTGGCTATAAAGGAGGAGTGTAAAATAAACTGTTTCTATAGACATTCTAAAATATTCAAGCTTTCCAAGGCAATAAAGATTCCAAATTGTTGAATTTAACTGAAAACATCAAAACTTTGAGGTCTGCCAGAATTTTTATTTTTTCATTTAGTCTTCATTGTTAATTTCCCTCCCTGTACAAATCACAGCTATAAAATGCTTTTCAATTGTCAATAAAATATAAATTATACAGTGTACATTTTAACAGCCAATTTGAAGTTTACAGCTTTATTGGTCTCTGTAAGGCTGAATGTTGAATGAGCTGCAGGTGAAATCCAAGATAATTCAGTAAAGAGCTTTTACATTTTTTACAACACATGAATACAATTAAAGAATGTTTGGAAAGATTCCTGAAGCATGATTGATGTAACAAGAGCTCAATTGTATATGTAAACCATGTCAGGGAAATCATATTAACTCACTAGAACATACTAGTCGATATGGACATGTGGTTGTGGATTTACAGCAGCAACTTTAGTACCTTAATGAAAGGATATTTTATATGTACTGAAGCTTTACATCCAGTTGTTTCCATCCTAGTGTTATATGGTGTTTGCAGTAATTAATGCCATATTTTTAAGCAAAACACACTTTTATTGCCTAACATATATCTTTTAAAAGTTTAATTTACTTATATTATATCTTTCCTAGTCCTTTCTTTCTTTTCTCATTAACATGCTAATAAAACTACCATATAAAACATTTCTGTTTTAAAGTGTGGGTGAGGGGGGCAGGGACAGCAAGCCTGGACATCCCATACATTTGCCTATATCAATGTTTATTCTAAGATGTAGCATGTACTATGACTGTCAATGTCACATAAAGTTATTAATAAAGGATAGACAGACAGTTAAATCATGTAACAAAAGGAGTAACAAGTAGTGTTGGTCGTATATCTCACTTTTCAATTCGACAACTAATCGATGGAATAGTGAGATATTGTTGGAGTGATCCAAAATTCGACCAATTCGAGTGATTCGAATTCGACCAATTTGAACACCATTGAAGTCAATGGTGGGAGATTTCGGGTTATTTGTAGTGACTATTAAGGGCTGCCCTTTACTAGTTGTGTGTGTTCTTGGATAGAGTTTCTCTATGTGCTGTTATACTGCACATGTGCACAGGCCATGTCGAACTATGAACCTGCAGGGTGTATGCTAATCTACCCAATTTTTGCCTTTTTTTGTTTTGTTTTTTTACTATACTGCACAAGTTGTACAGTGCAGGTGCAAGGCTCATGCAGACAATTGAGATATTTTAGCTGGCACTGTATTATGTTATGTTTTTGTTGTCCCTGAGAGAAGCATGCACATTGCAATGTTTTTTAAACATAATTATCCATGAAAACAATTTTATTGCTCCTAAAAATCAGACTATTTGAGGGTGAGAGTTTGAATAGTATACAAATATATGCAGGATATGACAATCATAAATCATACATAAAACATGCTATGAAGAATTGAACATTTATGATAATACATCATGTTAATAGGTTAGCTTTAATCAAAAGCTACCTTCTTAGGAAATACCAAAGCTTTTATGCTGTTAGATCATAAACTTGCCTGCTTTCATATGAGTCATTTTAGTTATGATAAAACCTTAGCGTGGGATATTAGATATTACTATACAAGTTGCAAAAGACAGCCCAGCTTGTGTGCATTGGGATGTCTTGTCTAAAGTTTAAAATTGATAACCAGTCCTCTCTCAATCTGCTTTTGGTCTGTCAGAAAACCGGAGCTTTGTTTTATATAAATAAACCACAGACAGAGGAGAACAAACCATTTGCTGGTAAATTCAGTAAAAGTGCGCACAAATCAACATTAGGCCTGCAGCTTAGCAATAAAACTGCAGGAGCTTATCAAAGCAGACAACAAAAGAGTAAACTACTAAAGAAAATAAGAAAATACATATATGGAAAAAAACATAGTAAATACCAAATATCTTTGTGACTGCTATGAACTAGAAAAGCTTAGTTTTTTATTAATATTTTTATTGAGTTTAAACAATTCGCAGAAAAACAATATAAAGGTAGTACAATATAGTCATTCAGCAAAAATATAACAAGGAACAAACTGACATCTCTTTAATGTACTTCATTTTTCAAAGTTAACAGAAACAAACATTGTGTGATATGTTTTAAATAATAAAAAAAAAAAAAATGGAAAAAGAAAAGCAGTTAAAAAATCAGTTTTACCATCTGAATTCAAAGCCATCAGTATATTCTAGGATGGGAGCAGATAAGGTGATTCAGTGGAAGTGTGAGAAAGGGATGTGTTTTCGACTGGAAGTTGAAAGGGGTTGCACTCCAGAACTCTAGTGAGGTACCAGGTAGTTTGGTTGAAACATTTAAAAAGATGATCTTTAGTGGTTGCGCTCAGCCAACTGCGGACAATAAAAGTTGCAGTCTTTTGGCACCACCAGAGTAGCGAATACCGTCTCCACCCACCATACCAAATATTGCCCAGAGGGGTGTGAAAGGAAGAAAATTAACTATGTGTTTTTGGATTAATTGAGCAACCTGTCTCCAGAAATGTTTGATTAGGGGGCAATCCCAAAAATTGTAAAACAGGTTAGCTTGGGGTGCTCCACATTTAAGACAATTATTCCTCTCTGATAGATCCATATGGTGTGCTCTGGATGGAGAGATATATGCTCTGTGGAACAATTTGTAAAACATTTCACGATATTGGACTGAGGGCACACTTGCAGCATTTGTAACAAAGTTGGGGAATCCAAACTTGGAAAATGCTGCTGCCAACCCACTGGGCCAATTGTTACAGTATCATAATCTAAAGTTTCTCCAAGAAAATTATAAAATTTTGAGAAAGCTTTAGTAGAGGACGGGGCAGAGAGCAGCATGGAATCCAGGGGATTGCGCCAGTCCAAGGCCGAGAGAGTATGGGCAACCCTGGAGCTATAATCACGTGACTGGAAGAGAGCAAATAAGTTATGCCTAGTTCCAGGGAATTCCAATTGTAATTCCCAGAGGAAATAAGGCTTATGTTTTTTAGGGTTCAGGAGGGATCGTACTGTAAGTATACCCTCGCCTGCCCATTCCCAGAACACCGGAGAAGTGAATCCGGGAGTAAAATCAGGATTCGCAATCAAGGGAAAGAAGAGGGAAGTATGGACATTAAGCAGAGTCCTAGTACAGAGAGATGCCTATACCATACCAGGGGTGCCATTGTGATTGCAGCAATGGGTTGCCTTGAACATATTTCAGTATTAGCTCCTTATGGAGGTGCAACAGTACTATGGGATGTAAGGGGAAACAAAGAGTCAGATCAACAGAGAGATTGGTATAATAGGATGTGCCATGGAGCCAATCTTTAAGAATACATAGAAAGATGCCTCATTGTATATTGCTATATTAGGCAAATTAAGACCCCCATTTGATGAGGGCTGATGAAGTACTGCACGTCGGATTTTGGAGTGCTTACTGCCCCATATAAATTGCCTAAACAAACCATTAATGTACCGAATTTGTTAGGATGTGAAAAAGATTGGCAGAGTATGCAGAAGAAATAATAATTTGGGGAATGATATCAATTTGATCAGAGCCACTCGACCAATGAAAGAAAAGGAGAGAGATGACCATGATTTAAAGGAGGCCTGCATAGCCGCTAAGTATCTAAAATTTGTTTTAGCCCAGTGAAATGGAAACTCCTTATGCCAGGTTGGTCTGTGCTTAGGGTACAAATATAGGTCCATTGATTGTCAAAATTCACAGAGTATCCTGACAGGGGGGGGAGAAACATGACAGAAGGTCCATTATAGTGGGTAGGGAAGAGGTGGGGTTTGAAATAAAAAGGAGAAAATCATCAGCAAAAGCTGTGGGTTTGATTTCAGTGCTACCAAAGGAGATTCCCTCAAATTGTGGGTTGGATATGAGAAGGCGTATGAGAGGGTCTAGGGCGATGGGAGGAGACAAAGGACACCCCTGACAGTGTCCTTTGTTTTTTGTGTTTTATGTTATGTTTTGAGTGTATATATATATATATATATATATATTGTCTATACAAACATGTATTAGTATGCAGGTAGGTCAGTGTACATGTAACCAAAGTATGCTTAACAGCTCCAACATCCATATTCACACAAATATGCTTCCATGGGGATGGGGTCGTCATATTTCATCGTACATAGAAATGGTTTTTAGTTGTCAGGCTGGAAAGGATACATTTTCATCAATAGATGGAATGGATTTATTAAAAGTAATTTGCTATTTCTTAGCAAATGTTTTCAATCCTAAACCATATTCATGCCAGAGGGTTGCTGTGTCACCCAGATTCATTGATCAAAGTGTATCCTCTCTAATCTTGGAGAGCTTTATAAATAAATGGTCCATAATGTCAACCCATACTTAATTTCAGTGCAAACTAAAAAAAGTTTTTTTGTGAACTAGTATACCAGTATCTTCAATAAACAAACACAACCATAATACATAATATTTGTGTTAAAATAAAACATAATATTCCAACAGACCCAAAATACATAGTTCAACACTTCCTAAGGGTATATCTAAAGTAAAGTATATCTGTGAAACAACGCAAAATACCATTGACAAAAACAAGTATAAATAAAATTCATTCAATCAGTGATGCAATGCCAATTCTCTGCATTTTGATACCCTTCCCCTATTTTTTCCTCCTCCTCTGTGTCTGGGGATATTTAATCCAGGTACATTAAAATAATTCTCAAGCACAATCACCTCTGAATCACCCATGGTTTACATATGATAGTGTTATCTTCTCCAGTCCTGGGGGAGCTTTAATAAATCAGGCCCATGGATTTTACTGATGCAGTGTACAAGAATAACAAACTGTGTAGGAGACTGCTTGCATGTGAGTTACGTGTATGAATCTTAGCTAAATGTTATCAATTACAACGAATCACTAAATGCTTACAGGTAAATATAGTGCCTACATTGTTTGCTAATAATGATGACTTTCTATAGGATTTATTAAAATGCCTAAAAAATGCATATTGGCCTCGATGACACTGACTGTTGAATTCATAGAAAAAGAAAATGAGTCTTAAAACAACAAATTATTCAGCTAGAATATTCTTTAATAACTATTCTGAGATCAGATGAGTTTAACCAAATTAAGACCAAGTTTGAGAGAACAACTGAAATGAGGAAGAGAAGTGAATTAAAATAAATAAAAAGGAGAATCAATTAAGCTGGGGGAATAAATGGACCACCCTGAATAGTATAATACTGGTTCTTGATTTGAATAGACATCCACTGTGCTAAAAGCAGTAAAATCTTTTTATTTTTTTTTAATCCATTGCTCCAGATTTCCCAACAGGAGGGGCAGACACAGGGGAAAGATATATTTGAGATCAGCCAAGACACAGACAGGATCCCCCATGGATCAGGCAACCTGCAAGCAGGATATAATTCACATTATCCCTACAAGTACTTTACGTAATATTGAACATAAGGGAGCAGGAGACTTGAAAAAATAGTTTCCTAATACAACAGAATACAACAGAACACGCACCGACTTTTCCGACAGTTTTTAGTATTCAATAAAACACCTAACAAACATTTTTTTTAGGATTTCAGGATTATGGATTTAGTATCATGGACAAAGCATTATATAACACCTTCCACAACTTTCCTTCCAGCAGAAGAATATTGTATAGTGTGTAGCATTAAGAGTATTTCATTCCTTAATACTAAAATTTATCTTTAGGATGATCAGCTGAAATATTCCTAAAGCCTATAGTTTGGGTTCAGATACAACACAGATTGACTTTTTCCCTGAATTGTATTCAGATTAATTGTTTGTGGTAATGTTTGAGACTATTCAGGATTGAGAATGACCCAGAGAATAAAAGATAGGGGAAATGGTACACAAATTTATGAATGTGCCTGATGATCTTGATATGGAAAAGGATAGAGTTTCCAAAGCACAGGTGACCAGGACAATGGAAACCAAATATCTAAACTCAATAGAATTTCTTTTTTTAGTTTCATCCTTTTCTCAAAAAGCATTTTTTACTACTTTTAAATAATTGCCATCCCCTACAAGAAATTTACCCCAAAGATAGTAAATTTAAAACTGTCCCTGTACAGTATTATAAGCAAAGTAACGCTATTAGGAAAAATATTGGAAAGAGCAGAGTGACTTATTAAACCACTTATATTTTCAGGTCCAAAATGATATTTCCCAAGCTTACACTGCATACATTGCTACAATTTAACAAAAGGTGAATATTTTACTTATCCACAGCAGGGCAGGAGAAAGAAAAATGTATCATTTTTACATATATCAAACTAGGTATGTGGTCTATATAAATAAGTACATATGTGGCCTATGTTATATTTGTAACAGCTCAGAAGGCCAAGGAACATATCACCTTCATACACCATTAGTAACAGATTAGGTGAGTTGCCTTTAGACACACACTTCAATGAATACAGCTAAAATATGTAATTACAGAATATCCCAAGACACAGCAGGGGAGGAAATAGGGAAGTGATAAAGAAATGTAGAGAAGTGGCATACTGTACAGGGAATTGTATGAAGCCGATATCAGGTCAAATCGAAGTTACTTACACTGCCTGAATTAGAAAAAAACAAACATTCAATGATACATTAATGAATACAAAACTGCATTAATTTGGGTCTTTCATAACTGCCTGATGTTCAGCTGTAAACCTGCCTTGTTTTTTTAATTATGTGCATTACTTTGACTACTACACTTGGATCTTTCCATTAGTGTACAATGCCATTATACCAAGTTAAATTAGAGCATGTTATTTCTTATAACATAAGTACGCTAATCAAAGAAGTATTCATTGATTTCTGCAGTTTTGCACACATTTATCCATTAACAACACTTAAGTATGTTTTCCTTATACTCGTGTTTTTTAATGTGTCACATAATTATAACCTGTAATGTTCCCTTCTCTCCGGTATGTGTTTAATTACAGCATAATCAAGGCTTATGTGTTCTTTTACCATTCCAACAATGTTTCATTTGCTCATAATTTATTTTCTTTTTACATGTATTTTGTCTTTCCCATTAGTTTAGTCACATGTTTTTGTAAAATTTGTTTGTATAAAATTGTTTGGATAAAAGTTTTATTTTAAAATGTGAGTTTGTATTTAAAGATCTCCAGTTCAATAAAAGACACATAATTATGTAATTGTCACACAAGCCATTTTATATTGTAAAGTTATTAAAATGTCTTTCCATTTCAATCTGCAGTCAGCTATCTTTTGAATTACAAACGGATAAAATTACGGTTCCTTGTAAGTTTTATACAGAATATCCTAAAAGTCTAATTTCCTGCTCATTGACTGATTTTTTTTATTATGATACTGAGACCAATCATGTCTATGTTCCTGGTATTTTCTCAAGATCCCATATTTCCCACTTTCCTCAGCTGTGTCAAAAAATTATATATACAGTACAGTTACATGTATGTTTTATAGACATATATAGTTTTGCTTTAACCATAATTATAACCTCCATACTGTCAGCCCCCTCTAACTAAATGCTGACAACATTGTGAAAAATGCCCTTTCCACACTCTTCAGTTTTGTGACACTCCTGTCCAAGTCCTTCTCTGGATGTTTATGTCACTATTTGTGTGATGTTGACATGTTTTATTGGCTATCCAGTGATGAGATTCTCTTAGGATACAGAAGAACAACAAAAGTGCAACAGTGATATCAGTACAAGGGAACTGTAGGGGTCTGGCTGCCATGGGTGCCTCTGCAAAATTTACTTTTACCAATTAGTTATTATACTTATTTATCTAACTGCACATGAGGAAAATATTTAGGAGCTAGAGTGACTATTTATAGTTATTTATATAGAGTGAAAGTTGTGTATATTTTGATGAAAACAAATTAGTTAAATAGACCCCCAAAACTGGTAGAAAGTAAATGACTACAGCAAATCTGAAGTGTGATTGAGGCTACATTTTATGTTTATTTCTTTAGAAATGTCTTTTTTTTTTTAATAGTAGTAATTTTGTGACTAGCTTAAATAAATATTTATTCAAAAGACTTCTATGCTAGCCTGAGGCACTGGAGCTGGACAAAACAATGCAAGTATTCAAGGACTAAATAAAGCTCAGGATTTTGGGTCAGACACAAACATAATTTGCCTAATGTAATACACTTAACTTTTTCATAAAGTTTGTTAATTATAGAAAACTTTACCTGTGGATAATGGTTCTCAAGGACCTGAGATATGCAGTATCACAAATAAAACTGTAGTTATAAAATATAAAATTGCTGCTACTTTTCTATAAACCACAAACCTAAACATTGTAAATAGCATGCTGTAGAAATATGGAGGTTTAAGTTATCTTTTGGATATATGTTTTTCTAATATTTTCATATTAAGAGCTTTTAATTTATATTATTTAGTAACAAAGCACTCCAAATAATATTCGTAGTGTTAGATAAGTTTTATATAAGCGTTACTCTGCTGTAGCTGTATAAGTACATCTTTGCATATATGTTATGTCAGTTGTTAAGAAACCTAAATTATTTAGGATACAATTTTCTTTGTAAGAAAAACAGAATTAGAAAGAATGTGTGAAAATTACTATAAACATACATTACAATGTTGGTTTTGGTGTAAAAACACTTTTCTTGTCCGACACTCATTTATTTTCACTTGGAATTTTCCCCAACTTACTTTGGATCATTCTCCTAAATTATCTAAAATTACCCAGGGGGCAATTTCCTAACCCCCATAACTTCAGTTACCTGGGTTCTACTTCTCGCTTACATCTAGCACCTGCTATATCACAAGCACGGCTGGATGTAGTTTCTGTCTTACCATCATTGTTTGATCTTATCGGTCTGTCCTCCCTTTCTACAGTTTGGTTTAAACCAGGGCTATCTAACTGCAGTCTTTAAAGGCCCCACCCAGACAAATTTATATAGTCAAAGTCATTTTCTGAATCTTTATAAACCAACCTTACTAAATTCATAGCTGTTTGATAAAGAAATGCTAAAATATTTGTGCAGATCCTGTCAATCTACTATTGGTGTCACACAGGCCTGTTCTAAATTCAGTCTATTTTAAAATGCTTGATGGGACAGGAATACATCTTTTCATCCAATAATCTGATCTTCAAGAATGAAAAAAACAATATGGTTCTGCAATCCAAAATGTGAAATTCTAGGGTACATGTGCCAATCAATACTGGTTTGCCTTGTTTTATTTGGAATTGCTCTTCAAAAATTACCAATTTCTTTTTATTTAAAATCTCTTTCTAAATCAGTTCTGGCTGCACATTGTTGCACCTCAAGATTGTTTATGAATATGTAAATAGATATGTATATGTATATAGAGGTATATATATATATATATATATATTTATATATATATAGATATAAATGTACAAATATGTGTGTATAGATATGTGTTCAGGGATTTATGTATATAGTACCTTGTTGGAGATATCCTAATAGTGAGACTGTATCTAAGTAAACATGAAAACCTGCTGTATCTGTGTACTGGCCTCTGGCCCGCCTAGGGAGTCTATAATTCAAAGACTTCACAGAGTAACACACAGGTGATACAACAGCTGCCAGGAGACAAGACCTATTTTACCATAACAAACAGATCACCAATATGGCCTTCAAAGGGCCATAAATCCACCCGCCTGAGGAAACAGGAGATGGAGGGGGAAGTGAACAGATGGGTTGGGTTAATGGCCCATCCAGACCTTTTGGTGACAACTAAAGTTAGATGACCCCACCTGGCTTTGTCTGCAGCTTTCCATATCAACTTAGCTAGGAGGCCTAGTAACTTCCTGAAGTTACAGTAACCAATAGTCATCTTACAGATCACATTCAGGAACCAAATATAAGAGCCTCAAGGATACCTAATGGGAATTAACTGTGTAAAAAGGGGAACTGAGAGAATTTAGGGCTCTTGCTCTTCTCTCTGGCGGGCTGGTCCTCTTTGTCTCCTGAGGGTCTCCCTAGGTAAGCTGTTATGGGGTCCTCTTCGGAAGGAAGTAGGCTCCCGAGATACCCATTAACCTCTTAGCAGGTAGCTATAAGATATTCCTGATTATATTGTTATGGGTGTCTATAGTATTACTGCATTACTTTGTTGTTTTATAATTACTGTATTGTGTACTGAGGAGTTACTAAATTCTTACAGGGGTTACTACTAATAACTATGTCCATGTGATATATATATGTATCATTAATTGAAGTTCCTATGTGTTTAAATATCTGACAATATTGCTGTGTACTTTGTCTTACCTTGTTTTCTTAATTAAACTGTTTGAATAACTAGCTATTATTTGTGCATGAACCTTCTTTTAGTGAATATCTATATGCATTGATAGGGGATATTATTTCCATATTTATGCAGATAAAATATTCCTAAATACCAAAATCTATTATTTTTCATTCCCAATAGTTTATCCCCCAGTCTTCCTCACTTTTTACAAATTATTCCCCACTTTTCCATCATTCATCACTTATCCAGCAAATCTGGAATAAATCTGGCCCAGGATTGAAAACATTTGCCAAATAATAACAAATGATTATAATAAATCTATTCCTGGTTTGCTGTATCACCCAGGTTATACCTTGATAGTTAATCTTTTCCCGTCCTGGAGAGCTTTGATAAATCAGACCCACTACCCAACTATAAGTTATTGTTTTTACAAAGACTGCTGCCTATTTACAATTGTACCAAATAATTTTAAATAGTTTTTGAAAACCATATGCCAAGAATCATGCAAGCTATGTACAATGTGACTTTCCCTATCTTGTTTTAAAATACACGTAAAGCCAATTAATGGTACATTTCTCCTGTTCTTTGTAACCAATGAATGCCACAACAATTACGAAACATGTTTTAATGAAACAATCTAATGAAAACATGTACATTGTGTTGCATGCTACAGCTCAGAGAAAGAATTTAAGAACAATTAAATGTGCATTTACTCTTGGCAACCTTGTTAGTACTGTAATTATGTGCGCTGCAACGTGTGGGAGTTGACATGGCAGATACCAGATTGTTGGCGAGTACCTTTCAAAGACGTATGATGTTGTGTGTGTATTTCTATTGTTCATATTCAATAAAACACCATATTATATTTTTTCTCCTTTCTTTTTTATACTCCTATCTCTAAATTCCACCACTTAGGAAAAGACTCAAAGCCTAATTATCTGCTTCAAGCTGATAACCTCAAACAGTTGCAAAGATTTGTCATTCATCAGTACGTCGCACCAAATGAATATAATTGAAATACAATTACCAGATCATGTTCTATATTATATTCATCTTACTTGCTTTTATTGTATTGCTGACAATGAAGAATATCAGAATGGCAATACAGTATTATTAATTATACACTAATTATAGTTTGTATATCACTAGAGAAGAGCTGCTAATGCCTCCCTTTCAAAGAAAAAACTGTACCACATTCATTTTTCACTATGAGGTACACTGAAAACTTAATTAAAAACAAAACCCTATTTAATCCCATTGTTCTAGAAATGATCTATAGTAGCAATTTTTGCAGATGCTTCACATTATTATTTAAAACCTGGCGTTCTCAGGAAGTATACTTCTGAAATAAAACATAATGTTTAAGTACATTGTTAGAAATGACTGGCACATTTCAGCAAAATCCAAACAATGGCAAAAAGTTTGTTACTGTGATGCACTGAAACTCTGCTAAAAATTCTGTCATTTGGGTAGTTTTGCAAAAATGTGTCCAACTAGTTTAGTCACAGGTCTACATGCAGTAAACATCATTCATTGTTATGTCATCATGATTGGCAATAGATTTATGTTGCTGGTCTATGTTCATAAATAAACTTTAGTGTTCAGTAAGTTTGTGTCATGTTTTAATTTAAATATTAGACTTCACTTACATTTACATTTTACTCATACTCTGAATAGGTAAGGGGTATTTATGTGTCCCTGTATTAATTCTCTTGAGAGGGGATGGATATCTGGCTAGCCCAATCCATAAACCCACAACAACCAATGCATCTCAAAATTGAGGGCCTCCTCCACCCCACAAGGGTCTGATTGAAATATTAAAGGTAAACCACACAATTCTCACAATTCTTCCTGATGTAAGAGAACAGCATATATATATATATATATATATATATATATACAAAACATATAGATGTTCCTCCTCACATTCAGTCTCACAATTTTTCAGTTGCTACAAAGAGTTGATTGTAAACAAAACAGGAATGTTAAACAACACATTTTTAAATAAAAACATAAATACTTAGTGGATTTTAAAATCAAGTTTATTTATGTCCCCATAATCTATCATAGTGACCCAACAATGACCAATGACATTAACCTGTTACAGTCCTGTTACTATATGACAAACCAACATGAGAAAGTCATAGGCTAAATTTACTAAAAATTTACTAAACTAAAATATGACTGGAACCATGTACAGCCCAAAGTGTGTCATTTAAGAGATTTGTATATTTTACTGTTGCCCTTGAAACAGCTTGAAAACACCCTCTTCCTACCAAATAGTATTAAAAAAGAAATGTTTTTCCATTAGTAGGTATGAATATACCCAATGGTGGTACATGTCGCTCATTATTTTTTGAGAATTATTTGCCTACTAGCCCTAAAATTGATTATTTCTACCTTCCCTTTGACTTCAATGTATTCTGTTGGAATTTCTACGGGTATAGGTATGTTTTACTAATATTTCTGCCAAATTTTAGACCCACTGGCATATTTCTTAGCATATATAATACAGGCTGTTGTTTGTTCGAATTTTAATGAAGTTCTTTATAATATAGTTAAAAAAAAAACTTTAAGATTTATAGGGACTCAAAAGTTTTTTAAGCCTCTTAAGCAGAATTGTAAATAGTATTTTATTTAGATTTGTCTTTACAGCTGGTTAGGTGGGAGCATACAAATTAGGATTTATCACTGTTCATACACCAAACAACTAAATTACAATCATATGTCTTTCTGTCTCAGTATTTACATGAACAGTAGGCTCACATTGTATTATTGATATTACCATTATATATTCAGATCACACAACAAGATAAAAGCCTGTCCTTTCTTTTTTCAAAATAAGGGTCATGGACAGACATAGTAAAGATAAGTAAGGCTTTTACCACCAATGATTTATCACCAGGTAAATATCAACAGGATCTATTCTAGCTTATATGTGTCTTCAAACCTCGGCATCTGGGGGATGTGTCCTGGGGCTTATTTCTGGTATTTGATTATAGGGCCACATGCCAAGTGGCATTCAGCCCAATAATGTTTATATAACTAAAAGCCCATTACTAAGCTTCTACTGGCCACCAAGTGACAATCACCACTGACTACCAGTGCTTAAGGAGGCACTTGCTGTTGGCTATCAAAGCTCGAAGGAACACTTATTGCTAAGTGGTACACAGAACTGACGGCAAATGTATGACTATGTTTTGTACAGCCAGCAAACTTACACAATTTTCTCATTATAGATGTACTTTTAATCATTTCAGTCCCAAAGCCTCTTCTTCTTACCTCACTTTAAATCAGAAAGACTTTTGAGAAGGGTATTACAATTGTAACTCTTAGTATGAGAAGCATTAACATGACATTAACGCAACAGAGTGAATATAAGTGTTAGCATGTCATTAGCTATATCATATTTACTTTTAGCAAGTGGGTGGGCCTACAGCCTTGAATAGAGATTCAAAATAGAGAGTAAAATAATAAAGTTAGATTTAAGAAAAAAAAGAAAAGCACACATGGTAATAAGCCAAAAACTAAGTAAATAGTAATACACTGTAACTTAGTTACCTTCTTATAATAAATTAAATGCTCAAATGTAACCATGATACAATTTCTGTAGGCAAACCTCAAATTTTAGATATCAAAATTTTAATGTAAGGGAAATTATTCATCTTAGCTTTCCTGCTTACCTTTAGGATTCTTAATGTGTCTTATAATCACCCTTATCCTATATAATAAAATATGTTTTACATTTTTGTTGCGTTCAGGTTTTATCCGCCTTTATGATCCATTGAAGTCAAGTTGAAGGAATGATTACTATACTAGATGTCACTGCACAGTACCTTGGGGTAATATCTGACTGACATGTTCCTTTTCTTCACCAATCACATTTACACTCCTGCAAAGAACATTTATTCCATGCTGTGTAATATTACAAAAATCCATCCTTTCCTCTGCCATGCTACTGCTGAATTATTAATCCATCTAATTCATGTGAATTAGTAAAATTTTCTGCAAGAAGATTCACTACCTTCACGGCTTTCATCTCCCCGGTTAATTCTAAATGTCTCTTTTTAATAATTCTTATTAAAATTTAATTCACCCAATTTATACTTCATACAACCTGTGTCAACAACAGTTTTTCTCTACCTTTAAACGTTTTACCAATACAACAATTTAATAAATAGATACATTAAAGAAATGGCTGCAATTGTCTAACAAGTGAACATTTGTCCAGGAACCTTTTACCCATAAATATCCAAACATAGAAAACAAAAATAGATTGCATTTTACTCTAAAAAATCATATTCTTAAATGCTGGATCCACTAGGAACATAAATAAACATTAGTATTCAGTAAATATGTGTCATGTTTTAATTTAAAGAATAGACTTCACTTTCATACTGTCTATATTTACGTTTTACTTATACTCTGAATGGTTAAGGGGTATTTATGTGTCCCTGTGTTATTTCTCTGGAGAGGGGATGGATATCTGGCCAGCCCAATCCGTAATCCTCCAACAAACAATGCATCTCAAAATTGAGAGCCTTCTCCAACCCAAAAGGGTCTGATTGAGGTAAACCAAACAATTCTTCCTGATGTAAAAGAACAACCTAGATTAAAATATATATATAGATGTACTTCCTTACATTCAGTCCCACAAAGAAGATTTTTTTGGGGTAGAATTCCACTTTATTAAGGGAAGAAACATACATCAACTTTCCAGGAAATTAGTAAAATAATACCCCTTTTCAATGGCTACAAACAAACATAGGAAAGGTAAACAACACTTATATTTAAATAAAAACATAGATACTTACTAGATTTTAAAATCAAGTTTATTTATGTCCCCGTAATCTCTTACATTGACCCAACAACCCATGATATTAACCTGTTACAGTCCTGTTACTCTATAACAAGCCAACATGGGGAAGTCATAGGCTGAATTTACTAAAAATGTACTAAAGTTTTGAGAAAATTTGACTGGAACCATGTACAGTGTTTAGCCCCAAGTGTGTCAATCAAGGGATTTGTGTATTTTACTGTTGCCCTTGAAACAGCTTGAAAACACCCTCTCCTTACCAAATGGTATTAAAAAGAAATGTTTTCCATTAGTAGGAATGTATATACCCAATGGTGTTACATGTCACTCTATTACTCTTTTTGAGAATATTTTGCCTACTAGCCCTAAAATTAAATATTCTTAGCTTCCTTTTTACCTTAATCTATTCTGTTGGAATTTCTACAGGTATAGGTATGTTTTACTAATATTTCTGCCAAATTTTAGACTTGCTTTTTAAAATAAGTTTAAAAAGCTTTTCAAAAAGTACTGGTAAACAGATTGGGGATTTTTCGATGGAAGCCTTGACAATCCTACTTCCAGAACTGCAGAGGGGTCCCCCCCACATCTCACGGCTCCATAAAAGAGTGCAAAAACGAGTTGAAGTGTTCTTCCTTAATATTTTATTGTCACTGGGCTGTATTTTATTTTACAGACTGCCAACATGTTATTTTGCATACAAATGTACAGTAGTTGTTACCTGTAAAGTACATTTCCTCTTTTGTCTGCTGTGATCAAGTATAAAGTTCTTTTATTGATGTGTCTATCTACACACTGCAGGATTTCACATCTATTCAAAATGTAACTAACTGAATGTGATTTTACTTTTAAGTCAAGATGAGTAGATCATCTGCAGTGGTCCTTAGCAGACAAAAGCTGAAGCAAAATACATTACACTGAGAAAATCTTGCAAGCTTAAAATGATATCCTGGGATGCATAATTTCAACCTTTATATTAACATTTATATTTTCTAAGATGTTCATTGGAATAACTACTGGGTGTATACATGACACTTTGTTTGCAAACGTAATGGGCTGCTTAATTAAAACTGGTAAGTGCTACCCTAATGGCAGACATTAGAATACAGGTACACACATAGGGCCTGGGTTAATAAAGCTAACCAAGGCTGAAAAAAATGCACTTTCATCAGTGAACCTGGGTGATCCAGCAAACCTGGTAATCTAGTCCAGAATTTAAAATATTTGCTAACAAATAGCAAATTACTTATAAGAAATCAATTCCAGGTTTGCTGGATCAGTCAGGTTTACTGATGAAAGTGTATCCTCTCCAGCCTTGGAGAGCTTTAATAAATCTGGCTCAATGCATTAAATGTGCAAATAACAAACACCTTAAAATAATAGTGCATGTAATAGGGTTTATTTTTCACCCCTACTGGATTTCACTCCGTCTTTCTGCTCCCATAACTCTCCCTATCTGCCCCCTTTTCTTTGTCCAACAATTCATCTTCATGTCTTGTCGTTTTATTGTGTAGTTTTTCTATTCTGATAAACATATACAACTAGTTATACTATGTTACACTACGTTATGCTATAAGTTCATCCCATTACATAGTTACATAGGTTGAAAAATGACAAAGTTCCATCAAGTTCAACCACTAGGGAAATAAACACTAGAAAACGGCACATTCCAGATAAAACTATATATACCATTTGTACAATTGTACTCTTTTTTGGTTTGTCCTTTTTTATTGGGCAAAATATATATTGGTTTTATCATGTCCCTTCAATGTCTGTATGCTATTTATTTGGATTCCTGTTAGCACCGTTCTTATGCCCCAAAAAAACCTTAAATGAAGATTTTTATTAAAAAAATAAATGTCTAAACTCTAACATAACAATATTAATAAATATATATGCTTCTTGTTCCTAAAGGGGGTCACTAGATTATGAGAACTTTTTTTCCCTTCTTAGTCAACCTAATTGCAATAGGAGGGGTTTGGTGACATTTTCTCTCTATCAGTTAATTTTATTGCACTGTAATTTTTGCAGATGATCTATAGACAAATAAGTAGTGTATGCACAAGGGTGGCAATGCAGAAAATTAGGAATTTCTTTGTACTACGTTGCTACAAAAAAGTTCCTAGCATGATCACATAGTATTTAGAACATATTTACATAAATCAATAAAGTTGTAAAGCCAGTCCTGCTAACAGTTGCTTTTTTGTGAAAGAAGCATGCAAAGGGGTACAATCTCCCATGAAAGATCTTTGACATGTTTCACACAGAAGTGCTTGGTGGAGGAGACAGATTACAGACTAAAGTAATGGTATGCCGGATCAACTTTACAGTTTGATATATGTTTATATTCTGAATGGGTTGTATCTCTTGCGTATGATGTCGTTTTATGGTATAAACTCTGCTGTGGTCCCTTATCAAACTCTAGCATCTTCCCAACTATAGTAAATTAGACTTATAGGCCTGTAGTTACCTTACTTAACTTTAAGATTTTGATTTAGTTTTTATTTAGGCTACACACTGGCCTTGTGCCAATCCACTGGGATCAAGCTAGTCAATAAAGAGACTGTAAAATTAAATACAAAGGATTTAAAATAACAGGGCTGGAGTGTTTGAGGACACGTGAGTATAAGTTATCTTTTCCTCGTGCTTTATTCACCTTTAATTTGTCTATTTTTGGACCATGCTATTTTAAACCTTACGGTTTGATATTTTTACTATCACCATATTTAAAGAATTTTCAGTCTTGATTTTTCTTTTGCTTATTTTGTTATAATATTTGTAACTTTTAAATGATAAATGTAACTTTTAAATGTTCCTTCATTTTATATCATTTGAATGCCCTTAGTTTATTCTTTATAGCTTTTTTAACAATGGATGTGAGCCACATGGGGTTTTACTTGTAGCCCTAAAACTTGTTAACCGTAGGAATAGATTTAGTAGTTTATCCCAAAAGTATCTGATGTCAGATTTCAACTGCTATAGAAGACAATTGCTTGAAACTTTACCCGCTGGATGCCAACGGTAAGTATGAAACATTCTTTCTCATATTTACTTGGTTACAAAATACACTTTTTTAACACTGATACTTTTCCATGTCTCCAAGTGTGAAAATGTTGTGTTATGTAATGAATGTTACTAAAGAATAAGCTATAGCTTAGCTCCGCCTAAAATGTTTCCTTATTATAAAAATGAGCAAGAGTTACAGAAGATGCTGTGTTTAGTTTTTTGTTTCTTTTTGCTATCTGAACTTCTATTGAAATGAATTCTGTTGCATAAAAAGGAGGCTACAAAAACAATAGGTGAAAAAATTTCCTTCAATTGAGATTCAAATATTCTGCTGTTGAAATACCTTGTGTCCTTGGTACAGAAAGTAAGTAGGGATCTCCCTAAGGAAGTCATGGACCTGGACAGAGCTTTCATATCTATCTCACATTTTTCTCTCACACATTTATTCTTATGAGTATACCAACAATTATACCTTA
>NC_092859.1:97705254-97715456 GCF_032062135.1 Pyxicephalus adspersus
TGGCTAGTTTGATCATAAGGCATATTTAATAAGGTACTTCAAAGGAATGCATGCAATGTATCTATTGTGAAAGAAACACACAGGGAACAGAACAGGCATAGATAATTTGTTAACAGTGGACATATAAAGAACCTTTTTTGGGAGAAATATGATTGCTGCACCTACTGACTTTCCATCCTGGAAATATTGATTGCCTAGCTGACATGATAATACACCAGATCCTCCAGTTCTAATAGTTTAATTCATTCACCCACAATTAGTATGTTAATACTAACTTTTTACATAGTCTGTGACTAACGCAGTTCTGAAGCAAGTATGTGAAAATAAAACCAAATAAATAATTTCCCCCAGTAAGGTTTGCTTTAAGATTATGGTATGATTTTTTACAGTCTCTTGCCTTTTTATTAGGTACACTTTGCTAATACAAAGTTTGAATCCTTTACCATCAGAACTGCTAAAGTTCTTTGTGGCATAGATTCATGGTAGGCTAAGACATTTAAATGACACTCAATTGGTACTGAGGAGCCCAAAGTGTATAAAGAAAGAAAATTTCCTAAACACCATTACACCACCACCAGCCAGAACAATTATTACAATAGGCCAATCTGTTTCAAGATGTAATGTATTATGCATTCAGAGATCCTCTTTAGCGTACCTTGGTTGTAATTGGAGTGTTTATTTGAGTAACTGCTGAATTTTTATCAGTTCAAACCATTCAGCTCTGACCTTTGGCATCAACAAGGCATTTTGGCCCAGAGAACTTCCGCTCACTGGATATTTTCCCTTCATGTATTATTCTTTATAAACCCTAGAGATGGTTGTGTGTGAAAATCTCAGCTGATCGTCAGTTTCTAAAATAATAAGACCAGTCCGCCTTACACAAACCATGCTACGTTTAAGGTCACCTAAATCATATTTCTTCCCTTTTCTGATGCTCATCAATTCAGGTTGTTTTCACAATATTTAAATGCATTGAATGGCAAAATGCACTAGTGCCTGCCATGTTATTGGCTGATTAAATATTTGCGTTAACAAGCAGCTGAACCGGTGTATGTACTAAATCGATAAATGTATGTACATTAACAGGAAACACACAAACTTTACACTGTCCAGTACGACTATAGGTTTATTAGTCAGTATTATCACTAATGCCAGTGATTTCCACTAGTTATATTCGCTAGTGACCAAATATAGAAAAGAAATCACATTTGGGAGGGTCAGTGATTTGATAGCAACTTATATTATATACAGAGAAATAAAAAGATTTTAACAGCTAATTGTGCTTTTCACATGCACCATAGTGACAAACAATATTATATGACAACTTTATATGCCAGCTGCTAGGTCGCTGAGAGATACCTAGACATAAGGTTCTCTTGTACATCAAAAAATGAAAAAGATGGCTAGCGATTCTGGTATAGAAAGTGACACTTGTCATGGAAATAAAAATCACTTTAGTGTTATTAATATTACTATTATTAATAAACAGGATTTATTTATCCCCAACATGTTACGCAGCGCTGTACATTAAATACGGGTTGCAAATGACAGACGAATACATACAGTGACACAGGAGGAGGAGCGGACGCTGCCCCAAAGTTCAGACTAAATGCAGCCAAAAGTAACTTTTTTCACTTTCTAAAAATAAAAGAGTGATTATGAGTATATTACTGTTTTGTAAAATATTCATCCACTCACAGTACTAATATATATATATATATATATATATATATATATACATATATATATATTGCCATCTGAGAGGGAGCCCACCAGTTTTTTTTTTTGCTACTTTTTATCAATATTATATTCCTTTATCATTATACAGATATTAATTTGACCTTACCTTTGTTTTCGCTAGATTTTATATAGTGGGCTCCTTTGTTTAATTATATTCTCTAGTGATTTCCTTCCTCCTGAAAACTTTACTTTTGTGCCAATAAACCAACTTCCCCAATGTGTACAAATCTATACACTAAAAAGTTGAAATCGCTACAAAAGCGTTAAAAAGCAATTGATTTTTAATTTACCTGATTATATCCATTCCAGATAGGCAGTAGGAACAGCCAATTTCAGGTGGCTTCTTGCAGAAGATACCTTGGTAGCAACATGGCCGCCCCAACCTTTATGTTGGTTCCACATTAACCAACATTGAAACATATGCCAGTGAGCAGCAGTATGCAGCGGTCATGCAATGACTACTACACACACCCTATTTCTATAGGTTGCCATATATGAGACTCTACATGTAGCGTCTTGACTACAGACATGGTTACGGGGAGTGATGCACTGGTAGTCACAAAATGCAACCCGTCTGAACTAAGTCTAAGGGTTGCATTAGTCATTGGTCTGATTTCATTGTCTTGATATCAAAACATTATTGGTAACATGTAAGTATACTATACAACAAAATGCAATAAAAAAATGTTATTACCAATGTAAAAATGCAACCTCATACAGTAATACTTAAAATAATTAAGAAACATTACACATTGAAGACAAAAAAGTTTTAATAACACATTTATCCAATAACTAACTCTAAAAAGTATCTGTATTTATTTATTTATTTATGCATCATTATTTTCATAACCAGATTGTGCAGTCCAGACTGCATAATGTTTAGATAATGATAGAAAGTGTATCATTATATGCTCTGTGTATTGCTTCCATAATATTCTAAACAGGAAAATAAGTAAATATTCGACTTTTTGCCTGCCATGGGCCATTATTTACCCTTCAGTGTTGTAACTTATGCATAAAATGAATGTGTAAATGCTACGGTGATAGGAATCTATCAGCAGACCATACTTCATTTCACTGTATGCACATTTGTTCACATATGTATATTGTTTAAAATATATTTATTCTATTTAAGCCCTCTTTGAAAGAACAAGTAAACAAATAGATTACCCCGAATAACATAAAAGGAATTTGATTCAAAATTCATGGCTATAAGTACATTCTGGTCATTCTAGCAGGGTAGATCTGCCGGAGCTTAGAACCAGTTGGAAATCCATAGGATTTAGCTTCAACCTTCATGCTTTGGCTTCAACTAAGTAACAGTCAACTGGTAAAAGCTGTGCCCCTCCCTGTCCCTTCACAAGAAAATATTGCCTTAGAAGTTTGTGTTGGATGGAACCTGCCAGGGCCTTTGCCTAGTGCTATCGTATCAATGTGTAAATGCTTAGTCTATTCTTCTACCTTGCATAGGGTCCATTTTACCCTGACAGACAAGGAAATACATTTGACTTAGTGGAGGAGTTTGTGGTTGGTTCCATGACTAAGGGGTAATACTAAGTTTTGGGAAGAGGCCTTAAAGTCAATAGGCAACTGGTTCACAAATACATTTTTAAACTTTCAGAACAAGGCAAAGAGGTAAAATGGGAGTATCTATGGGCATGAGATATTTATAAACTGTTACCTTTTTTATCTAGAATCTGTCAGAGTATCCCTTTGTAGAGAACTGACATCTTATATAGAGAATTGAGAGAACTGACTGATAGACAGCTAACTGTTTAGTCTAAAAATATCTTGGTTGGTTCCCTGTAGGAGCTGTCTGCTTAAAGGAAAACAGTTCCATCAAAGGGTTCCAGATCTTGTCAAAAGCCTACACTACACACGTCAGTTTTCCAAACAACCAGACATTTTTTTCTGATAAGGATGGAGGCCCATTCAACTAATTTCAGTTTGTAATAGACTGCATCTTTACAAAGGAAACCCTTTTAAAATAAAATGATTTTATTGTAAACTATCCATTAAGCTTACATTTTTTAAAGTACATTTTGTTTGCTAAGCAATAATGTTTGTGTCTACCTTACTACAAACCTTTGGAGTAGCTACCTCTAAACCTATAACTCTTAAACACTTAAATGAAATTCGTACTAAAAATAAAAATCATTCTTTGCTTTCTAAATTACAAATAATAGGCATTCCTGTTATACTAAAATGTATTTCAGTTTCTGTTACTTTCTATTTAACATATGAAAAAAAAATTCAGTTTAGTACTAACTACATTATCTGGACACCAACAAATTAACTTTTGCTTTAGCATTGTTGGCCCTTTGTATCTTCTTCATCGTATTACTTATGTTTTGGTTGAATCCTCTGATATATCATGTTCTTATGAGAAAGTTATGACTATTCAAATGCCCATGTAGGCGTTTTCACACCTACTGATCTTCCCTGTCTTACTTACTGCCTTTAATGTTAGTGCTCCTAAATCACATGTGCCCTCGCTAATGAAATCTAAGAATAAATTAAGTGATTAGGAAATAGTAAATGCATGTCTTTTAGAGACTGAAATATCAATGTTATCAGGGCAATTGGGCTGACAATGCATTTGGAGACATTATGGGATTGATGTAAGCTCTATGAAGGTCTACTGGGCCATTCACCCAAGTTGTCCATGATGGTCATGGTGGTTTCCTTAATGTTATATTATTGAACTTTGCATAGAAACTGCCAAGGTCTTTGCAGAATTTGCTGAATGGGGGCCCAGTGCTTGGTGTATTTGGTCCAGTTTGAGTCGGGAGGCTGCTGTATCCCCTAGTAACCAGAGTAAACATTTTGTATTACCATATCATACAAAGATTCTGCTCAATAATCTTCAGGAATACCCTACACCTATTTACATTTCTTGTGTGATCCCACAAGTCCACCCCAATGAAGATGAAGAAGTTAATAAACTCTGGTGGTAGTGTCATGATGCCCCAACATGTGTGTGCCTCTAGTGAGTTCAAAGTGAGTATATACTGCCCAATTTTCTGCACCCAAGTCAGGGCCCAAGATAAACTGTTCTTCCGCTGTCCAAGCATGGCTGTCAACTGGGTGTTAGGTGGGACGAGGGTGAGATTTCCAGAAGAAGCAGTGGGAGCTGACAGCTCTGCTCCCCTGATTGCTCTTGCAGCCCTAGGGTAACTATAGTATGTGTTCTTGGATAGAGATTCTCTATCCAAGCACACAGGAGTCCCACTGGATACCCGGGCGCTGAAGGCTAAATGGGCACAAGTCTCCCCATTCATTCACCTTGAGCTGTCATCAGGGTTTACATTTCCTCATCCAATCACAGAGCCCTAGAGGTGATGAATGGGGAGACTTGTCCTCATTTAACCTCAAGTGCCGGGGGATAACAAACTGACAGGAGGATTCTCACGGCTGTGCTCACGAATGATTGCAGCCCTGGCAATCATTCTGTCATTGTGGGATAACCTGTAAAAAAAAAAAGGTAGTTACACAAATCACACACATTCAATAAATTACTTTAACATTAACCTCCCTAGCAGTTCATTTCTTTACTGTTTAATATGTCTAAAAGCGGTACATTGTTTTCCATGAAAAATTATTTTTCAGTATAATATAATAGTATGAGTATAATAAAGTTTGAAACACAAAATCATGTAAAAATATGAAATTAAATCATTTAAAAAAAATATATATAATTTTTTTAAATTAAAAAAAGAATTAAAAAAAAAATTAAATCCAATGTATTGCATTAAATAGTTATTTTGTATTGAATGCAATACAAATGTATTTTGAATTTCCCACTCCGCCCCGTTGGCAATTTACACACGCACCCACGTCACCGGGAACTCCCCCGGTGACTCATCGTGTGCAGAAGATGCTGGAAGAAGAAGGAAGAAGACAGGGATCGCAGTGATAGACGAGGCGGGACGTCGGTGGTCAGGTAAGCTCTGTATTCACTAACCTTCCCATAGGTTTACCTACCCCGAGTGTGATTAAGGGTTACCGCTTTCAGCAACTTTATACCCCTTGTATTTAATTTAAACTTTATTTTACTTTAATTTATACACAAAGTATGTAAACCCAAGCACAAAATGTACTATTTTTCAAATTACCATTTATAGTAGCGGTTGCATTTTTATTGGAAGTATATGGTTAATGGTGTTCCTAGTGATGCTGTCAGCAATACAATTTCTTTCCTAGGGTAACAATGTTCTGCAGAGTGTCAATAAAAGAGCAGCACTGTCACCAATGTCTGCTCTTCTGTTTCGGAACAGAGAACTGGGAGAATTGAAAAAGGTGTTTAAGGTTTCATTTTAAAGCACAGAAAGTGATATAGACACTGAATGTATGACAAGGTTATTATGCTTATAACCTGTACTTGCAAAAAATGTACTTAGTCCTTGGAGTGAATACAAATTCAAACACCACCATCTGAGGATTGCCAAGCTACAAAAAAATTTTGTTTTTGAGGTTAGATAAATCTTAAACTTTAACTTCTGCATCTAACCTTTAAATGTAACATTTTAATGCAGTGCAAAGGATTATAGTTAATATAATGCCAACATGGTCAAATCACTGGCACCTATACTATTACAGTGAAAGCCAATGGCTCTCTCCAAATTCATAAGAGGATAAAATGAAATGCAAAGGATTATAGCAGTGTCAAAACAGAAATACTGATGGAAGGCAAAAAAAAGCACATTAGAAAAGGGCAAAAAAAGATTCCTACTCCAGCTTTCCTTCTGTGGTTCTTTGAAAATATTCAGTTCTTTGGTTTTTTGTAGTCTGTAGTGAAATTGAAGAAACAATTAGAAGAAAATAAAAAAAAATGAAAAAACAAATTCAAAATACTCCAAAAAATTAATATTGCATGAAATATACTCTTTATAATATGAGCCTATGTTTTCTTGTTTACTTCTTTTAATGAGGGTTCATGCCTCTGGATGCTTAGGGCACAGATATTTCCTCAGAATACCAATACCTGTCACAGGGGCCTTGACCCATTATCCCCCCCCCCCATTTCCTCCAAGATTGCTGTAGATTTTTGTGTGCAAGCCTACTACATGTTTCATTTTCTATGCTATTTTAATATGTTTGTTTTTCTTTGCAGCACAAGATGTTCCAGTGTTGTAGACATGAGATGATTGGTATTCATTTTATAGCATGAACTGTTGCTTCCTGTCTGTTTTTTAATTGAAGTGCTGAATAGTGGAACATTTCATTTGTAACATAGCATCATCTTATTTATTCATTTTGCCCGTAGCGCTCAATAAAATTCCTTTAGGAAAACAAAAATATATCTGTATTAATGTACTACATAAACAGATGATATAATATTTATCCAACATCTCCAGGGACTTTAATTACAACATATATACGTCTTCAATGCATGACTTATTTTGATATTATTACCATCAGCATGTATTACTTGCTTTTTTTTTTAGAAAGATGAAATAAAACAGTAGTGTTAAATTAAAATTTTATTGTCGTCTACGAAGCTTCAGTTTCTAACAGATTGATGGGAAAGCTGAAGGTAAACATGATACGTGCAGATCACATAATTCCAGCGATTTACTTCTTCATCACCTTCTATTTGTTACAAATACCCATGCCAATGCATTGTCATTTCTGGGATATAAAAGATTTGTGTAGAGTGGAATATTCATATTACATAAGGGTATAAATATACATACATATAAAACTCTGGTATACTCACATGGCACACTGTGTAATTTTAAGTTTGATATGAATTCTCATTCATCGCAAATATTGTATTTGTTGACTAAATGTTGAATATGAACTAAATAATAAAGTACTGATTGTACTTTGTAAAATTTTACTAAAAAATAAGATTAGGACTAGGATGTATGAACAGAATTGTAAATCACTTGGGACTGGGTAAATTGAGCTCGGCTGCATCGATCTCAAAATTTAGCTTGCTGGATTAGGAACTAATTGACTTGTATGCATTTTTACCATCATCATTTTTATTCTAGGTGAATAAGAAGGAACCAGTGGGGTTCACCAATATATTGATGTATGTATTATTTTGGTTTAATGAGTTGCAGTTTATGTCAGAATTATATTGACAGACTGTAAACTGATTTAGTCTGTTCCAATCAACATTTTCATTTGTGTTGCACATTTCTACAATGCATTTGATGATACGTTTTTTTTAGGTTGTTTCTCAAACTAATTTCTTTAAGAAGAAAAAAATGAATACCTACATATTGCTTCACCTGCTTTTTGCAGTTCTGAAGTATCAAGAAAGGCACACAACATGTTGTTTATCCCCATCTTTATCAAATAATTATTTTGGAAAAATAACTTTTTCTACAGACATTTTCCGGAATTATGTATAGAATTTAATTTTGAATCTTAATGATGTAGCCACACTTTGGCAAGTACACTGTTGCTTTGTGTTAACAGTTGAAGACAGAAGCTGGCAAAACGTTGCTTGCTAATGATATAAGCACATGTGCATTGCATAGGTACTGTAGTTGCGTGAAAATGTTGTCATTCAGGTTATCTTAGTAAAAGTTGAAAATAGTTTGGAATGTAGTTAAACATGAGGCTATAGAAAAATATTAATATGTTAAAACAAAATTGTTGAAAATAGTTTAAATGATATGAAAATATTACAAAATAGTATTTGAGTATTCTGGTATATTTAAATTGGATATTTTTACTATAGCTTTAGGTAGAGTAAGGGAAAGTAGAAACTTCTGTCTGTTTTTCTTTTCTTTGCTGACTGTGTCTCATTGGGGATATTCTTTTGACCACTTGTTCTAGGAACATAGCAATAATTGAAAGGACATTTTAGAAGTGTGTAACTAGAACAGATACCCCACATGTTACTGTTTCTTTAAATCACTTGTAATGGCAGTTTTGGCACTCTATTACCTGCTATTTTGTTAATAGCTCCCCCTAAAAGGGCAGAAGCTTGCACGCCTGTCCTGACCATGCGCCTGGACTTTGGACTACACTTGCCTTCTGCCAGTTTTGACCCCAGATCGGTCTTCTCTATTGCCTGCAGGACACCACCAGTCTCCAGACCAAAGCCTCTTTTTCCTTCCTCCTCAGGTACGGAGGCCCTAAGGGCTGTGACCTGCTGCAAAGAGTCGGGTGGTCCTCAAGGGTTCTGGCCCCGACCCTGACTCATAAATGATCAGTGCTTTATGCGGTACTGTTTTGTGACCAAAGACCTAAAAATGGTCTGCAGCAGTTTACCTCAACTAGGATTACTCTGGGGGCTGCTAGAGGTTCCTGGAGAAATGAACAGTTCAATTATGTTATCCCATTGAGTACCACACTAATATACTGTGAGCTTTGGATATTGTTAATATTGTCAGGAGTCCCCCAAGACCTTACAGTAATTAAATTTGTTTTCCCATGTTAAAAAGAGTGAGAAAGGCTGGTCTGGGGCATACACCTGGATAGTATGTTATGCTGACATTGCAAGTAGAACAATGTTCTAAACATTTACCTGCAGAGACCATGGCAGTTTTATATACAGTTGCTAAAAATGGAATCATTTATACAATAGATGGCACTTTTTCCAATAAAAGCAAATATCTTGAAAGAAGAACTCCACACAGCAGTGTTTAGATACTTTCCTCCTTTTACTTTTTTCGGTTAAAATTGCTTTGACAGATGGTATGTAGGAAAGTTAGAAAATCCCACATATTGGTGTGTCACCCCCCCCCGCACTACCTACCATATATTACCATTATGGCCCTGAATCATACAAGAGCAGATGAAACATGGCATCTCCGGAATCCCAGCAGATGTGAATTTTTTCTTCTTTGTCACTAGATTGTGCTGCACATAATGAAAGTATATGATTTAAAGTTTGGAAAAGTAGCATGTCCTAGCGATGCTTGGGTGCTTGAATTTAGATTAGTCCATGTATCTCCCCAGAGAGATGCCATGATTCATATACTGACATCTAATTAATATGATTGTCGTTTTTTTCCAGGGGAACTCATTTAAATATTAAGGATGCAGGGAAATCCCAGCAGGTACAACAAATTTTACTACAATATATTTGCACATATTTACAGCATGCTATGTCACTGTATATTGCTTTTTAACTGCATTGGTGAATTTTAATGACCCCAGACGAGTTATCATTTTTGGATATGTACAATTTGAATTAATATATAGTTAGTGCTAAAAGTTTTTTGGAAACAAAAGGAGAAAAACTGTAAACTGTCAGATTTTATGACTTTCTCCAACCCCTTTAAATTTCTAGCTGTCCCAAACAATTACATTTGTGCCCCCATCTCCCTCTTCCAGATGCAGAATGTAATGCTTGTTTTGTCTAGGAGAATGTAACTTTAATCCACAGTTTTGCAGCTACCAACAATCCAGTCTTCTTCTCTTCTACTCCAGAATATGGGCAGCTACTTGATGTCATCATGCACAGCGCTGGGCATGCATTACATGTTATGACATTA
>NC_092859.1:97715666-97741618 GCF_032062135.1 Pyxicephalus adspersus
ATTTCACTCCTTTTCTTGACCCCAGGAAATAGACTGCAATATGTTCAAAAACATTCACAAACAATAAGGGTATTTCACTTTATTAATTATGATAATGCAGTGACTGTAAAGCCCATAATGAATAAAATCTGAAACAGTGTTTTTTCTTCCACAGAAAAGAAATTCCACAATTATATTTAGAGAAACTAATTAGTTTCTGCGTGAGTACTCTGCATGCCTCATGCATACATGCAGATAATGATTTAGAGCATTTTTTCCCAAACCTTTTGGGAGTACTTTCTCCTTGTGTTCAAGAGCACCTCCATAAATCTCCTATTCATACACACATAAAAAATCACACCTCCTGTTAGGTCCACTGCACATTCAGAACAGCAACTAATATTCTACTATTTAAAAACAGGGTAATGTATTTCATACAAAACATCATGTATGTTTTGGTCTGTTCAATAAGGGTAAAAATATTCTAACTGACCCTGCCAGTAAACCAGTCCAGTGCACGGCGAAGTGTTATTTTAAGCAGTATTATCAGCCTTGCCTACTTCTCTTATGTGAACCACAGAACACCTCCCCTCATATTTTATGAAGATGAGAAAAGGTGAATGTGGTCTGAACTTCTAGGTGACAGCACTACTTTTCCATTAATACAGAACAGTGAGTGTTTTACTGGAAGAATCACCAGGTAAACATAAAGGTAACAAAGCCTTAAAGAAAAAACAAATGCAGTCTCCATATCTAAGTAGGCACTAGAGGATTGACACTTTGATTGGAAAAGTTTGTTGTTGCATAGAAGAAGTGCGTATATCATTGCTGGAAGGTTTAAAATGACAACCAACACCTAACTATAGGTGGAGTCTGCATTTAATGGTTTCCTGTTGATATTTAAAAATTATAAACACATTGTAAATATGTTTTATTTGCTGAACTTTCGTAGTCTTTTTGGCTTTTTATGCTGATTGGCCCAATCAAGAAAGAGAGCTGCCAAGAAAACGCCAACATATAACACAGTGACTTACAAATGGTCGTACAAATTGACATATATAAAAACTACCTCTGTTGGCTTTGGGCTCTGGACTAATACAGAGAAGCTCTGTCTGACTAGTCAAAGTCACATAACTGACTCTCCTCCATTCATGGAACATAAAACCCATTGGGCACCACCAGCTCCACAATGAAGATAGTATTGAACGGAGGTAAAATGGGAACCATGGTATAGGAAATCATGCAGAGTGTAACAGTATATTGTTATCTACAGAACATTATATATACCCCTTTATTGTAACAAAGGGATTGATGTTGACATTTTAATAAGCCCTAATTGTGATGTATTTTATAGCATAATTTGCACTCTACAGTTCATACTACAGCAATAGTTTATTTTTTCAAAAAGAATGTGCGTAAAGTTTATATAAGGTCTTTTAAGTAATATATTAAACTTCATGCTTGTGTTTTAGATTCATATCCTGCATTGCATACTTTGATATTACTTAATAGCATATTTATTTTTAGGGGCATTTTTGGAATAAGCTCACTGGTTTCCTGGGGAGCTTCTGTATCACAGGCTTAAAGTACTTTTGCTAATATTACAAATTTAAAACCTGAAATGAATTTCTAACTGAATGCTGCCATTACTTTGCTTAGGGCTTAGCTGTAATTATACAACATAGCATAAAGCACGTATATAGAACAAAAAATGTGATAGATGAACAGACCCAAAGTATAGGTTGCAGATCCACTGATGGAGAATAAATCTCTTCCGAAGCTAATACACATTTTATTTCCTAAATAAGCAACATAAAATGGAAGCATTTTTTTCACAGCACACCAGGGGTTGTAGTTGTACAATATTTGATTTTTATATTGTGTACTCGTACAAGGGAGAATTATTACAATAGAGATACCAATATTAATAAATGAGAGCTGTGTATCAGTTTCACTTGACTGCCTTCCAAGATTTCTGCCATGAAAACAGGCTGTTTGTGAAAGCCACAGCATATGCAGATTAACAATGAAAAGAAAATGTATTCATCTAGACTGAAATTGACATGGATTGCAATGAAAATGAAATAGGCGGGAGTTCCATTGAAGAGCTGCCAGTTTTTCACAGCCATTTTCCTAGCACATAACATTAGTTACAAAGATATTTTTCTCTTTTAATATCTAAGAAAAATATTTTTTTTTTAATCAGAGATATACTAAAGCTATACAAACATTGGGTTGAAACTGTTTATATACAATAATGGAGTAGGACAATGTACTGTAGTGTAGGGAGCAAAACCAGACAAAACAACTTGAGTGAGTAAATTTTCTGTTGAAATATTTCACCAGATTTGTACTAGGTTATTTAACACAAACAATTGTACAGTTATGGGTGCCTATGCAGTTTGTAGTGACAATACTTTGTGCTACTCATTTGTGCCCTTCAGTCTTCTGTGAACTGTCTGTGTTACATCTCCCTGGCCCGCAAAGACAAGATGAATTTCATAAGAGGCAATTGTTATATTGCAGCAGCACATGGTTGCTTGTGCACTCAGCTAACTGGACCTCCAAGCTGTATAGTCTTACCTTGCCATAATCAGTCATCAGAACCGTTTCTTTTTTTTTAACATTTTACCCTGTTCCCTCACATGTATCAAACTACCTGCTATCACATAGTATCATCTGGTCAGAGCCAACATTGCTATTGTGTTCTCCTCATTCACTTCTCGTCTGGTTGCAGTAGTGGGTAGTTCTCATTGCTGCATCTAATGTGATAGAAGAGAGAGAATCGGCAGCACATGCTGGTAAGTTCACAATTTTGGGTAATCTCTTGGTGTGCAAGGGAATCACAACTGCATCGGTGGCCACGTCAAGCTTCAGGCAAAACATATTCAGGTATTTCGTGCCCAACCTACTGTCTCACTGGCAGCCCATGAAAATATTACTAGAGAGTCCCATGAATTGTAGCTAAATTACTGTATAGATTGTTCATTCAACATGTATTAATCATGGATCATGATTTAACATGAACATTGAGCTGCTAATGGTCACACGTGAATACATTTTCTGCCTATTTTTAAACACAGTTTTGGAATGTTGTATTTCGAGAAGATACAACATTTTGTTTCTGGAAAAAAGAAGCTGAATAGGAGGTAACAGGAGGCTGGTATTCTCTAGTGTTTGAGCAAAGATTGATCTGCATTGCTTTTTGTGGATTTGCCCTGAAGTCTAAGAAGGATGATGTATTAGCACTGTTACTTTGACACGCTTGCCTTTAAACCAGGCCTGTATTGAATTGCCCCCTGCAAGCACAGATCTATATTTGAAAAATAAAAGTTGGACACTTAATATTAGAAAACTAAAGCTAGGTTACCCACAGTGAAGGAGCAGATCAGTATGTCACCTGCCTACATGAAAGAAATGTTGGGTTTAGTTATATTTATTGCTTGTGTGATTTTATCTTATGATTAAATGATAATTCAAAAGAGGTGTTGGGCTTCAGTTAGAGTTTTGCATATATAATTTTAAAACTTCATTGACCTAAATATACAGCAGACTTTAGGATGAGCATTTGATTATATATATATATATATATATATATATATATATATATATATATTATAAATATATATAAAACATTACTTCGCTCACATTGTTTTTTCAAGTATTGAAAAATAAATTAAAACTTCATAACTACAAAGTACTGAGATCTGTCATGGAAGCCACCCACAAATGTTTACCCACTTCAAGGAATAAACTGTTTGTTTTCTCTTACGGTTTACAGATATTAGGAAATAGAGACAAATCATGTCACCATACAAATAAGATCCCCTAAT
Organism: Pyxicephalus adspersus; assembly: GCF_032062135.1. Lineage (NCBI taxonomy): Eukaryota > Metazoa > Chordata > Amphibia > Anura > Pyxicephalidae > Pyxicephalus > Pyxicephalus adspersus. The sequence goes on from NC_092859.1 coordinate 97,719,479, forward strand.
GTTTTATTGTTTTATTAAAAACATTGAGAGCAATTTTTTGACACTGACACTGTATGCACCTATGTAATAAAATGTGTGTATCAACAAGAAACAGTTATTCAGTCTATTCAGTCAAAGTCTTGTGAACATTACAACTTTTCATTAATTATCCAATTGAAATTTGTTTCTGGAAGGGTAATCCCAGCATACACATATTTTCTGCTAGGTGTATTTCAACATATTATGCACTGACATTTTACCTACACTTATGATTTATGGATTTCCTCATACTATATAGCTAAACGTGCCATTGGCTACATTAGTGGGAATCAAAGTAAGGATTTGATTCTAGCAGATTAGAAAAGATAAAGGGAGTTTTTGACCGGCTGATAAGGCAAGTATTCTACCATTATAATACAAAATCTGCCTAATCATTTTCACTGTCCCCTCACCAGTGCTATTCTTGTACAAAATATGTGATTAATGTTGTTGCTAAAAGAAGATGTCACAAATGAATCCCTAAATGCATTTGCTGATTAAAAGATCTGTAGAAAAAATGTAATAGTTCCTGAGTAGCCATCTATAAAGCATTTAGGCGCCATTCATACCAGCGCAGCCAATAGATTTTTGACATGTATTGTTTACACATAGTTATTTGTACAGTTTGTATAGATTATAAACACACCATAGCATGTATTTATATGCATGTTGCATAGATATATATTCAGTAAAAGGTTGGAATGGGCAAGTGTAATTAAGTAAAATTAATTAGGTCCCCATTGTCTGTGTTAATAGGAGTAGAAGGGTCTCTTCATTGTTGTCATTGTGTTTAAAATGAAAGGGTGCAGATTATTGGTGTATTCAGTGGTTACTTCCCTTAACACATACTTCCCATACCTCTGCTGAACTGAACTAGTTTGGCATTCAAGGCTATCAGAATGCAAAGTGTTCAGGGACTCAGAATTTTGTATGTTGTGGATACTGCAAGACAGTACGGTGTCCCAAAGGCAGGCATCTATGCAGTTGTGCTGTTCACTGTTTTTCTTCCTGGAAAAGTTGTACCTGAGGACCTGCAGTGTAAGCATCTCCCTATTTATGTGTGCTTAATGTGATCACTGTTTTTCCCAACTCTCCTGCTCCTTTTTGATCATTACTCAACCAGTCATTCAACCAGTTATCAATCTTTGGGGTATTGATTTGATATGGGGAAGCAAGGCAGGACACATACAAAGATGGCTTCCTCCATGCACAGACACAATAGGGACAAGGCCTGGTAGCTCAATAATGAGGAAGAGATTAGTTGCAGGGAGCCTACAAGCTATGGTGATAATAACTAATATTTTGGTTTGCTTTTTGCCTTTACTAAGTCTATCATCACTATAATTTAATAATAGTATAAACTAAATTGCAGTCATAATCACTGAATTTGTGAAAAGGTCATAATAAACCACTTACAACTGAAATGTAGGTAGAGCATTCTAGTGCAAATCGAGTAGCCCTACTGTTTGTGCATTTTGCCATCTTTATGCAATAGCCTATAGATTTAATTTAAGCTTTTTATAGATCCATTGGCCATTTAACTCTGAACAAATGCATCTGCTTATATTTGTTCAAAATCAACTTGAAAAGTCTTTGTAGAATATTCAATAGTGGATTGAAGGGTAAATATTAAAGAAGCCTGGACTTTGCCTTCTGGGTTTGACAATTGCCATTACATTCATTTAATATTTTGTATTTTAAGTTTTAAGTGAATTACTAAAGAAAGTTTACAGCATATAGAAATATTATTCATTTTTCTTTCAACTATACTTCTTTCAGTTTTCTGCATTTAGTAAAAGTCAATGTACACACCCTGGGGACTTTAATTCTACTCACACATCCACTGACCTCTGCCTTCAGGGAAAGACCAACATGCCAATGCAGACATTTCCAAAGTGCTATCACATAGAGATATGTCATTTTACAAGACAGAAGACACTGACCTCTTCCAAACACCATCAAATGTTTTGTTTTGCTTGTTTACTGCTTAATGTTTGGGTTTCTCAAAGCAAATTTCATGAACAACCAAACTAAAGTTTATATATAGTCTACTAAATTTATTTAATATAGAAAAATAGTGGCAATGTATTTATTTAAATAAATATTTAAATAAATATATTAATAAATACAGTTTCAAAGAAGTAGTAACCCTTTTCCGTAAAAGACAATTACTATTTACAGGGTAAGTGATTCCTGTTACTTACCTAGATTACCATATGGAGAAGCTTTTAACAATCCTCCAATGGTTCTGTGTCCTATGAAGTAGGAAAAGCATGGGAACACCTTCTGTTTTTTTGGGACTGATCCAGGACTGAGAGCCACCTGCATATACAATACTTTATAAATATTTTATTATTGGCATGCAATACTAGTGTTGTATCACAGAGAAGATCCTGCATTGCCAGAAACATAATTCACGTAAACCGAACATTTTCTAAACATTTTGTTTTTGCCAGGAAAAAAAAAATGTTTGTTTATGTATTTCACCCATCCTTACTTTTCTCAGCTAATTATTTACTTTTTTTTAAGTATTCTTCCTCTAATATTATGGATTTATTAGGTATTGGTAAGTTATTGGTAACTTTACATGTGAGGGGAATCATTTAATGGGTGTTTAAATAAAGGGAATCCTTAAAATCTTTTTAAGTTTGCAGTTCTGCAGTTTTAGAGCCATTTCTGGTCATTTTGGAACCCCAAACAACACAACTCTGGCACCTCACCCTCCCTGTTGCATATAATGATTGTGTCTACCCCCCTCCCCTTTATCTGCATTGTAGATATCTCCCACCCCCCACCGTCTATAGTGTATATTAAACCCCTTCCAATGTTCACATGCCCATTTCCATCTAAAGTTTTAGGTCTATATGTCTTAGATGACAGTTGTGGCACAAGTGTACTACAACTGCATACTGGTGCAAGTTCCTAGCAATGAACAACTGCACAACTGTATGGCAACTAGACACAATCAATGGATGACTATGGCTTAGCACAGTGGTGCCCAACCTTTTTTTTATCTAGGGGCTGCTATTGACATTGAGATTAAACTCAGAAGCCACAATGCAAACAAACATTAAATTTGTATGTTTAAAACTAGAATAGTTTTCATTTAAAGTGAAAATAAATTGAAATGTTTCTAGTTACTGTAATGTACATGCACCAAATAAAAGAGATGACAAATCAAGAATTTTTCCACTCAATTTTAGGGGGGTAGCCACAAGAGTTCCCCACTTATCCTACATTTCTCTACTGGTAAAGAGAAATTGGGGTTCACAGAAGGTAAGTGTCTAGCTATGTGTAACAGGCATCCCACCAGTTGCTCAGTCCCTCACAATGCAGCGTCTGCAGATTTGACTCCAGCTGGCAGTGAGTGGTGCTGAGCGTCTCCCCCTAGGCAGGGTTCTATGGCATTAGGAAGGGGTAACGGCGTTGCAGCCTCACTGCCAGTCTGAACATAGCAACACTGAAGTTTTGTGAAGGAGCAGGTATATATTTGAGGCACCACGGCACAAAGTGAATTCAATGTACCCTCATGCTTATTGCCATGGAAGTGGCCCCGGGGATCCCTAACTTGCAAACTCAATTTGGGGACTCTGGTCGTGATACAGCCCCCCTTAATGTGAAAATAACCCTGATTGTTGTTAGGATTATATGCTTTTGACCCTATATACGGAAACTTTTTATGTTTAGGGGGATGAAATTTGGGGGTAATGACAGCAACATGGACACAGACACAGCTGCAATGCTGCTGCGGGAATTATCTCACAGTACAAAGTAGGCAAACAGCAGCCACAGCTGTTTGCCGAGTTATATAGTACACGCCCACTCTGAAGGAGCTAACACCAAGCATGCTTGGAAAGCTTCCTCTCTGGGCAGCATGATCTCATAGAAAAACATAGGACAAGCACACGCACACGCCCTATCCCCCGCAAGACAAAAAGCAGAGAGAGGGATTGAGCAGAGGGCCAGATGTGACAGCTTCATGGGCTGGATGTGGCCCACAGGATGTAGGTTGGGCACCATTGGCCTAGGTGATCCAGGTGTGGAGATGTTGCTGGTACAAAACTTCTGTGGTTTGACACCAGATTTGGTGGCAACTGGGAAAGTAGAGGACAAAAGTAATTTAGTGTCAGGGTAAAGCAGAGGCAGCGACGCATTAGCTGACTGCAGCAACCTAGCTGAACCTTAAAATTGCTAATGCCCTGCCCAGTTTGAAATTTCTGCATTGTGTCTTCAGTATTACTGTTTTATAAAGGATGTTAATCAATATTAAATGTGCTGTATTTGAAAAGTAAACTAATGTATTTGTTGTGTACTTTAAGGCACATAAAAATAATTTTCTTGCCACCTATCGATTAAAGAGGCATCAACGGTGAAGAAGTCATTAAGATAATACCTGAACCATCTCTTTCAGACAATTTTTTTTCCATATTCCTAACCATACGTAGCGTTTACATGTAGAACAAGAAGGGATGGATAAAACCACACACAGTTTCACTTTCACACATTTTTATTCAGTCTGGCAAGGTTTCTATTGGTTTCTATTCAGTTCATGTTCTAACACAATTGTCGATGTGAAAGGAAGTGGGTAGAAATCTCCAGTAACAACAAGAGTCCCCCTTTCACATATTGGGCCTGATTTATTAAATCTTTCCAAGATCGTAGAACATAGACTTTCAGAGGACAACCTGTGTGATCCAGAAAATCTGGAATGAAAATGGTCCAGGATTGAAAACACTTGCCAAATAATATCAAATGATTTTTAAGAAATCCATTCCAGGTTCCCCCTTGATAGTCTATCGCCTCCAGTCTTCGAGAGCTTCATAAATCAGACCCATTGGAGTAAATTTATAAATGTATTCTGAATATATAAAGGTCCTAACCTATCACCATTAAAAACTGCCTATTCTATCCTAAACAAAGCAAAAAAAATTGGTTGAAAATATGCTTAAAATGCCATGCATTTGGGCCGACTGAATACAGGAATCTAAAATATTCTCAAGATGAATTTTGTGAATATTCATACTAGCAAACAGGAATTTGCTTTTCAGATGACTGAATAATTGAAATGAATATTCGTTGCTCTGAATACTGTTGCTACAAATATGTGTCTAAAGTACAAACTAAATGCTTTATATCCTTCCTTACAAGATGGGTCAAATAGAAATGGTTTGTATTATTTGACTCATGCATAGCTAGCAAATTCAAAAAGACAACGAGTCCACCACGTTTAAAATATTTTTTATGGTTTTCATTTTCTTAGATGACAGTGTTGACCCAGAGGCAGACAAAAAATTTGAATCGCATATCTGCACATGTATTTTTTCTCTGGGATTAAAAAAAAAATTCCTAATAACCATTACTGACTGGGAATTAATTTCTATAATCTAAATAATTTAATAACCATAAAATAATTATTCATTAATTCAAAAAGGTGAAAATATGCTGAGAAATTTCACACATTTATATTTGATGGCATTATATTATTTGATGGAAATAGGTATAAATAAAGATAAGAACCATCTTGTGCTAAATTTCCTATAAAAGCTAGACAATTAACATATGTATCATGCACTGCAATTTCTTTAAACTAAATTAAAAAAATAAATTAACAACACAAATTCTAAATAGAAGTCACATAAGCAAAATTTGCGCAGAATGTTTTATGGGGTAAATGTGTATGCACATTAACAGTGTTAACAACACTGTTATTCATCCCTCCCCGCAGGCACGTTGTCTGTCTTGGTGTCACCTTTGATTTTGCCACCTCATTTACTCCCAATATTCAGAACATTTCCAGGTCCTGTCACTTTCATCTACGCAACATCTCCAAAATCCGCCCCTACCTGTCCCCAGAGACCACCAAACTCCTTGTACATGCTCTCATCATGTCACGTCTGAACTACTGTAACATCCTCCTCTCTGGTATTCCTCAAACCCAACTCTCTCCTCTACAATCTAATATAAATGCTGCAGCCAGACTCATCCATCCTTCCCACTGCTCCTTTTCCGCTGCATCTTTTTGCAGTTCTCTTCACTGGCTTTCATTTCACCTCAGAATCAACATCAAGCTCCTGGGCTTTGCCTTCAAATCCCTCCAAAGTTCTTGTTTTAACTACCTTTCTGACCTCATAGAAAAAATACACCCCTAGCTTCTACTTTCACTCCTCCAATGACCTACTACTGACATTCTCACTCATAACCTCCTCACACGCACGGCTCCAAGACTTTTCTAGAGCTACCCTGACTCTCTGGAATGGTCTTCCTCATCCTTTTAGGCTTGCTCCTACTACTACTTCTGCTCCCATCCCAAACCCATCCTTTTTAAATTTGCCCACCCGTCTTCTTCTGTCTCCTAAAATCCTCACTACTCTCCCCACCAATCCATATTCTCGTTTTACTGTATGCTACTTCCCCACCTCTTAGATTGTAAGCTCTTTCGGGCAGGATTCTCTCCTCCTGTGTCACTGTCTCTGTGTGTCTGTTATTTGCAACCCCTATTTAATGTACAGCACTGCGTAAAAGGTTAGCACTATATAAATACTGTTTAATATTATTAATAAAAATAATAATATTATTATTAAAAACTGAAGTCAGCAAAACTTTGCCTAATTCACTAAGCTTGATAATAATTCTCTGGTAAGGTGATAATCAACTTTGATGAGTGAACAGTCTTTATTTGTTTAGTTAATTCCATAGGTTGAGCAATGTTTTAAACAAGGACAGTAAAATATTCCAGTTTTTCTGGAAGCCATTATTTTCCTAAACTAGGTTTTATCTGGAAAACAATAATACAAGTGTCTTTTCAATCATGTATCCTACAAAAAATCTTTAGGCAACTTCCTTAAATACCGCTTCAAGTTTCATTTATTATATTAATGAAAGCCTTTGAGTAAGTTTTGAGCCTGTTAAGCTCCAAATCTATTTACTATTTTAAACAGTGAAAAATTTAAGACATATACTATACCCTCATGACTATTGAGCTTTTTTTCTGGTAAATCATGAGTTAGTACATCAACTATAAATTATTCCTATTATCTAGTTTAGGTATAATTGTATTATAGTATTATAGCTTGGTTGAAATCTATTCTATTTTAAGCAAAAAATAACAAATATATTATTTATTATGGGGTCTGTTTCTAACTCAGTTAATCTGACCCTCTGTAACATTTTGCATAGCAGTGATTTATTCTCCATTACAGAATGTTGCTGAATACCATATTCACTTATTTAAATAACAACACCATATTTACACCATTATCATGAATATGAGATCTTTATAACAAAAAACACAAAAGTAACGTACACAAATATTCCCCATATGGAGAAATTGAACAGTATTTTACTAGTCAAGAGCACCCATAATGGCACCGTTGGCACCCAAAGCATTGCCATCTTCTTTCATTTTTCTTTTATATAACTTTTTTACAACATACTATATTAGAGTTTTACCCCAGGCATGTGATTTCTAAGACTGGCAGGTCAGCTACTCTTGAAAATGTAAAGTCTCCTGTAGATTCCCCTAAGAGCTCTTAAGAAATTCTTGGCCAAATAATCTTCTACAAAATAAATTGAGACACTGACAGTAAGAGCTCCATATGCCTATATCCTCTAGCTAGCACATTGGGCATTTCCTGTTGTTTGAACAAAGAGTTCACAGCTTTATTATGGTTAAAATAAATAGAACAAACATTGCTTTAATGCACTGTCAGGAAAATGTCTACTTTGTCAAAAGTGTTTTCACCACAAAATCTACATAGGATAACATTAAAAATAAACTATAAAGATTTATGCTTTTGTTTATATATTTTTACATCTTTTTATTTATATTTTAATCTTTCTTTCACAAATATATGACAGTTGTAGATTATCTAACAAAATGAAACAGCAGGATTGCTGTTAAATTGTCTTGAGGCTTGCTTTGTCTGCATACAACTTTATTGCTATGAAATATTTACATGTATGTGTACAAATGTTATCTTGAGCTACTGACCTTTGTAAACAGGTGATTTTCAATACCATACATAAGCAAAAAAATGTAAAAACAAGCCATTTTCTATACCTTCTATATTAAAAGGAGAATATAAAATAGTAAATTATGTATTTTTATTTATGTGAACTACAAATATGTTTTTATTCTTTTATTATAGATTTCTACAATATGTAGAAAACTACTGTATATTCTCTCACAGAAACTACCAATTATTAGAGTTGTTTCTATTCTTCCCTTTTAATAATATTCACAAGAAGTACCAGAATAAGACTTTCCGTCAAGCACAATGAAACTGGCAATTGACGTTATATTATGACAAGGCATGTCATTACTTAAGCACATACAAGACCATGGCTTTTCTAGTTTCATTAACTTAGTAATGAAATACAGTCAGCTACATTACACATTGAACTCCCTAGAATGACGGTACCCAGTTATTATCTAAGTTTGTGTTATGTGAGCTGTTTTAATGAAGATGACACCCATGGGATTTTAACATATAATAATGCTGATATCATGATCTGCTTCCATATTACATGTGACAGGGCAAAAATTAGATAATATCCATAATATTTATTGGATGATTCTGAATGATTAATTGTAGGAAAGAAGTGTCACTTTTGTTTAGAAAATATGAATGTGTAAAACTGTGAATTAATTCACATTTTGATAAAGAATATATTTTTAACAATAGTTTTCTATGGAAAATATTTGTATTCCAACACATTGATCTCAATGAATTAAGTCGGCCAATCAAAGGGAAGATGGACAGGCTATGGTCATACTCATTCAATGTATAAATTTACAATTACTTAGTTTAGGGAATGAGTTCATGAATCTGCATGAGTAATCCAATCATGTCCAGGCACAAATTATTTTTTTAATATTTTTAATTTCCTATATGGTGAATAGGTAATAGTTACAAAGTGACTTTCCAAATAGACTTTAGCTTATTCAACAAGCTATGTAAAAATTGTCCTTTAAAATTAAAAATTGACTTTGCTAGGTGAACATGTACCTCTTTAGAAAACTACCCCAGTATTTGACCCTTCCCTTCACAATACCGTCTGCCTTACAACCTTGGCAGCAGTTGCATGCAAACACCATTCTGTCTGTTTTACTGGCTGTAGTTGTTTCTGTAGGTAGTGTTACCAGTAACTTTTTTTTTGCAAATGTGGTTTGGGTTGCTGTAAAGCCACCTGATCATATCTATGGGCTTTTGGAAGTTACTCTACCACCCCATCCCCCAACTCACCTCTGACTTGTTGATAAGGTGCAGGGCTAAAATTCTGACCTAGAAATCTAATAGGATCACTGGGGACAGCAGATATCTGAGCTGTAGTTTGGAATGATTGGAAGACTAGGGAGGTTTAAGGCTGATTGCTACAAAATTATTTGGTCACATACAAAGCCAGAGTCACTAAAATTTTGTACATAAAATTCCTAACAGTTAAGTGGCTTAAGAATACCACTAAAATTGTTTTGCTTTAAAAAATTATGCAGTGCAGATTAAATGCCTATGTGATGTTGTTATTTGGGATGCCAAAATCAATATAGCTGTGCCAGCACTATAATGAAGTCAGAGCAAAAACATGGTGCTGCCTGAGCCTGTGATGTTTCAAGACAGAAAAGACCTTTCTTCATCTATCTAGTTCATTAGCTGAATAAATAAGCTGTAAACATAATCCAAAAAGTTCAACCAATAGTCAAAAAAAATAAAATTCACTAACTGCTTACCTCTTACTAAAGTTTTACAAATGCATGTAGATCCTTTTATTGAAGTACAGCTCAGCTGGGGTGACAACACTACTGCACTATTCCTGAATACTGAACATTGTAATCAGCTTTATATAGGCTATGTAGATGTAGCTATTGCAGGAGGCATGACTTTCAAAATATTACTAGTGTTGCTTTTTAGGCCAATTGTAGGAACCAAAAATTAACTGTGTTTGAGTTAACTAAAGTTAGGTCTTTAATTTAATGGTATCATTAACCTCCTAGGCAGTTTACTTCTGTTCACTTTTCTTTTTCACGAAAATTTATTTTACAGTATAATATAATAGTATGAGTTTAGTAAAGTTTGAAACACAAAATCATGTCAAAATAATGAATTTTTTAAATTAAAAAAATAAATAAATATTATACTCACACTATTATATTATACTGTAAAATAAATGTTCATGAAGGAAAATGTACTGCTTTTACACATAAAAAACTATTTATTTTGTAGTGAATTTTGTAGTGAAAGTCTTAGAGCTCTGCCTGTGACGAGGTTTTGAGAGAGGAAGTCATAGGTAGGCCTTTGGAGGAGCGAAGAGGGTGGCTAGGAGAGTATTTTTCTATCAGGTCACAAAGGTAGAAAAGCTGTGGAGGGATTGGAAGGCAAAGCACGGGAGCTTGAACTGGAATCTGAAAAGGTGAAATGGAAGCCAGTGAAGAGAACTACAAAGAAAGACAGCAGAAGAGGAGCGGTGGGAAGGTTGGATAAGTCTGGCTGCAGCTTTCATAATGAATTGTAGAGAAGAGAGTCCAGGTGGACAAAAGAGACACATAAGAGGAGGGGTTAGAAATCAAACCCTGGTTAGAAATCAAAGATTTGAAGGTGGATACCGATACAGCCGATGATCGATGACTCAGCTGTTATTTTTCTTTTGGTTAAATGTATTATCACATTGTTTCCATTGGTCAACCTCAGACAAAAAATAAAAAACCTAACAATTCCACCCAATTAGAAAAGAAAGAAAGGGAATGTACATTAAGCGGATTTACACAAATTTCACAGCTGCTATCTAGAGAAATGTGATATGAGAGGGAGATCGGAAGAAGAGCTTACAACAGCCGCTATGTTTTTTTTGATTTTTTTTGCTAGATGGGATACAAGTAGAAATGTCATGGTTTACTATAACCTATCTATATTGTATAAAAATATTGTCACAAACCCTGACCTGTTTCTTGTGTGTTACATGGGAGCTGTTTCATCTACCCTGCCATCCTGTTGGTCGCAATGATGTTGTTTTCCAGCTTTATATTAATGCCAAGCTGATCTATCTAGATTATGTTCCCCAGTCTCCACTTTCTGAGACACCCTATCCACAATTACCGGAGTTTTTCCAGTCCAGAGATGTTAAACACCTTTCATATATTATTCTCCATATTTTTCATAATTGACGGGATAAAGCGTAAAGAAACCCAGAAAAGCATATTTATACATTTAAACTGAGTTTTTATTGTTAAAAATTAGATTTCTGATTGTGCAAAATAATTTATTAAAATTATTGAAATAGTAAACATTTTTTATAAAACCAAAAATAAATATTTTATGTTAATTTTGACCTCTCAATTAAAATTGAGAAATTAAACCTACAAAATATTTCTGTAAATACATACGTGTTTTTAGGAAACTTCTCATATCCTGTACTTGTAACCTTGACTAGATGCAAACACAAAAAGATATAGCAGTATACCTTTGTTGTCTCTTAAGTATAGGTCTTGACTATTGAGTGTTTTAGATAACAATGTTTCTATAGCAACTGCAAAAGCAATAAAGTCTGTAGCTGGACAGAATGCACTGTGTGAATTTTCAAATGCCAGAGGGGCCTTTTGTTTCAGTATGCTAACGTCAAAGTTCATATATAGTGGAATTTTATTATGTGATTGTGTTAATCTGATTCTTCTATTGGCTACAACCTCTAACACTTCCAATAATTCCAAATATCTTCAATTATAGAAGTTGTGTTTTTACAAATCGTAGGTAAAAAATGCATTGATAAATATAATATATATATATATATATATATAGATATATATATATATATATAGATATATATATATATATATATATATCTATTAAATAAACAAAACTTAGCAACATCGCAGCATACCACTCTATGCCTCAAAGCCTTATACAGATGGATACCAAACTACACTGCCTAAAGGAGCTTACAATCTGGTGGGCGAAGGGCAGAAAAAGAGGGGGTGTATTTATCCATCTCTATCTATTTTTTATATAAATAAATAAATATATATTTATTTAAATCTGTAGCTGGTCTCCTTTTACCTGACCCCAGCTGAAGTAAACAAACTCAAAGTATGTAATTGTTTTCATACTTTCCATCGCAAAGACAGGGAATACTGATCAGGTAATATTTTTTAAGGACAAAGGCAATCATAAAAGGTAAAAGCCCTGCAATTATTTGCCAACCTTCCTATGTGAAATATGTTTATGTATTTTTTTTCCTTTTTGATAGATCTAGTGATGTCAGGAATAGTCTCAAATTATTACTAATGATATCAGGCGGGCCACTTAAATTGTGAACATTAATATTATAGTAACATTGTAAAAATGACATGCAATAAGTGACACTGGAGCAAGATAAACTGGTCCCATTGTAGAAGAAGAGGTAAGTCATTACCCATATTGTATCTATATTCAAAGCTTTTAAGATAAAGGAATTTATTGGTTTCTTGTAATGTTTAACTGGATTTTGATATGTTGTTACAATTTTATATGTATTGTAATATTTTGTAAAAATCAATTTATATATCTATATTTTGTAGTAGGTCCAATTATTACAAGGATGAAGATCATGTTTTTTATTTTCCTAAGAAATAAATAAATAGAAACATAAAGTATGTATAAACATGAAAGAAATTCAAAACACCAAATGGTCTCTAAGGGTAACAATATAAAGGCTAAGCAAATTCAAGATATCAAAAACATTATACATATACTATATGAAATTGGCACCAGTCAAACCAATAACTAGAACAATGTAGTGCAACTGATTTTAACATTTATAGCTCAACTGTATGCGGCCATAGATTAAAAACATAGTTCAGATAACAAAATAGGTCCATATATTGCAGTTTCAGACCAATCTTGTACATCAGCCAAAAGTAAACCAGCTTGATGAAACTTACCTAGTAATAATGTTGAGATTATCTTTTTTCTATAAGAAATACTATATTTGAAGCAATTGTAGCAGTAGATATATAATATGGATCTATGTTTAATAATGGCCTGATTTATTAAAGCTCCCCAAGACTTGAGAAGATGTCATGGGGAAATCTAGGTGATCTAGCAAACCTGGAATGTATCTGGTGCAGCATTGAAAGCATTAGCCAACTAATAGCAAGAGCTTTGATGAATCAGGACTAACGTGTTTAATAAAGTGTTACAGCATGATGTAAGATCAAGGAAGACACAAATATTTGCTGTCTTTGAGGATGATGAAGACTGAGGATAAAAACCCTACACTGTGCAGGACTCTATCTTAGCAGCAGAATGTCTTCCACCAGCTGAAAGTTTCCAGTTTTCTACCATAAACCAGTGATTGTATAACTGAAAGCTTTAATTGGAAATATTTAGGTTTAATTTCTGTTCTTTTAGGTAAAATAATAAAACTCAATAGCCTTTCCAAGACACAAAACATATTTCTTAACATGGATGACAAACATGATCCATTACTGCAACCTGTTCAGTAATGTAATGGTCCAGAATCTTTTGGGAAGGTGATAAAATACATGAAATCTTATCTTTATATCCATGACAATCAAAATACCATTCTAGCAAACTAATAGTAAGAACTGGCTTCTGTTCCATTAGTGATTTTTAAAAATTTTAAAAATTTCACACTTCAAGTGTCCTGCCTAATATCATCAAAAGTAACAAGGGTGGAGTCACAGTTCTAGATCTAAAACAAAGGCTTTTAGGTTTTACTATATTTTGCTACCAATGGTGAATGTACTTTACATTAAAGTTCATGTGCTATTTTGTAATTCAAACATTTCGGTCATAAGTCATCATTGCCTTACATAAATGTCTTTAAAGATGTCAGGAGCCCAGGAGTCCAAGCTATTTAAACAAGTATGAACATATCCTATTAGGATAGCAGTTGGTTCTGCAATAACATGACTTAGCACTGGGGAATAGTCCTTGAACAAGTACAAATAATTGATTAAAATAATCAAGCAAAAAGGTGCCGTCCAAATGGATGGATCTTGCCCAGACAGTGGAAATTAGCGCATGTATAACGTCCCGCAGTGCACTCTGAGAATGGACAGATGTCTCTTGAGGTACAACAGTTAATTAAAACACTTGATTAATAGATGACTTGTTTTGCGATGGTGCCAACTGATACAAAGGTCCTCACAACCAAGGTGAGATAGATTCCCCTGTTGTCAAAAGTTTTACAGATTAGTCTAATCATTTATTTCAACATAGCAATTCTGTCTTTATCCCTTTAGGGAATGTGACTGCCAAAAGCTTTTAAATGGGCTGCAAAAAAACACAAAAAACTGCCACTGTGAAGTAAACAGCCAGCTACATTAACAAACTACATACCAAGATATTGTCCCTATCCAGTTTTAATTGATATTTATATATATATATATATATATATATATATTACTATATATAGTATACTTTTACAAGTTTACATGTTTAGTGTTTTACCTTTATTTATATACTAGTCTATAGAACAGTTTTATAAATTGAGTGCATATCATTTACCAGATTGTTTTAAGCTTTTTAGAAATGACAGTTAAGGGAAACATTGCGAAACAAGTAAAAAAATGGAAAAGAGCATAAACTATAACATTGTAGGGGTCAAAATAACAACAAAAACCTGTTTATAACCATTCTTTTCGAAAATCTGATTTTCCTGTAATATTATTTCAGTATTAAAAGACAAATAAATACATGGGAAAGCAAACAGTTTTAAATACTTAAAATTAAACCGGGCTCTTACTGTTTTTGGCTACCACATTTCTTGAAACATCATGCAAGTGGTTTGAAATAAAAAATGATTTGCTGCCATTATACCATACATGTGTACTTTTCTTTTTTATCTGTTTACATACAAATTAGACTATTTACATGTTGTTACTGCAGATTCAATGTTCCTAATACTGAAACCAAGATCTAAGATCGATCTGATAACACCAGTGCTATGAGCATAAACAACCGAACGCTTGAACAAGGAGCAATTGATTCTAACGGCTTATTTCCAAATCTCATAGCAATAAAACTACTTGAGAGGCTGCCAAGAAAATATAGCCTGAGATGCTATTGGCTAAGCTTTTATTTGAAACTATTTTTAAAATATTTTTAATCCTAAAAAAAAAGAACAAACTGAGGACAATACCTTTTGTGAAGGAAAGTATGAGCACACAACATTGCATAATTAGTTACTCAAAGTAATAATTACACTCATTTTTATAACTTAGATTTAATAAGCTGTGGTCTTACGTCAATGTCAGTTAGCTATTTGATTTATTTACCAGTAGAGTGTGAAAGGGTAATAATATGCACTAACTCAAAGCAAAGTTTTGGCTGTGCTTTGGGGGTGACACTAAATGACTTTACAGATCTACAAATCTTTTAATAGACAAAACCACCTATATAAATGTTTATAACTTTTGTATTTAACTGCTTACCAGGCATTTAATTTAAAGTTCATATTTGACATGTCCTCAGCATCCCCCCATACTCTTTAATTGTAAAGCACAATATACTTGAATGCAGATAAATCAATCATAAATCTAATACCATTTCAAGTGCTGGGAAACTTTTCAGGAGAAATCCAAACTTTTCTCGTAGATAACTTTACTAGGAAGATTGTAAATGAGTGAACTTTACACATGAGAACTGGAATACTATTTATTATTTTATTTATATTTTAAAGTCTAGTCAACCAAAAATAGATGGGATAACATCCAATAACAGTCAATTCTTCATAAAAGTATATGAAAAAGTAGCAGGGTGGTTCAAGGGCTTTTACTCCAGCCTTGTTGTTGGAGCAGCAGTGGTGTGGTAACCTTCCTAGAAATTCTTATGTTACCCAATTCTGTTATGTTAAAGTTCAGCTTGTACATTGTAGTGCACTGCAGTGCATGCACATGAGGAGATGTGTTAGGGTACCACAGTGTACAAACACATAAATGATGTGTTAATGCATATTGCAATAATGAGCAGGCTTTATCTTGATTCTGTTGACTTTTCTATCTTATTAGGGTGTTTGGAAAGTAGTAGTAAATGCAGCATTTCTTATCTCAGTAAAGATTTTAAATAGGAAGTCAACGTTAAAAGATATATTAAAGAAAATAAATGTTTTACATTAAACTAAAACAATTTAGTGAGTTTAAAGAATTTAAAAGCTTTGAAAGGAGTATCTAGTATAGGTTTAGCAAACTGGAACAAGACATCACTGGAAAGCAACTGAACAAAATGAGATATGCCATGCCAAATGTCAGTGTGCTGAAATTTGTGCTGCCAAGGGAGGATGGAACTTCATTGCAGCACAAAATACATGTTTTAGAAGCCAGAATTAAACATCAAACACAGTGAAAGATAAGAATGTTGAGTCAGCTAAAAGCAATACGATTTCAGAGCTAATGCTGTGTCCAGAACACCAAGACCTAAGAATACTTTCAACAAAATGATTAAGGATGGACATGTAAAAGCGAAAAATTATCTAAATAAGAAATACTGTTTTCTGAATCTCTTAGTTCTAATAGGTGTCTAATTCTAACAAATTAGGAAAATCATCATAAATGCATGCAGAATAAGGCAAATACATCAGAAAATGCAGGAAACCTTACTTTTTAAAAGGCAAAATAGGAGAGTTTACTAGAGACAATCACCTATAGGTTTTAACTTACTTGGAAGTTAGAAATTGTAATGAAAATTAACTAAATTCAGACTATGCATTTAAATAAATTATAGAAATTAAGTGTAGGGAAAATTCAAGAAAATATATGGCTTCTCCATAACCTGTCTGTTGAGTGGTAGAAGGCTGGCTCAGTGACACTGGGCTAGATTTATTAAAGTAGTAGTGTTTGTTTACCTAAAAAAAATAATAATAATGAGTTGTGTATTATTTAAAAATCCGTCAGCCACTCAGAATTTAGTCATTGCAGAATATTCTACTGAATGGTAAGACCATAGCTAGTGGATGTATTACTTATCTATAAACTCCAGTTTAATGAATTGTTATACTATTTTGTATAATAAGGCCTAAACCACTAAAATTAATATTATGTATATATTATTTAGTGGTTTCTAACTGAGATTGTATCCATTATAGTGCTTATCCAACCTACTTACCTGCTATTTAAAACTCTGGTCCTTGATGTGAGTTCAGCTTCTGATCCTTCATCCTATCATTAGTACTTTCTACCGTGTCAATATATCAAGTGAGTTACTGCTTGTGAATAGGAATCTAACTGTAAGGAACTTACTTGTCCAGCGAGCCCCCGGCGTCCCTGGGGATCACAGCCACAGAGGGAGACGCCGCTGGTGCAGGCAGCATGGCCGAGGCTGCTGCCCTGCTCGCAGAGTGTCTCTCCCTGCAGGCGGAGTGATCCGTTCTAGCCGAACTACTGTTCGGCCAGGCGGCATCCCCAGCATCCCTCAGGAGGTGATTACAGAAAGTCCTGTTCCCACCACTCCTGTGGATGTGCAAAGTAGGGCACGTCCCAGGGGTGCTGTGGGAAGAGGTGCGCGTGCACCCACACGTTCCTCTTGTACCCCCCGGGGGCATGGCACACGGCTGCCACGCCGAGGGGTGGGACATAGTTAGTTTGAATTCCCTGCAGCCAACCGGCCGCAAGGGATTCAGTTCCCCTTCAATCAAATGACGCAAGGTGGCGCAAAGGTCATTGGGCATCTGGCCATTTAAGGAGAACCTGTCCTGAACACCATTGCCCGCTATAAGCCTCTGTGAGTACATTGTGCTTGGGTGGGTTCTCTGTGTCCTGCTTTGTCATTACCAAAAGCAACCAGGTCTGATACCTGATTCTGCTTGAAACCGGCCTGCCCTGACCTTAGATTGTTTATGACCACTCTTGCCTGCTGCCTGTCTGACCTCGGATAGTTCCTGACCTGTCTCTGCTTTACCCCTCTTTGCCACGCTTATTGGACTAATCACCTGTGATTAACCCTGTCTTGTTTTATGACTATCAATAAAGCTTGACAAAAGATTCTTGGATTTGGCTGTGGTTTGTGTGCCCAGGCACATTACACTAACATTATGTATTTCTATTGATGGTTTACAGTTTGTGTACTTACCATGATTGACTATTGAATTGTAGACAGTCCTAATTATTCTGACCTTTGAATGTAGTGTTGGATGAACATCCTTTCTTAAAACACATTAATACTATACATTTCTAAGAGATTTTGTATTATGTATAGTAAACACAAAAGGTTCTCTCTTACTGTGATTGCATGATTCATGTATACTGTTATGTTTGTAGGATTATGGTATACCACTTAGATAAAAGGATTTTATCTAGTCTTAATCAGGTTTGCCATAAAGAGACACTTATTTTTTTATCCTTTCCTTGTCTATTTACAATATAAAAGCTCAGCACAGTTACTTCAATAACTTATATTTATATTACTTAGGGAACTGGCCTTTCATCAATTGTACCACCTACAAAAGAAATGTAAATTGTCAGCTTTGTCAGCAGGTGATGCTTCAGTTACTGGTGGGTTGAGGACCACAAGTTCCATAAGTACAGGTCTCTACTAGGAGTATGTACTTTTTATACAATGAGAACTATGCATTAGAAACCATTATAGACAAAAGCTGTTGCTTAATATCTCAATGAAATTATTAAGGTAAAAAAAGTGAAAAATTAACAGCAGAGTCACCTGAAAAGGAGGCCAGTGCAACAAAATTAATGGCAAAGTTAAATTGGTGGTTTAGGTTGGCTATGAAGAGTATTCCTTGATTCACTAGCAAAGCATTTGTCCACTTGCATACAAGCCGTAAAAAATTATGTCTTAACATAATGATTACTTTGTTTCATTCAATGACTGTTTGTTTCATTTTTTTTTGATGGGATAAGCAGGTAAATTTGTGACAGTGATTTTTACTGGAAAAGCTTAGTTCCTTAAAAAATCATGAATGTCATTCATGACAAAAATGCATCCAGGATCACTTGTTTTTAACCAATGGAATTGTTGATTATTCCCAGAAGTGACTAACAAATATACTGGACATGTAGAGTCACCCCCAGCAACCAATAAGAATTAAGCCCTCCCTATTTAAGCCAAAGACTTGGAGTTTCTTCTCATTCTGATTCTTGTTTTGATGTAGGTAGGGAGAGAGAGGGTGTTAGAGGAGAAGACTCTTGCAGCTATACAAGAACCTTTACAACTAGAAGAAAACATTTTACAATAAAATTCCAGTCTCCTTGAGGCAGGGTCAGATTATTTTCTTCCAAGAGTGAAGACTGCTTTTGTCATCCTTGTTAGTAGATTTTCAGTGCTGCTGCTGCTGTCTGAGAGCATATAACAGTTTCTGTTTCCACACAGTTTTGTAGAATTTATTTGTATTTACCACAGTTTACATTAAGAACACTATTTGAAGGTACAGAACACACCACATATTGGGAAGCTGTGATCCTGAGATTCTCTGTTTCCACTCTTACAAACATAAATATCAGTCACAAGTTTTCTAATCAATTTCTTTAAAAAGCTAAAAAAAAAAGATCGTAATTTCGAATCAAAGTTTTTAGGAAGCACTAAATTGCATTTTAACCACATTAAAGCACAAAATATTACACACATTGTTAAATTAAATATGATTAAAATAAATATTAAATTTATGTTTTTATCAATTGTGTGCCGAACCTCTGTGCAGCTGGAGTAATCTATTATAAACCATAATAATGGCAACAGAATAAAAAAAAAAAACTACCATTGCTAGGTATTTTATTTATTAACATCAATGTTTACTTTTTGTCGCTGTTGCAGTAAAAGGTAAAATGATTATATATGTGAGCTTGAATTTAATTGCTACTGCTGGAGAAAGAGAGAAATATAGATTATATTGTTTGCCATGAGACAAACCACAGGCTTTGGTCAGTAAATGAACATAATCAAACATGTATTTTTCTTTTTTTTTAGTCACATGAGATTATGGGGTTAGGTTCCCTGCCACTGTATTACAATTAAATAATATATTTTCCTCTTTGGGCATGATCTAATTTCACTGCATATTGCCCATAAGTCTGAATAACTTGACATTTGGTATAGTATATGGAGATTAAATGGGTACCACTTCCCTCTGTGTTATTAAAATACATAATATTTAACTTAGAAGACTGTTCATGTGGATGTTCAGAAGACTGATAGACTGATAGGAGTGTTCTATGTATAAAACTCTATCTTTTTTTTATTTATCAAATCAAAAATATTAAATCTCAAAGTGACTAGAATTATGGTTCTTTAATGCAAGGGGTGAAAGCACAGATAGCTTTCAGAAATATAAATTAATAAAAAAAGTCCTAAATAAATTCTGATAACTTTATACATCTAAATACATTCAATACTTTATGACTTTCATATCTTTGAAACACAATTTATGTTTTTATTAACATAATCATTCATAAATGCATTATAGTAAAGACTAAGTGAAAGAAAAGAAAAAAAACAGAGATATGCTATAGAAGTACAATAAACCAAAAGTTTCAGATTTAATTTTGAGTCTCAAATGACAAGGGAGCTATTTCCATAATGTTATGAACCTTCTGTCGATCCATTTTACATCTTGGCTTACTGACTTATCATGACTTTTTAGAAAGTCTAAATGAAAAATAAACACATTTTTACTATACTAACAGTACCATCTTTATGTGAATTTAAAGGTTACCAAATATTGCAGGAGAAACAAAATGCTCACTATTGAATCAAAGAATTAAGTTATGGGCTTTAAAAAAAATAACATTTATTAGTGTTTTGTTCATTGTTTATTAATATATATTGCTTAACCAACTTATGATACATAGACAGAGAGAAAAGGAACAAGATAGAAATGAACATCCCTTGCAGATTTTGGTCCATTTTGACATTAAAAATCAGGAAGCTGTTGCAGATTTGTTGGCTGCACATCCATGACACAAATCTCCCATACCTCAAAGGTACTCTATTGCATTGAGATCTGGTGACTGTGGACAGTAATCCTATTGCTAAACCAGTTTAAGGTTACTTTAACTTTGTGACATGGAACATAATCCTGCTTGAAGTATGGATTAAAAGTTGGTTACACTGTGGCCATTAAGGGTTGGACATGGTCATCAACAATACTAGGGTACCCTGGGGCTTTTAAACCATGCTTAGTTGGTACTACATGGCCCTACAGCAGCCTGAAACATTATTACAAGATGAATCTATACTTGTTGATACCATCCACATGCAGCAAAAATTGAGACTTATAAGGGGTTTTTAGAATTTTGCATTGACTAGTTTTACAGAAGCTGTACAAATTGTAGCCTTGGGTGCCTATTCTTACCTGATAGAAGTGGCACCCGCTGTTGTCTTTTGCTGCTGTAGCCTTCAAGGTTCAACGTGTTGTGCATTCAGAGATGCACTTCTGAATACCTTGGTTTTGACAAATAGGTTATCTGAGCTTCTGTTGCTTTTCTATTAGCTCACACCAGTCTGTCCCTTCCTCTGGCATCAAAAAGGCGATTTTTAACTGGATATGTTCCCTTTTTTAAGATCAATTTCTGTAAACCCTGGAGATTGTTGTGGGAAAAAATGTGCACACCAATGCCCCTCGCTTATAATGATCAGGGCAGGGGTGTGAAGTTGCAAAAGCTATTGAAATAGAAAGAGTTCCATGATCAGAGGAATGTCAGGCCATGTGACTTTAATATATCACATGATCAGACTCTACTTCTTGTTTTTGTTTGTTTTTTACACTCATTCTGTACATTCTATCACCCTGTGCCACCTGCAGAGACATAACCTTGATGCAGTGAAGCACAAGTAAAAACATGTGTTAAAAAATATTGTTAAATTAAATTATCGAGTGTTTGTGTTTATTTAACAAATTTTTTTTTTTCAGGTTATCCTGCAATAACATGATATCTCTTACTCTGTAACACACTTTCCAGCATAGTAATATTATGATACATTTGTTACATTTTTCTTTTCTCCACTGCGAGAAAAGTGTAACAAATATATCATATTACTGTGCGTGTTACAAAATAAGAGATACTTGCCGGTCGGGCATCTTCTCAATGATAGCAGCAGAGTCTGCAATCATTGAGAAGAGTGTGCGATCCCCGAGGCACTACAGGGTAATTAACCTGTAGTGCCCCGGGGATCGTAGTGGAAC
>NC_092859.1:97741673-97777999 GCF_032062135.1 Pyxicephalus adspersus
GTGATATCCGGGCACCAGAGGTTGAGTGGGGACAAGTTTCCCCATTCATCACAACTAGTGCCCTGTGTTCTTGGATAGAGAAACTCTATCCAAGAACACATACTACTAGCAACAGCAATCTGGATGGCTGTTGCAGTCTTGTAGTATGTGTTCCTGGATGGAGTTTCTCTATCCAAGAACGCAGGACTCCCTGTGTTTTTGGATAGAGAAACTCTATCCAAGAACACATGCTCTTGCAGCCCTTAATAGTCCCTAAAAATAACCCAAATTCTCCCACCATTGATTTCAATGGTGTTCAAACTCGGCATTAGATCACCCGAACAATATCTCACTATTCAATTGAATAGCTGTCGAATCGAATAGTGAGATATTCGACCAACACTAATAGGCAATACAAAAGTAGGCTTGATATGCGATTTCATACTGCAAACATTATCTTCTCTGAAGCTCTCAAAATTTTACAGTGGTTGAAAATCTTACTGTAATGTTATCTTTCAACATCAGTTGACACTTTCTTTTATTCATATGGTTTTTACATCTGTTTGGGATGACTTGGACATAAACTGGTCTACTGTTGGGTACCCCAACAGCCCGTAACAGAGCCCGTAACAGGTTTTTATTATTCACAAATAGTTAACTGTTACTTTTAAAATAAAAAAGAAATAAACAAAAAACATATGCAATACTTCTCTGTAATACTTATATGTAATACATGCACAAAACTCATGTTTTATCTCTTTAAAGACCCTACAAATACTGACTTGCCAGAAGAAGTCCTGTTGTCAACAGTGAACACACAGCAATATTATGGACTGATTTGTGACAACACTGCCTGGTTTTTAGTGGCTTAACTAAATTAAATGAACATTCCATTGCTTCCAAAGTGTAGGCATTATTTGACTTGACAGCACTAAATTTCTTACATTTTTAAAAGGTTCACCTATAAAAAAAAAAAAAAAAATACTTTCAATGGTATATTTTACAGACTATCAGGAAGCAAAACAGATAAATTCAGTGTTGAGAGTTTACATAAACTTGAAAAGACACAAAAACCAAACTTAAAAGCTGTCAAAGGTCACTGCTAACTTTTGCATTTCTATATAGTAAACTTTTCCAGAATAAAGACCTCTCTTTTACTTAAAAAAACCCAAGCATTCAAATCTAGAAAAACAGTTTTCTGCTACAGATTTACTGATAATAAACAAAGAGCTGCTAGCTTCCAGTATTAATAAATGAACTAAGCAGAACAATCAGGCTTTATGGATCTTACAAACCTATGATAGTTAATAATTCAGCTTTTTGTAGATAAAATATTTGCCCATTTGAGAAAATGAGAGAACATAACCATATCCCCCATTTAACCAGTGATTAATTTAAGGATTTACTGTAAGAATATTATTTCTGCTTCTAGGGACACATTGGTAATATTAGTTGTTTGCGTTCAACTGATTTATGCCCCTGTTTGTGTTTTGCATTGTTTGATGATTTATTAATATTTTTGCAATGTCCTTATTTTGCATCAGAATAACTGATGTAGCTTTGGTGATACTAACTTTGTTCTGACTCACAACCACTAATAAAAACCTCTTTTTCTTATAATTTGCTTGCCAAATAAAATTAATCTTTGGAGGTGGGAGGGAGGAGATTAGTTTAAATTGTAATTTCTATTCGTTTATGCCAGTAATAAATATATCTGAAATAAACATATTGCGCATACACATAAGGAAAGTTCAAATAGTCAAAATTATATATTAACAATAAAAAACAAATGATTTGCTTATTCCTGCAGGATTTGAGAAGAAATGCAATAGGAAATTAAAAAGCAAAGACAGGTGTTGTAAAACAGTTGTCCTAATGAGCTCTCCTTGTTCTATTGTCTTTCATACTTTTGTTTATGTTCTTATTGCTTGGAATTATTTATTCACTGTGATATAAGAGGTTGGAAGATGATTGGCTTAAGGGCTAATTTCAGAAATGGAAACAATAAACCAAAGAACATGATGAAAAGAAAATGATCAAATCAAAGAACATAAATATTGAAATGTTGGGAATGTATGGAAATATTTAGTGTATTTGGGCATTTTTTATCAGGTAAATAGATGATTTTTTATTTACATGCCAAATTAACTTCCCCCACATATTTTACTGGGGGGAGATCTCATAGCCTACAAAGGAAGAGTTTCTCTTAATCACTATTGAATTACCAGTCTTCATTGGGAGAACAAGCTAGAAAACAGGGATACAACCATTAAAACTTTTCAGGTGCTGTAACCCTTCTCCAGACAAGAAAAACAGGTGTTTATTTGCTGTGCATATAGACAAGGTAACGGTCCAGTGGAGACATTACAAAATCTCACGTCAAATCTCATGAGACCAGCAATCAGGGGCAGCAGTGCTTTAACGGTGTTGGATACAATGCTGTAATTCATCTGTCTCTGCAATGTTGTGAGGCTCTAATGTGCGTTCATTGGAGCGGCTAATTAAAAAAAGCATAAAACTTTTTTCTTTCAATGGGATAATTTCTTACTGAAGATTGATGTCAGTAAAGTGCTGTACACACACTATATTTTCAGTTGACATGAGCAGGGTCATTCAACTCAGGGGACAATCATCTGGTGTGTATGTAACTTTAGTAAAGATGATCCTCCTGATTCTGAGTATGTAATTTTTCAGTATGTGAAAGTGGACTAAGAATCTATTGGAAAGGCTTTGGGAAAAATTCCACCTAACCATCCTTCGGGGCTCTATTTAAAAATTATTCCCCCAGTCAATTCCTCTAAAAAATGTTATGGTCATATTTTTCTACAGGTCTCCTATTAAAACAATGACTTGTTCTGCCACATAGTGGCCCATTGTCAGGAGTGCACAGCAGTCACAATAGGAAATAAATAGAAAAACAAATTTTGTAAACAAATTGAAAAGGGGAAGATTTATAAATAGAGCCCTATATGTTTCTATACATGTCCACTCTTCAAGTATAACATATATATATGCATTATGGTAATAATTGGAAACAACCTTGTTTACTGTAGACTACATTTGTTTTAATATTATCATTAAAGCTGCTATGATTCGTTTTAATTTAGTTTTTTTAAAATGTCACTTAAGGTTCAGAAACTTCATTTTTGGTTGACTTGTTTGAGATTTTAAATAACATGGTTGATACCTACTCGCAAAGAAATACAGATTATTCAACAGAACATACACCCACTAAACAGTATAAAGCTTTGCAGTCCTTGAAAAGGCATACAAGGTGTGATACTTGAATCTTGTTTTAAAACCATTACAGTGGATTCCACTCTGCTCACATCCCTTGGCTGGCACCCTTGACTTAACCATTGTTCTGTGCTCATCTGTTGATCTATACAACGTCAAGGATTTCAATTTCAGTTAAAACTATCACCATTACCCATAATGCCATTCTAGGGAACCCCTCTTTCACCCCTAAGATGGAGGACCAGATATTTTTCAGATTGCAGGAGGAGTGAGTGTGGAGAAGTGGCTCACTATACACAGCAGAGTCATCTGATCATCTGAGAAACTTTGACTGTGCCTTAATCTAACTTATTAATTAGACTTTTGGAGATCCATGCAACTCCACCACTAGGGATGAGGGAGCGAAATTTTAATTAATTTTAATTCGATCTTGCAGCGAATCGTGCTGTTCGATGTAAATTCCCCTGATTGCCCCTGCAGTCCTGTAGTATGTGTTGTTGGATAGTGATTCTCTATCCAAGAACATAGGAGTCCCTTGGCTGTGCTCATCATGAATAAATGCAGCCGTGGGAATCATCCTGTGATGATTCCCGCGGCTGCATTAATTGATGAGCACAGCCGCGGGACTCACACTAACAGGAGGAGTACTGCGGCTGCATTCATGAATGCAGCCATGGGAATCCTCCTGTGCATGATCCCCAGGCACTAGAGGTTAAATGAGGGCTGCACAGGGGGATTCCCTCAGCTGCTCTCATAAATGGAGCTGCGGTACTCCTTCTGCCTCCCTGGGCACTGGAGGTTAAATGAGGGTTTGCCCTCATTTACCCTCTAGTGCCCAGGATCGCGCACAGGAGGATTCCCACAGCTGCATTTATGAATGCAGCCGCGGTACTCCTCCTATAATGATGTCCTCGATCATCCTTTGGGTCTGTGATATGGGTTCGCCGAAATTTCGACGACGAAATTTTCGCTGGAATGTCAGAGGCATTATCGCTCATCCCTATCCACCACTTCTTTCGCTCACTCCCCCCCCGGATTCATGAAGTAACCATCCTAAAACACTTTGACACTCAATTGACACTCAATGTCATTCCTATATTTAGTGGTAATACTCCCTATAACAGAGAACTAAGATACTTACCTTGACCTATAAGTAGTAGCAAATTCAAGAAATGGGGTATAAAATCTTGTCTTGTTGTGTTAGGACCCCCGAGAAGCTCCATAGTTTTTCCCCTCAGTGTCCAACTTATGCTGGCGATGTGGACAAGAGCAGGGTGGTATGTTACATATATTCTGGTCATGCCCACGGCTCTGCCCCTTCTGGAACAAGGTGACCTCTCTCATCCAAAAGATCACTACCCATCAAATATCTATAGATCCCATTGTTTTTCTACTGCACCATAATACCCTATTGGAAGAGACATACAAAGGTTCCATAATTGGAAACCTCATCACTGCAGTTAACTCATGTACCCCACTAAGCACCCGGTTTATTTCGCACAAATTCAATGCTATCTGGGGCAGTTGGAAGTATTACAAAGGAGCCCCAAAGTTTAAGTGTCACCTGGACCTTACCTTTCCTAGACATTGTATGCTGTATGTTGATATTAGATTTCTGTGTGTTACTTGGTATGTAACTTCAATGTCTGCATATGCCTCTCACTCTTTCTCCTTAGGAAACATATTCGCTAGACATTTTAAGCTTTTTACTAATTTTGATTACTAAGCTTGTTGTAATCTTGGTCACCATAAACTGACAATAGACCTAAATGTGCATTCCCTGCTGTCAATGTTTGTTTGCCTTTGTTTATAATAAACTTGAAAACCCCGAAATAAAGGATGTAAGAAAAAAAAAATAAAATGTTTAGATGTTACAGATTCACTTTCTTGTAGAAACATTAGCTATACCAGAAATTATGTTAGCAAATCTGAAAGGATTCCTTTTGTAATGGACAGATCCATTTTAAATAGCGCTTACTATTTGTAGACTTAGCCTGCGAGTAAAATGTTCATTAGAGCTACAGAGATAACCTGGTTCTAGGATGGATTGTCACATGAGTGCTATCATTCATAGAGACTACCAGCCATAGCTCTATATATGATATCTGCAGCCTGACCAATCCCAAAGCAAGTGTTAGGCAATTGTATATAATTCTATATTCATTGGTTAAGTTTAACATAATTGAGGGACTTGTCCCAGGTGTTAGAACCAATTTAACCTATAAAACATACGTAAATTGTCAATTTTTATCCTACCTAAGATATCTATCTACCTAACATATAAAGTTTCTGCCAGATACAAGATCCTGTAGGGTGATGTTTATTAAGCTTTTAAAGAGAAGTTAAAAAAGGGCCAATTAAACCTACTAATCACCTACTCACATTACCAAATGCCATTAGATAAATAAGATGGGTAGCTAAAGTTCACTTGTGCCCAGACACTAATGGGATTTTTGTTACTTTGGTCAGTGTTTGTAGAGAAGTAAGCGCATTAAATAGTGGCATCTGTATCACTTCTGTAGAAGCATCAATGGCATATACAAGGAGGAACAGCATACCCTTTTTACCAGGAGAAAATGATTCTACTACTTGCCTCGATGGAGAGCCTGTATGGGAACTGCGACAGCATCTATGTTGAAAGCTCTATGTAGTATCCTAAAGTCCTCCTTGTACATGACATTGATGCTCCTACAAAATTGACCTTATCTGGACACAAAGTGGTACAACATACAAAAAACTGATGAAGCAGTGTGTGTGAAACTCGTAAAGGAACACTTTTTGTAACAGTGTATTTATGATTGTACCATTATGGTTACTGTAGTGTATTTTTACATACTATCATTACATTATACTATTTCTATTGTTTGTACCTTAAAAGTCCCATAATAGCCTTTTTTTGTAGATAAGTTTGTAAATTAATAGGGATGTGGTACAAAACATAAGGACCTTTGCTACTTTTCATTTATGCACAATATTTCCACCACAGTTGAAAGATTTTTTTATATTATGTAATATGCATTTATTGCTCTTACAGAGAACACACCAATAATATATTTGAATAAAACATTTTTTGAAACAAGCAATACAAGTATTAAAATACATCAGCAATCGTACCTACTAAAATGCAAATTTAACTATGGATGGTCAATATTGGCTTTTTTTTTGCTACATATTGAGTTCATTGTATTGTCACCACCATTTCTAGGGATGGCCTGTAGGAACATGTTCAAAAAGTTAAATCATGCTTTGAAGTAATTAGAGATAATTTGTATTGGGATTTATCTTGTTGGCATCCAATTACTTCTATTTACTATAGTTTTTAGAACGCTTAAATGTGTGGGCATTATTTATGTATTTAGTAAGTATTATTTAAATTATCATTTCATTAATAGTGAAATTTTAAAACCTATCTTTGTCATTGTTTTAAAACTTTTTTTTTTTAACTATTATGAGGTAAAGTCTATCTGGGGGTTGATTTATTATTAAGGGTGATTCCAGATTGGAGCCTTCAGATTACAATCAGCACCCCAACAGGCCTCCACATGTATAAGGGGGCAGGTTTTGGGAATGAAGCCCTCCCCCCAAACTATAGACTCCCAATTTT
The DNA here is from genome assembly GCF_032062135.1 of Pyxicephalus adspersus. Classification (NCBI taxonomy): domain Eukaryota; kingdom Metazoa; phylum Chordata; class Amphibia; order Anura; family Pyxicephalidae; genus Pyxicephalus; species Pyxicephalus adspersus. The sequence goes on from NC_092859.1 coordinate 97,748,494, forward strand.
GGAGGAAAGCCATATCTTATTCTGGACAATTAGGGTATGGGCAAGAGGAAGGACACAAATCCTCTTACTGTCCATTCAGGCTTTATGCCTGCAAGGTTCTGGTTTGAATTATTTAGGGACCGCATGCAGTTTTTCTAAAACAATCTTTTTTTACATTCACACCTTTTAGGCAGTCCAACCATGTTTTTAAATAATTTGTGTATTTTCTTGTTACAATTTTTCTCATATGCAAGAGTCAACAAGTAGCGCCATACTTCAATATAATATACAATTGGGTTTATTTGGGAATTACAGTGTTTAAAGGAATGTTTCTAATTGATGCAAAGACAAAAATGTTATTACAATTACAATATAAGTAACTCTTCAGCAGTTTTAAAAATACTTATATAAATCACAAACCAGTTCTGTTCCAAACTGCATTGCTAGTAGGGTAACATCATTAGATGTTTAGATGTCAATGCCCTTTCACTTACCTGCTAAAGGGAAAAAGCAACTCAGCAGTACACTGATAAGAACAACTTTCCACTGTGCACTTTCGACTTGTAAGCATGCTCAAAGTATTATACTGATTTAAATTAACAATGCAATAGAGCTTTAACTGGATCAGAGTAGCAATATTCCCTCTCCCAGATTAGGTTCAGATGCACAAGGAATTACAGGAAGCAATAACTAAAATTTCAACAAATTGGAGGTGTTTTATCAATACCAAGGTTGCCAGTTTTATTGATTTATGCATATATTAATGACTGTGCACAGGTATTGCACAGTAGCAGTATAGCGGTATATGTGCATTGGTTTGCTAAGTTAAGATAATGGGCTTGATTTATTAGAGCCCTCCGAGGCTGGAGAGGATACATTTTCATCCATGAACCTGGGTGATCCAGCAAACTTGGAATTGATTTCCTAAAAGTCATTTGCTATTTGTTAGCAAACTTTTTCAATCCTGGACCAGATCCATTCCAGGTTTGCTGGATCACCCAGCTTCACTGATGAAAATGTATCTTCTCTAGCCTTGAAGAGCTTTAATAAATGAGGGCCTATAAGTCATATTTACCAATGGAATTGAGGGTATTTTAACACCAAAATAATGAAGATTCACTTTTGCAATTATGCAATTATGTCAAAAGCTATGTTTAAATGTGTTTTTTCTGCACATGGTTGGATAACTAAAGTAAACCTTTACTTTTTTGTGAACATTCTCAATTGCCTCATGGTTTGTAGAATGTCTAAGGTCGGGCAAAATCAAAAGTAACCTGTAATAGCAAGCTGCAATCTTTTAGTTGTACATAGCAATTTTTACCATTAAATAGGCACCGCATTTATGAACAGTTGGAGAAAGATCTGACCTTTTCTGCTGTTTTGTGGTAAACAGAAAACATACAAAACTGCCAGCAAAAATATAGATCCCAATAAATAAAATAAATATTGAATTTTATCATAAAATGAAATAACACTACAATTTTGCTACTTGTCTTTGTTGTCATTACTAAGGTGATTACAATAAATAAATACCACAAATTCAGAAAATGAAATACTCTATATTTAGGGAGATAATTCAGTGTATCTTTTGCCAGATGGTTTAGCAAAATAAAGCAACATATATTTTTCAAAACAAAAAAAATGAACAACAATATAAGATTACAATAAATCCCAAAAGCAATGAGCCCAAACAGAATAGTACAGAGTTGCTCAATGGCATCACTCTTTGTTATCAGTCTTTTCACCCTATTAATGGTCATGCAGAACATTATTCTTGGACTTTTCGGAACAGTGTTTTTTATTTCTCACAAAAGAAGGATAGTTAGTTCCCAGAAAAAGAAAAACAAAAGGGAAAAATAAATAAATCAAAAAGGTAACTTTAGGTGTAAATAACAAACACTTTTTAAAATGTCCATTTGTGCCTGTTTTAAATGAGACTGGACAGATAGGAAATGTTGGATTTGCAGACCTAGCAGACAGTCAGCAGTATGTGAGGAGATCATGCCAAAAGATGACACACAATTTCTACCAGGCTGCACAATCTTTTATTCCATATAAAAAACATAGAATACGCCAAAGGTAGTACTAGCTTGGATATAAAATAATCTTCACTACTATATTTGTTTGTGTTCTATGGTTCCTCTTATAAATATATTAGACTTCTACATCTGCCCACCCCTATCTGCAAAAACTATTGGATGATTGGGATTATACTTATGAATTTTGTATTAACTGCAAGTTCTTTTTCTAGTTTCAATTATTTATCCCCAGCTTCCAATTTTCTTCCCCTTTTCTAGCTTTTCGTGGCTTGTCAATGTCACATATCATATGCACACCTGACAGTCACCAACATTATTAGTTACAGAACATCAACTTTAATGTCACTTTCTTTGTAAATGTTTTATTTTAATCCAATTTTTTAATCTTGGCTTTTCAAAAAGCAAATAAAATGAAAATTTATCACTAATATCATTTTGTAAGGGCAGGTGCCAAATGTTACTTACTTATCTCATTTGGCAGAAAAAAAATCTGTGCACCTGGGGAGTTGCTGACTCCAAATGTACATTTGAGTAAGAACAGACACTGCTATCTTGTTGCCCCATAATAAAATGGAGACACTGGACCTGATTTATTAAGGCTCTCCAAGACTGGCGCAGATAGACTATCACAGAACCAGGGTCATCCTGCAAACCTGGAATTGTTCTGGTCCAGAAATAAAAACATTTGCCAAATAATAGCAAATTATGTTTAGGAACTCCATTCCAGGTTTGCTGGATCAACCAACTTCACCCATGATAGTCTGTCTTCTCCAGTCTTGTCAAAGTTTTAATAAATTAGGTCGACTGTGTACTGAGGTGGCTGCTTAGCATTGTGAAATGACCCACTATGTAATGCAGAGTCTTAGTTTGTTTTAGCAATAGGTTCACTATACCGGGGCTCATATAATTCAAAATCTGAAAAACAATACCATATCCCTTTTTGATGTATCTCTAAACCTAAGCAATAATATTTAGGATATATTGCAGCTTCCTAATGTACATTTCCTAATGTAGATTCTATGAGGATTTCTGATATTTTATCCATATTTTCACATAGGAATCTTAATTGAAATACACTTCCTGTCTAATGGTGACAACCTTCACTTTCTGCTTTGTGTTACTGCACTTGTGTGGTTGTGTGCCAGGCATATAGTCAGAGGTAATGTAAATAGTAGAAGGACAGCACTGGAGATTGTGCTTTCTCGCTCTCTCACTGGAGATGAAATGACAATATTCCCTGCAGTTTAACAGCACGTCAAGATAGTAACCTCAGAAACAAAGAGTTTAATCAAGGTGTGCTTCTAAGGTCCTGCTATCTGGACCTGCTGTTAAACTGCAGGGAATATTGTCATTCGACTCAAGTGAGAAAGAGAGCACATGGAAAAGCTGCAAGTTGTATTTTATTTGGATTACCTTGATCATGTTCTGAATCAATACTAACCTTCTCTTAATTACCTTCTCTGCTAATTGGTAAGGGTGCTGTAGATTTAAATGCAAGTATTGTCGTTGTAAACCATTGTTACCTAAACAGCTGTTGCAGCAGTATGGATTACATAGCTGGACTTATTTTTTTTGGGCAGTAGTTGCCATTGCTAAATACCAGGGGCTGACTGTACAGCTGCCTGGGGGCTCTTTAGAACCTACAGACCCTTGTCTTTTAGGTGCTGTCTGACACCAGCTGGTGCTGACTCTGCCCCTGCTTGTTCCACATCTCCTTATGTCAATTACAAAGTTGCCCCTAAAACAGGGGAAACCTTCCAACAGAAACCTTGTTCCTATGCCAACTGTTTAAAGTGCAACTAAACTCGGTGGGAGGTTAACTTTTGCCATAAAGAGAAAGCATGCACAGCATCCTAGGTAGGCGCCATCTACACTGCTGGCTCCACAGTCGACTTTCGTGAAGATGACGATCCTATTTAGTAATTGGATGATGTAGCCCATGCACATGTGCAGAAGTTATGCCCTACAGTTTAGAGCCTAAACCAAAAGCCACCAGGAGCCAGGGAGTTAGTGTTTTGATAAAAGAGGCATTGCATGTGTTTTTTGTTTTCTGAGTTTAGGTACCCTTAAACTGAGGATTTCCTTTCCATAGAAAATGGATCCTTTCACTTTCTTTGATTTTATATATTTTAATCCTCTAAAATCTCCCAAAAAGAATAAAATATTTTGTTTTTGGTTGTTTATGTTATTTTTTTAAGGTTGATACAGATCCAGTATAGTATTTCCAGTGTCTCATCTCATGTTGCCTCTGAAGACACAAGCCTACCTTACTATAGATGTATTTTATATAATACAGACTCCATAAATTATTCCTAATAAAATTCTAATTTCAATTTACACAAATATTGTAATGGAAATCATGGCAAAATATGATGCCTCATTTGCTGTGCAATGACAACAGAGTAAAGTGTTTTTGCTTTGTAAAAGCATGTTAAAAAGTAGCCAAAATAAAATTACAGAAGTGTGATTCCTAAAGTATGTGAGCCCTTAAATGTTAATAATTTAATGTCAGATCTTATCTGGAGGATGTGCAAGAGAACAATTGTTATCAATCACCACAGATCCAACAGTCTCTCCGGTATTGTATTCCTAAAAGGCCTAGCCGTAATCTATAGGTTTGTTACAAATCCACATAAAATCTTCAATAAAATCGACCCATTATGAAGTAGACAAATCTAACAAGCAAAGGTGGCTGCATGCAGAAGCAATCATGTTAGCAATTATAATGACAAGCAATTTTGTTTACAACAGGCGGAAGCATTTTACAAAAAGCAAATGCCTTTTTCCTAATGTCTCCATTGTCTGGTAGAAAAGGAACAGAATAAGCAGATTTTACTAAAGGTGTAAAAACTTTCACACAAAAATTTGTTTGAATAATAACTTAAATGATTCTATCAAATGATAATGTTCAAATTCCTTTAGTAAATCAGCCCAACTATTGAACAATGTTACAAATTTCTGAATGATGTGAGACATATGTCCACTTACCTGTACACTTCTTTAAATGGCTATTCTTTTTACCATGTGATCCCAATTTGCAGCCAAAGTTTTCTTCCCAAAATTCAGCAAACCAAACATTTCTTCGATTATTGGCCAAAGACCGGCTTCTAAAGTATCTATCAAATCCTAGTTTTATGAAAACAAAATTGATTGTTAATTGGCAGTAATAAGACTAAAATAGTCTTTAAAAGTCAGATTAACATTTAGTGTATGGCTTTTTATTTTGTAGTATTCTCTAAATGTAAAGATACAGTTGTAAGTTTTGTTGTCCCATAGGCATTTAAAATGTCATACATCAGGACAAAGCAAAGATCTGTGGAACATTAAAGAATGCTTATAAAATAATATAAGTAAATAAATACATCAACAAATCTTTAATCTCAGAGTTATTGGAAAGCTATAATTATTTGAGTAAAATAATAACAACTACCTAGTTGAATTAGACCAGTCTATTGAGTTGGGAACATTACCTTAAATTAACATAAATTTGCATTGTTGTTATCTAAATCTTTTGCCTAAGTTATCCAAAGACATGAATTGACAATTAGGTAATACCCACAAAGAAGATATATTCTAAATATGCACATTTAATTTGACCAAAGGTGTACATATACATGATTCCAGATAACTCTTATTTTATTAAAATCAGTAGAGATTGCCTGGAAGATTTAATCTAGACTATTGATTTTTCAGTCGCGAATATTCAGCCAAGGAATATGTGGAGAGCAGAGAAATGGACAGAAACATGAGGTAGTGGCCCAGTCAAACCATAATTGGCAAGACTAGGCAAAGATTAACTTTAATATGAAGGCGCTTTATGAAAATGGAAATGGTATTTGTGATGCTTGAAATTTGGGGGATTAATGTACAAAAGTAATGTATGTTGACCATTAGGGAAGAGCGAGCAAAATTTTTAATTTCAATCTTGCGGCAAATCGGGCCTTTCTTCCTTACAGAACATGTAAGCGAGAACGGCCTTGTGATTGGCCGATCAACTCCATTGAGAGTTCATCTGGAGTTCGCCTCCAATTAGCTGTGACCACAGGTTCACATGCTCCCCGGGCTGTACTTATCAATGACAAGTACAGCCTGGTGACCGTCGTGGGAACTGAACTCAGATGAACTCCTAATATGGAAAATTCATTGAGAATTCATCTGGAGTTTGCCTGCAGTCACAGCTGATTGGAGGCACCTGCGTGCTTCCAATCAGCTGTGACCACAGGTTCCCACGCTCCCCGGGCTGTACTTATCAATGATAACATATGATCTGTGTTTAATTTATTAGTCAAATAAAATATCAACTAGTTTATAAGCAAACTTTTTAATATTGTCAGACTGAAGTATTAAAGTACTGGAGTATTTTCCTAATTTTTACATCAGAATAAGTCTATGACTTGCATTATATATTCATTTATAGGTTATTATAGTAAAAAAAAAAGTCATACCATCTATTGAAGCTCTCTTTGGTAATATTGTAACGGCTCCCTCTGCTATCTCCTCTTGCTGGTATACTGGGGCAATTTTAGAACCCCAGCTGTCTGAACCAATCCAGAGAAAATGTCCAGTCTGGTTGTTTCTTTTTGCCGATTCTAAAATGCGCCTGAAACAAAGACGAAAGAAAGAAATGCTATTGATTCAATTCAAGATGCATTTACTGGATCTACTAAACACCCAGGGAAACAATTAGTCAATCATCCTGCCAACCTGACTTGTGCTTTAGGAATAGAACCTAACACCTAGCCCCGTCTATACCTCATGTTAATTTTCTTTTGTCTAACCCTTAACACAACATGCACTGTCTATCACTCGCATTTCATTTATCGCATTCATTCCTGTGTCTTAATCCACAGGATACTATACAGTTACAGAAGGACAGCTAGATTGTCTCAAAGGAACAGCAGAATAGAATTTGTCTAAATGCAATTGAAATTTGTTACACCTCTAGTCTCACAAGAATATCCTTGTCGGAATAATGTAAAACTGATAAGAAAAAGAAGTTTCTGCAATTCTCTTGCTGCTAGAAAAGATCAAACATGCCACATACAATAGGAGGAAAGCATCACCTTATGTCATCTTCATTTGCAAAAATGATTACTGCCCGAGCATGAGGGGTTTCCAGCAGGCGTTTAATGATTTTATCAAATTCTCCTGGCTTGGGTTCTCGAGGGATTTTCAGCGACTGGGCAATGCAAACACCACCTGTGAAGACATAATACACTCCATCTCAGAAAAGCCACATTTTAGGGATTACTGATTATACTTCTGGTAAACTACATATGGATTATATAAATAGGTTTATGGAAAAACAGCACAATTTACTGTACAAAATGCCTGCTTGATAATAAATTGTCCCAATGCTCGCCTCATGGAGCTTCCTCTAACATTTTAATAGGATTTAATTAAATTGAATCTTAAACAATGCATTCAGTACAATAAGAAACTGCAATATAGCAATTAAACAAGAATTGCTTATAACAAATGAAGACATTTTTTGAGCTGCTTATGCAATCTGGGAAACATTGTCATGATACCAAAAGTATATGTAAACCAAATCATTTAAACTTCATCATTAAGCTTTAGCATTGAAAATTAATTTAAAAAGTAATCTCTACGTGTTTTAATCTCTACATGCTTGGGTTTTTGTATAAAATAATATCTGGGGATTCCATCAAGAAGGCCATTGTTCAGACACTTCCTGTTAGGTTGACTGTGCATTGCCCCTGCATTCCAAACATGATACTGTATTGCCATTCTGTCAAGCACACAAGTTACTATTACCCACTGTTGTCCCCATAAGGAAAGCTACCCTGGGAAATACCTTGCAGCCACTGTTGTATTACATAGATGTAGACACAAAGTAAATGCAAAAAGATAACAGATCAGTAGCATAATAATGCAACAAAAGATGAAAAAAAGTAAAAACAAGTATTAAGACCAGATGATCTTCTTTATTAACTACAATCAAACTTGTCAAAAAGTTAAAATGTCATCTCAGTTAATATAGGAGGAGCAGTGGGTGTGGTGAAATCGAGATGTAAATTATAAAGGGCATACATATTTGCTCTGCAGTGAGACTAGATGGAGCTGGCAATCACACAATGAAAAGGTTTTCAGCACACAAGTCAATGGAATTGACAGGATTGTAAATAACAGGATGACCCATTGTACATTGTAGATGGATGAAAATCAATAGCTATGGATAGGAGATAATACATATGTAGGTATGTATTTTCACATGTTCTATCACCAGAAATGACCTTTTATAGCCTTTCTTTTACAGTACACCCAGCTATTAATAATTTTAGTTAAACAGAAGAAAACACATGCAGGAGCTGAGTGAAGACCTCCCCAACTATGCTTGTAGAGCTTGGCTGCCATAACTTACCTAAGATTGGTAGGTGTGATGTTTAAACATTTAGTCATAAACTAACATAGATAAATAGACAAATAAATGCTGAAGACAATAGAGAGAAAAGTTTAATACCGATTAAAAAAAGTGGCCAAAGTTATGTGCATTATTCATAATGTCCCTCAGCTCAGCTACTTTACAGATGAAGTTTAAAAACTAAGTAGCTGATCTTGGACAAGGAAGAGAAGTTGGTTGTGATTATTACAAAAAAAAAAACTATGCTGAGAACTTGTTTCCCTAAATTCTTATTTTGTATATGACAAAGATATTAGAATGGAGTGTAGAATTTAGTAATATGCAAACAAGAAGTGGTTAGAATTTTGTGGTAAATCAGTAAAAAATAATTGATTGATAAGTGATTGTTAGATAATAAACATCAGTAATATATTAGGCCACAACAGAAGTGCTATGTATTCTATTCAATGACAGGTCAGCTAAGTGACAATGATGTGGCTTTAAAAGCAAATTCTGACACCCAAAATCAGCATTTCAAGATCACAAATGTATGATTACCCTCTAACCTTCCAAGTGATCAATTCTAACCATAATATTTTAAGATATTTTTTAGCAACAGTCAACTGTCAGTCAACTATTTAATTTGGGAATGGAATTGGTTGACATCCTAAGAACACAGAGAGGTGTCCTCCAATAGAATAGGGCAATTCTTGCTAATATTTTTTTTTCTGAAGGAAGAATATGATGAAGACATTGGCCCAGATTTATTAAAGTTCTTCAAGGCTGGAGAGAATACACTTTCATCTGTGAAGCTGGGTAATCCAGCAAACCCAGAATGGATATCCTAAAAGTCATTAGCTATTTGTTAGCAACTGTTTTCAATTCTGGACCAGAACCATTCCAGGTTTGCTGGATCACACAGCTTCACTGATGAAAGTGTACTCTCCCCAGCCTTGGAGAACTTTATTAAATCAGGGCCTTCTACCTGGCCTACTTAGAAATTTGTCTTAAATTATTACCAACATTGCCAAAAAAAGGCTGATAATGGCAACGGAGATTTACTTAAGTAATGGGCAACCTAAGGGCACTAAGTGAAATCAACATTTAGTACTCTGATTATATGATGGTTGGTTAAAGTAGCACAGAGAAGGAATGCCAGCATACTTCATACAAAAAAAAATTCATACCTGTGCTCAATTTATGTGTTTTATTATATGTTTCTGATGAATCAACTTCACTTAGTTGTGTGAAAAATGCTTTAAGTAATGGTGGATTTCGTAAAGGTCACAAAAAAATGGTAAAAAGTTGTGGCAATAACTGCAGTGGAGGAGTTTAACACTATTGCTTTAAATCCTAGGGTAGTTCTATTTAGTTCTTGTTATTTGTTAGTCTGCCAAACATCTAGCTTCTATTGTCCAATATCTAAGGAGTTACCCTCAAGTTATCCTGTAAAGAGATCTGGAGAACCTCCCAGCATTTATGCATAAGAAGAAAAACACATAATAATTTACTACAGTGATTTGCTTCAAATTATATTATCAACATTGAATCATTTTAAACTCAAATGTTACTGGGAATCTTTTTCAAAATGAATAAAGTATTAATTGCACTATAAGTAAACCCTGAAACACACAATAGGAGACTACCGAACCCCACTAAATACATGCACATGAAAATGTGCATAGGAAGATTTTTAGTTTGTAGAAATTAACAACAAAAAACAAGGTTAGCAAAATCCCCAGGCAAACATAGAATCATGCACATTTTTGCCATGTTCTTCATTTTTGTTACATTTCTTAAATGTAGGGGATAGTGTTTTTTGGTGCAAATGCATTTGTGGTCTTTGCAAATTGCAGATTTAATGAATTTAATAAAGAAATTGACTGCAGCCATCCAATAATGTGCAAGATCTTTTTTTTCTTTCCTCTCTTTGCACAAGATTGGGTATTCTCAACAAAGTAAAATAACCCTTGCAGAGCGATAAAGAGTGATTCCTCCTTAAATCAACCCATTAATTCAAATCAACCAATCAATGCAATTATTAACTGCAAAAAATGTATTCTATTCCATTAACTTTATTTATTCTATTACATTACATTTTTTTACTACATTAGCTTGATCTCTTGTACAGTTACTATGCTATGATTGTGTTGTGTACTCTAATGATACTTAAACAAATACCTGACCCCCATTAATTTTGAACTTTCATGCATTGATGTAAGCTTTTATAATTGACATAACTTTTCAGCAAGCAATATGTGATGTTTCTCACCATTGCTTCTTGTTAGGGGAATGTTTTCTCCAAGATTTTTTGTGAACATTATTGTTTGTATTGTTACATTGTATATGTTACTGTAAATAGTTACCATTTCTATAAAAAGACATGTTAGAATAGTCCCTCTTGAATTCCCTCAAAGCAAACAAATAAAGTTGAACATTTTCAGTTTGTTAAAAATCCAGGTGATTATGTTACTATCTGCTTATTTGTAAACATAAGTAGACTTAAATTTAATAAATTAGAGTTAATCAATTATAACATTCAGAAACATTTCAAATACACAGTGAAATGCATATATTAATTGTTACTGTATGTATATAATGCAACTTTACATTGTAGCTCTGAAAGTTATTATATATATAGTAATTCCTTGGTCTCTCCACTATTTTAGAGAGGGTGACTAACAGACTTGAAAGCAACTGCACCCACTTTTCTGATGAAGTTGGAGCAATACCCTATAAATATTGCAGCCTGTGATTATATTAACCCTTTTATAGCTCTTCATTTATCAATGTGCATTTGATTTTGTTAGTAGTGTGATTTGAAAGCTTGATAGACAATGTATTTGAGAAAAGAAAACTAAGAACAGAATAGAAGTAGGCGAGCAAGGAAAAAAAAGGGTTTAATGCATACTAATGTACATAGGCATTAAGAAATAAATATTCATTATAATATATCAGATTTACCAATCTTGCATAGAGACTCTGTGAATGCTAACAGATATGTAAAATAAGATTGAGTATTTATTGCTTATACATATATACATATACAAAAAAAAAGCTTTAGCTTACATTATCCTATGCAGTAGCATCTTACATTTTTCAGTATGCAATAAACAAAGTTATATTATCCTACTAAAACAGTGATGCACAGAAAAAAAAACAAAGTAAATATAAAAAAGTCCTTAAAATTAAGATATTAGTCAGTAAATTCCAATCACATTATATGGTCATTTTATGGCGGTTCTAAAATTTAGAACTGTGGTTGCCAGAAACCCTAAAGTGAACATGTGCCGCAGCCATGCACACTAAAACATTTACATATTCTAAACAATCAATAAATTAGTTCATCTCTGTATCTATAAGTGTATTAAAATTAATTTTCAATGTTGACAGACAGCTTTTTTCTAAAAGAACAGATTTGGCAGGTTATTATTCCACTAATGGAAACAACTAGAATGTTTTTATAGACTGAACCAACTAAAACCTGGCTCCAAATCTTTATTGTGACTTTTGAGGATCTTTGAGAAGGAAGGACTTCATAATAAAACTATCTAGAGGGGTTAGGAAAGGTTTTTTTCAAAGTTCTTTTACGGACTGTTAAATAGGGAAATCTGTTCATAGACTTGGCTCAGGTGCACTTACAGCATTTTTTTATAGCAGCAAAAAAGGAAAAATGTTACTTATTGCTAATATCAAGTACAAACTGCTAGACATGGACAAATGGACAAAATGGTTCAAATGTTTGGACATACCTTTAGCTACACTAGCCTACTACACTGGCCTTTGTTTACAGCTGTATAATTTGTCAATATCTCATTGTATCTGTATACTTCATTCTGACATGAACATAAGCACAATTGAATTGACCAACCTTTACTGCAGCATTTGTCTCACTTTGTACATCAATTAGATCGATCAATATCACACAATTGCTGTAGACTCTGACATCTTTTGACCTTCTCTGATATGTGAATTAAACAAGTCTTATAGTGTGCAACACTGACTTCTCTATGTGCACAACATGTTTTTCAACAAAAGATTAAAAGTCTCCTTGTGCTTCATACGGTGTTATAACCTAGAGGATTGTTTATTTCAAAGGGCAAGTTTAAAAACAGGTGTTAAAATAGGTGTATGATATTTGGATACCAAAAAGAGTTTGCAAAACTAACAGTGTGAAAAATCAATGTGCCGTGAAACTTTGTAAGGTAACCCATCTCTGCTTTGTTAGATTATAGTGAGATGAAAGAAAATGTTGAAAATCTTTTGTAGAACTTTTATAAAACTTTTAAAAAATAGATATTTTTGTAATAGGATGTATAGTCAATTTCTTTCTGCATATTTATTACATACTTATAATCTTTAATGCTTTAAAGGGGAACTAGCATGATGCATACACAATGCACATTTTTAACACAAACACACAAATAATATAAATACAAAGCTGCCATCTCAATTACTAGAAGCAGTGTTGTCACTTCAGCCCTTACCATATGCCATACCAAGAATCTCACCCCTGCTCTGCCTATAATGTTAACTTTATAATGTGACTCAGACTTTCCTATTCACTCTATCAGTGAATCATTCACTAAGATTGTGAAAGCACTATCTGGGCCTCAGAGGATGTCAGCAATGTAGAACTGCACTCATGTTTTTACCATCTGGGTGGAGCTCCTCTCATTATGTGGTGGGGACCTGCTGGCATTGGACAGTTCTCCATGAGATCTAATGTTTGGACATTACTGGACCCATTGAAGGTGTAAAAAATATTGGTTTAAAAAAATTAATAAAATTAATAAAAGAAATTTTATTTTGCCATTGAGGTTTGCATTTATTTCTAGGTATTATTTAACCCTTTTATTGGAATGGGTACTGGTTGCTTTGTCTCCTTATACTCATTCTTCTGGCTGAAGGGGTAAATAACTGGAAGCCTGGGTTTCAGGTTCCAATAAGTTACTTTCCCACAGACTCCCACCACATTGGGGTTATATTTGGATGATTAATTCTCTCTCCTCCAACAGTGGCCCTTGCCACTTGCCACTCTGGTCTAGTTTTACAAAAAGAGAAGGGTAAATGCTTTAGTGCCCCCTTCCTATTTGACAATTAGGATTCCTTTGAATCTTTACTAGCTGGAAGGGGAGGCTTATATTTCCTATCCATGAAGGTCACAAGCTTATAGAAGGATCTGATTTTTATAGTAGGGGAATCCTAAGCATTTTTTATTTATTTTACTAAAAAAACACAGGATGGGAGCTATGAGGGCTGGGCACTTTGTATGGCAACAACAACAATCAGTCATATTCAGGTAATTACACTAGCTGCAAAATATACTTTTCTAATGAATGCATATCTACATGATGTCAAATGGTTTAATGTGACTGGAGTTTGGCTTTAAAAGAGATCTGTGCCGAGAGAAATGCTGTTGAAAACCCTGAATTTTAAAGTGCTAGCTGTGTTGAAATCAAGCTGATCTTCAGACTTTAATGGATAATAAGGTGCTAACCCTAACAAGTTCTCAGAGAATGGAGCTAAAGTGAAAGCATCAAGATTGAGGTGTACCTAAAAAAAAAAAATAGAATAGAAAGACCCTAAAAGAAAACCATCCAATAAAATAAAATGTGAGAATTTGAAAGTGATTATACAGGTAATATAACATTCTCAGCCTCTTATATTTATAAATGAATATGATTTGTTTTCTCTTTGTAATTCCAGTATAAATTATGGACAATTTAAAAGTCAACCTCTAAGAATGAAGGCATCAATTTAATGATTCTTGCTGGGGGCAAAAATAAGTGCCTTTAAATTTCAATATACATACTCTGCTCTTCAAGATATTGAAATGTTTCATATATGAAAGTAAAGCTAAAAGCACTTAAGTGAATTGTATTAATTTATTAGATGTCATTTTCAAAAGAAAGCAATGACAGAACAGACTTCATAAATATGTATTTTTTGCTGGTTTCTATGTGGTTTGATTTTTTATATCCCATCGCTTTTCTTTTTCAAACAGTATAATATAAGCTTCTTTTTTCTGTCTCTCAGCAAGACCAGACCCAGCCAATAATGTAATGCAAATAGAGCATTTTCTTTGTGTCAACAATGTGTAATTCTACATGCTTGAATCACAGTACAAGATGTAATTAATTTGTTATGATCCCTAATATCCTATATCATTTTATAGTCAAGTTTAAATAATTATTGTAAGGACATTAGGAGGTCTTGGTGTGATTAGAAGAAACAAGATGAATGTAATAGTGTGGTATGTAAAAGCATTGTTGGGTTATTATGTATGCCCTTGACCCTTTTTTAATACTACACAGTGGCATTTCACTATTTAACAATATTTAATTATTTTAGTCATACCAAAGCTGTGATCAGTGTTTTCAAAGCAAAGATTACAGCTCCATTCTCAGCACAAAGGGTCAGCAGATCACACTGTGCTGTTTATAGTAGCATTCAAAGGACAAGGGCTTTACTCTCTGCATGAATTGGTATACTATGTATCATGTCTCCCTTCAGATTTATCTTGTCACTAACTAACAGAATTTAAAAAATGTTAAAGCTTTGCAGTGTGGCAAAAAACAGGAATGTGGACATAGTTAACGGGCGAATTAGATTACATAAACTATTTAAGGTTTAGCCTGTGGACACAGGAATAGCAAAAACGTTTCACTGTTTATATATATTATAGACATTCTTTGCAAAATTGAAATTTTAACATTTCTTCAATAGGATTAAGAAAAAAATGGTAAAAAAGATATGGTCAGCTTTTTTGTCTTTATAGCAACAGACACATACAAGCACTTTGTAGGAGAATGGGGAGCGCTTTTATGTGACTATCCTTACTAGTTTAGATCAGGGGTGTCAAATTCAAATACACAGAGGGCCAAAATTAAAAACTTAGACAAAGACGCAAGCCAACTTTGTCCTTCTCATTAGATATAAAACAAAGAGGTTGTAATGCACGCGGGTGTGGACCCACTGTTCCACTGACTGGGTATACTCCGGAGGAGCATAACTAAGCCACTACCTGGTCTTCACTAGAGCCTCTGATGATGAGGATAGGCTTTGGGCACAGGGTAGCTGCCAGGTTCCACTCTAGAGCGATCCCCAGGTCAGTGGCAAGCCGAGGGGGCTTGCGTGGCCAAGAGGGAGGTGGCAATCAGACAAAGTCCAAAAACAAGATCCGAGGTCTGGGTCAGGCGGCAATCAGGCAAAAGTCCATAAACATAATCCGAGGTGAGGGTCAGGCGGCAAACAGGCAAAGTCCAAGGGTTCAATAAACAAGGTCCGGTACACAGCAAAGCAGACAAAAGAAGCATATTTGCACTAGGAGTCAGACAAGCTAAAACCATGAGATTGCTCAGGCAACTTCCTGTAGTAGGAACTTCCTTTAAATACCTGCAGAGATCCAGCCATAGGCTGTAGAAACAGAGGGCGTGTATGTGTTGCCTCATGGATGAAGAGAGACACACCCAAGCCAGCTCAAACACCAGTGCAAGTCTCCAACAGGAAGGAAACTCTGGCATGGAACACAGGTAGTGGGGTTACGCTACCTGAAAGATAGGACCCGGCGCCCGTGCCTGCAATTAGGAGCAGCTGCGCCGGTACGACCCGCAGGGCTAACAGAGGTTTTGCTTCATATTCAATCTGGAACAAGCCTATGATAGAGAAAGAGGCATAGGATTTTTTTTATTTTATTTGAGAAAAAACTTATGCCTCTTTCTCTATTTGTAGCCTTCTGAGTTAAATTTCAATGGTAACCTTTTTGCACAGGCTAACAATAATGTTAACAATTTTCTTCTATGAAAATCTAATCATTCAAGTCCATGCCTTGGAGTAGCAAGGAAAAGTACAGCTGAAGGGGAGTGCTGGAAATGCCAAACGTGGCCAATGTGGGCCTGGAACTCCCTTTTCATTGAAATAGCGACGCTACTAAAATCCCCGGCATTACTTGCATCTATAAAACAGTTCAATGCGGGGCCACTCATAGACAAAGAGCCAGCTTGTCTATAGACGTGAGTGATAACCGGAATTGTAGTAGCGGCGCTATTTCAATGCAGCGGTGGGCACTTGCAGTTCATATTTAGGATTCCTTTCGAGCGCCAAAAGAAGGATGTTGGGGGGCAGAGTTTGACACCCCTAGTTTAGATTATAACAATAAGTAGACTGCGAGAAACGGGTACAACAGCTTTCCCCACCTTTTTTTAACACGTGGGAACCCTTGGAATAACTTTCATGTCTTCGGAAACCCCTGTTAAAATTACTTTATCTATCACTCACAGTATATTAGCATGATGGTTAGTGGGAAGAATAACTCTTACATTGTTGGCCAGTGGGATAGCCAAAAAGATTATTGGTGTCAGGTAAACCAAGAGGTTGGCATTTCTTATGGCTCAAGGAACCCCTAACAAGAGGAACCCTAGCTGAGAAACGCTTGGAATTCAAACTTATTATATAGGCATAATTTAGATAGAAGTGACACTAATTGTAGCAGTTAATGTCACAATCAGATACATGAAACTAATTTGATATTATGCTATTAGGGGGGAATTGAATACATGTATCTCAAGCAGTTCTAAAAAATGTGATACTTTGTTGAAAATGGATGACAAATGAGATTAGATGGATAGATAAAAATTGAAACAGTTGATTAATTTAAGTATATTTCTCCATGGTCCTCCTATCCTGGGTATGAGATTATTTATACAATATACAGGTTGGGGTTTGAAATTTCTAACCCTATCCCTCTCTATAAAACTCAATGTGACTGTTTGCACCCCTGACAATTGTTTGGGGTGACTATTCTCTACTGCAAAAAGTGCAACTATAGCATTGGATGGAACTTAATAGAATAGTATAGCAAAACTGATTTAGGTGTGATTTTATGGTTTTATTGTTGTCATTCGGTTTGAAGGTTTCATATAAACTCCTAAAGGAATCAGACAATTCAGTCTGTGAAACCCATCCAGTTTGAAACATTTTTGGGACCTTTTGATAAACACAGTTACTGAAATTGATGTTGTTTTTAGAGTGTGCTTTTAAAAATACTACCTAATAAAAAGTGCTGGCATTTTATATTGTTTTTTGTTTGATGAGTGAAAGATGCCTTACAAGTTCTGCAATTCTTGCTACTGTAGTAATAATGTATACAAATATTTATTTTATATATTTTATGTGCACATGTAAGTACATTTTACATAACTGGCAAACATGGGACATCATGGGACAAACTAGGTTATCTAGGAAAATTCCAACCTGGCTAGGTGACAGCAGATAGTAGCGAGAAGGCCTGAAGGGTCAGTGAAATATCAGTTGTGCACTTACAGTGGAACTCATCATTTATTACAAAAAAATCACAGTGTAGGCATGTGCAAATGATTATTTTCACACATCTGCTATTTCTCTAAACTTTCAACTATCCTCTGCTTGGTCAGCTTTGACAGAAGGGTATATTGCAGCATAATAGCAGATGATTTTGAAAAACCCATTCCAGATTTACTTTACTTTATTTAGGTTCTCCGCTGTTCTCCAAGGTTCTACAGGCTTGGAAAACTTCACCAGGTAGGACCATTTCATCTAACATTGCAGTTTTTAATTGTTTAAAAGTGATATTCCTGTATTTCAAACACAAGCTCATTTAGTTATTGTAGTCTTTCTGGACAGCAATCAACAAATTTTGCTCAGTGACAATTATGCAGGAGGATGACTTGTTTTTCACCTTCCTTTGCTGTAAACAATGTAAACAACCATATAAAACATTTGAGAAGTAGAAGTCATTTATTATTGCCAAATGCTGTATTTGCATGCAGCCTTGGTAAACAAAGTCTGAAATCTCATGTAAGCATTGACCTTTACTTTGCAGTCAATACCATGCACCCTTTCTTGGCACACAGAAGATTCTAAAATAATCCTAATAAACTAGATGCATATTAAATCATATACAGAGTGAATGGAAAAGAATGGGTGGAGAACGGTTCTCACATCAATGGCAAGTCAGAATAAACAGTGTGAGCGGAAGGCTTTGCCTTGTAAGATCTCAGCAAAGAATACATCTGGACCTGTATATAAGGCTGCTATAGGGAATGTCTTTCCACGAAGTAGCATACAGTACTTAATATTCTGCACAGTTGTGTTTTTGTTTAGAATTGGTTTCCTTAACATTTTGTGTAGAATCATTATAAAAAATGTGAAACTTTCTATAGGAAATAAGGAGTGAGATTACACAACTCCAAAATGAGTGTTACTCTATTCTATACAATAGGAAATGAATGATGATGTACGTTGAATTATTGAACATGAATACAGGGAGAAGGGTTGATGTTACAGAAAGATACATGGCCGAGAAATCAGTTTGACATATTAAGCTGTCAATATTTGCAGATTTGAATTTATCATCGGCAGTTTTATATTTATTAGATATACATTGCAGATCAATGTATACTTATCGTTGTAAACTCTTAATCTCTCACAAGGACAATGGGAATTTCCCTTTTAATTTATAAAGAAAACTACAATATACCACTGTTGGGGCTACTTTATAAAACTTTTCACTCACGATTTACATTTACCCAAAATGTACACATTTTTCCATTTAATTGAAATGTTTAAAACAACTTATACTCATTCATGCATTATCTAATATATTCCAATGAGAAAATGTGTGAATTTTGGGTAAACATTAGAAGAATCTTGGGTAAAAACATTCATCATTACACTCCTATGAGTAAGCACTGTTCTTGAAAGTACTTTCAGTGCTTTAGGCAACCCCTACTGTATTTACTATATTCACAAATCATAGTATAAAGTGTGGGATTCATTAGGAAAAATGCCTCTTATACTGACTGGAAAAGCACCAATTGTTCATTCCTTAACCTACCAGTAGTTGAGTAACACTTCAGAAATTGTTTTACATAACACATATACATAAAAATTTAAAAAACTAAATTATCTGTGCAAATACCATGCAAGCTTTGGACACATGGATGAATGTAATCCCACCACAACTCAAAAATATATTACTCAACCTGTAAATATTACCTATTATTTTGAATGGCATGTATGACAATTTTAGCATCCAACCACTGCCAGTCCTACAATTATAGGAATAAATCTGTGTTTTTGTACAATATAGTTAATGCAGTGTTTGATGGCTAAATAGTGCCTTTTAGTTAAGCCTAATCTAAAATTCAAAATAGGTAACCACAGCTCTGTAGAATATTGAGCAAGGAAGCAGTGACTCTGCGGCTTCAATAGCAACGTACTAATACGGTAATCTGAAATATTTTATCTCGAGGAGAAGCTACTTCCCCACCTTTACATATAATCAAAGTGATAAAAACTTTTATTATTAATATATATATATATATATATATAAATAAAATTGGATGTATGTATGTATCGGTGTGTGTGTGTATGTATGTATGTATGTATGTTCCACCATCACCCGAAAACACATGGAGACATTTCAACCAAACTTGCTATACATATGACTGAGACTCATGTGAGTGCACCAGTCATCTTTGTGCAGCGCTGTGCTATATATCAGAGCTTTATTTGGATGAAACGCATGGAGACATTTCAACCAAACTTGCTATGTTCCACCATCACTAGGAAACGCATCGACACATTTTTACCGAACTTGCCAGACATATGACTCAGACTCATGTGAGTGCACCGCTGATCACTAGGAAACGCATAGAGACATTTCAACCAAACTTGCTATACATATGACTGAGATGTGAGTGCACCAGTCATCGGTGTACAACACTGTGCTATATGTCAGAGCTATATTTCGATGTGTGTATGTCATCTAGGAAATGCATGGAGACATTTTAACCAAACTTGCTATGTTCCACCATCACTCGGAAACATATAGAGACATTTAAACCAAACTTGCTAGACATATGACACCGCTGATCTTTGTACAGCCCTGTGGTTAATGTCAGAGGTATATAAATGTATAATAATAGTGTGTGACTGCTGGGGGACATTAGAGTGTCAGCTCCTCTGTACAGAAACTGATGGGTCTAGTTCAGACTATGGTATATGTCAGAGCTATATAAATGTATAATAATAGTGTGTGACTGCTGGGGGACATTAGAGTGTCAGCTCCTCTGTACAGAAACTGATGGGTCTAGTTCAGACTATGGTATATGTCAGAGCTATATAAATGTATAATAATAGTGTGTGACTGCTGGGGGACATTAGAGTGTCAGCTCCTCTGTACAGAAACTGATGGGTCTAGTTCAGACTATGGTATATGTCAGAGCTATATAAATGTATAATAATAGTGTGTGACTGCTGGGGGACATTAGAGTGTCAGCTCCTCTGTACAGAAACTGATGGGTCTAGTTCAGACTATGGTATATGTCAGAGCTATATAAATGTATAATAATAGTGTGTGACTGCTGGGGGACATTAGAGTGTCAGCTCCTCTGTACAGAAACTGATGGGTCTAGTTCAGACTATGGTATATGTCAGAGCTATATAAATCTATATATATATAATTGTATGTATGTATGTGTGTGTGTATGTTCCACCACTACTCCAAAACGCATGGAAACATTCCAACAAAACTTGCCATATATATGACTGAGACTCATGTATGTGTACCAGTCATCTTTGTACAGCACTGTGCTATATGTCAGAGCTATATTTGGATGTATGTATGTATGTGTGTATGTCATCACTAGGGAACGCATCGAGACATTTAATCTAAACTTGCTAGATATATGACTTAGATTCATGTGAGTGCACTGCTGATCTTTGTACAGCGCTGTGGTATATGTCAGAGGTATATTTGCATGTATGTATGTAGTGTATGTGTGAATGTATTGCTCAGTGACATTTGCTTACATACTTTTTTGGACTATTTTACACATTTCTGGCCTGTAATAATGCCTTCAAGAAAACGTAAGGCAATTGGCTGAGTGCAATCAAAGGCAAAAAATTTAAACAACACCATAGACAAGAAAATCACTATAGCTTTATTTGATTCCTTTTCCTGTATAATAAAAGATTGCAATAAATAAATACCTGGGCAGCACAGAGTTAGCAGCTGTATATATATATTTATACACCTCAAACCGTTTTTTATTGTGTATAATGCATTTCAAATAAAGTACCAAGTGGAATATACAAGAGGTATAAAAAATGAGAGAAATAATAGGTTTAAAATCATGCTGCCTAAAGTCTACATAATTAAAATAAGGCTGTTGCAGCATTCATAATATAACTTTTAAGCCCAAACACGTTATCCTAATTGGATATATTCTACAGCCATATTTTCACAAAATACATTAGTAAAAATAGAAATAAATAGTAGCTGAACACAACCTTAAATAACCTTCTACTTCCTCTCGTGGATTTTTTTTGTTGTTTGTATTTAGTATATTTAGTGCAGAAACTGGATGGTATAACAAGAAGGTTTTGACTATTGAATGCATTACAAAACAATGAATGACAGTATCTGATTCAAACACAAGCTATATGGATAGGGATTATTTCAGCAGTTTTTCTTTAAATTAGAAACAAGCTTGTTTTATTATTTCACATCTGGCTTTCATTTTCTGTGTACTACAATTATGATTTAAATACCGCACGAATTCTTAAATACTACATAAAATAAAAAACTAGTCTTAATACTGCATAGGGTACAAACCTTTGTGAGTTTACATTAAAAATGCATTGTTTGGCTGTTGGTAAAATACATGCCATGCAGAAATAACACAAATCTTTTAACACATTTCTTGTGAAATAGGGCTCTACTTTGTAGGTCAACAAAGATCACTTTCTGTAAGCATTTTTGTTACCGTAGATCAATGTGCGCATATCACATGCTTAATCCAGCATTTCACAGTACTATTTTAAGTTTATAGTAAAATTTTATAAAATGACCATACATTTTTTTTGCATAGTTGATTTCATTATGAAAACCACATTTCTGTGAGTGAGGAAAAATAAAAAAAAAAAATAGTTTAATTTTCTTCATAATTAAACAGCTCTGAAACATGGCAATCTTACTAAGATTGCAAAAGAGGTCTGTAGTAAAATGTCTCAAACATAACTAAATAATTACTGAATAAATAAATAAATACATGCAGTTAATCAAATAATCTATTTAAAAAAAATAGACTGGAACGCCTGAAATTAGATTTGTCACTAAAATGGCTATAGAGCTCAGGAGGACCTGTAAGAAAATGTCCTAAAAGATACTAATATTTATTTTTTTATGAAAAAAGATTAGTTTTGTTTTATTTTTAGGCAGGGGTCATTTTTCAATTGAATATAACTCATTGTTATTTCAGTACTAAGATTAGCAATACATTTTTTCACATGTAGTCCGAAAGGCCACAGTGCTTGCTACCTTCTCCTTTACTGGCCAGACAGTTTCCAAAAAATCTTGTCTAGGCAGGAAGAGAAAGGTACATACATACATTGAATACATACATACATACATACATACATACATTGAATAACATTTTTTTAACCACCTACTACAAGTTTTAAAGAATTGTCAATTGAAATGATTTGTGAATTACTCAGCAATAAACATTGCCCACTGGAGCCAGCAAGGGTCCCCAAACTATGCTAGGGGTAAAGGTTGTGAATAAAAGACTGTTGTTGTTGTTGAATAAAAGAGAATGTTGCCAATATACATAAAATAATTTTAGCATTGGGGTGCTAATGAGCCCAATTCAGCGGCAAATTAACCCCTATCTCTCATAATTTTTTTAACCTGCCTCCCCTCTGCTCCCCCTTTTGCCCTGCTTGGGTTTCATTTTGTCCCTTCCCTTTTATTGTTCTTTTCTTTTTTCCCCTATCTTGCTCTTCTTTGTTGTTAGTTGTGTTTACAATACTCCCTTTAAATCCATGGGCTTTGCAATAAATTTTAAATATTGATGGCTGGATTCCCTTACATGGATATGTTTCCAAAGGTCAGGAACTTTGCAACAAAATTGCACGCTTGAGCTGTATTTTCATGATAATGTAATTCAAACAAATCTTTTATTTTTACTTATCCCTAGACATAACTTTAACACACATCTACATTTACATCAGATAATGGAATTATTGTGTATATTGTGTTGAGATTATTTATTTATCTTGTTTATCATTATTATCTGTATAATGAGAAAGTATGGAGTAACTAGCCTTAGCAGGCTTCTGGTTGACCCTTTAACACCAGCATACAACAGCTCTTGATGCTGTATACTACAAAATGCTAATCAAGGGAACAGTTATCTAAAAGATAGAACAGATACTTTACAAAAATTACAAATGGGTCTATAGAAGCTCAAACTGTTACAGTATAAACATTGAAAAAACCCTTTACCCTAAGTCATAAAACCAGTTACTTTTAGCCTTTTAAAATATCATTATGAACTCAACCAGAGTTAAATTCAGAGTGGCCTGTAAATATTTAAAGGTTGCAATGGGCAAGCAAATAAGTGAACCATAGTGGAAATGACACTGGAAGCATATGATCTCGAAAGCCCTGGGTTTAGCACTTTAACTTTAAATCTCTAAGGGAGAAAACAAGCATAGGATTGTGGATTGTTTATTTGCTTTGACAGTGAAATACGCTTTATGAACAGGCTTCTGGAAATTAAGATTTAAAGCAGTGTGAGGAAGAGTTAGACCTTCATTTCAGACTTTTATTGCTTTCTGTGTCACAATCGAGAGATTTACTACTCTATTTGTTCTGATGAAAATTGTCACTGTGAAAGAAAGTGCCCACAAAGCAAGGGGTAAGGGCAAATCCTCCAGTGGGGACGTCAGTTCTGAGGGCATCAAAAAGACTTTTCCTTCACTTTTGGGTCTCTAGAACAGGTAGTGAAAAGAAATGTTTTCAATGGTCTAAAAAAAATCTCTGCTCTAACAAAAAAACTTTAATGTGAGACGTGTATATATATTACTATGATCTTTGAGAATACACATGTAAATTTGTACTATTTGAGGAATTAATTGTGTACACAACTTTGTGATCTAGGCACCCCTGCCAAACAGCACCACTAGTTAAAAATGTAAAAAATACTAGTAAGTTTACCACTTTTTAAATGTTTTTTTAATGAATTTTAGTGTTTTAAATAAGTTTTTAGGACAATTTTTATTTTATATACTACTATAGGTACTAATACTTATATACTATTTTTTTGCATTATCAAAAAATAAAACTTTTTTTTTATTTTGCAGGGTGTTTTATTTAGCCCTATATAGTTCTTTTATGTTCCAGAATTCCTAAGAATTGAGGAACTGTGACAAATCCATTTTCAAAGGCTCTTTGCTTAATAACTTAACCACAAATAAAACATTAAGGTACCATTTCTTGAAGAGCTGCACTGCATATGTTTTAAATTATTTATCTAATTTGCTAGAAGAAAGAAACAAATAAATCACTGTTCAGCTTCTGCTTACTGAAGACATTGTTTACTGAAAAGTTTTAGCTAACTGCTAAAATGAACACAGAATAGGAAAAGACAGCTAAACCTATTATATACCAATAATTTAATTAAATACATACCAAGAAATATGATTGTGATATTTAAGGCAAAAAACAATAAATCATCACTTTTTTAAAAGGGTATTTTAATTTATAATGTTGATGCTGAACTCTAGTGTTCTCTAGTTTTAGATCTGATAAAAGACACATAATACAATTTGCAGATATAATAGGATGAAAGCTTTATTTGTGGATTGGAGCACACAACATTTAATGCATATGTTCTTTTTTACTAGCTTCAACAGCGTTAATATTGGGTCAAGTATCACACAGATGTTGTACTGGAGGTTTTTCCTATTATGAACCAGTTATCTCAGTCATTTATTTCAGAATCTTAGGAGTAAAACCCTTATTTGGCTAACCTAAGTTATTAGGATGCATGTTTTGGGGATGACTTCCCATTTTTAGGATGCCTAAATCTGGTTCCATTTTGTAAGCACTTGAGTGGTATTGATTATTATAAAGGATTAAGTCAGAGGTGCCCACACTTTTTTGGCTTGTGAGCTACTTTTTAAAATGACCAAGTCAAAATGATCTACCAACAATAAAAACTTGGACCTAATAACTCCTGTGCACAGTAGTTTATTTTGAAAGGCAGGGCTCTGCAATCTACTCCTATTGCCTTTGCAATCTACTGGTAGATTGCGATCCACCTGTTGGGCACGCCTGGTTTAGGCTATAGAGAAAGTAGTACAGATCACAAAGCTTAGGAGTGTTACAGGGGGGGACTTACACATTCTATACACGTCTGTTTTTGATTTAAGTTTTACTGTATGGTGGAATTTGTTAAAATTTTTGTGAAATTAGGAAAGATTCTTTTCACCTACAATCCAGGTAGCGAAAGTATGAAATTGGTTTTGTAGGGCACATGGATAGGTACATCTCTCTATAGCCAAGAGATTAGCATTTTGGGGACGAACTGTGATCAAATTGGCATCCTATCTGCTGTTAATAGAGGTCTGGGCCAATACAATTGTTGTTGTTGGCCAGCAAAAAATCATTAATATTTTAAGTGTTACAGCTGAATAGATATCACATTTTATAGCAGCTGTGTAGATTTCTGATCTTGCCTCATGACACATTTTAATGTCTTGGGAAATCTGACATTTTATTCAGTTCACTTAGCAGCCATTGATTCTCCTTTGTCATGCCAATTAATTGTAATGATCAGATGTGATGGTTGAATAGTTCACACAGTATAATGAGAGTGGTCATGTTTTCTCCTACTTTCACAAAATGATGAACTATACTACTTCACCTTGTCACTTTCTCAAATATGTACAGTATTAAATGGCTGTTTAATACAAATTCACAAATTTCTTCATCCTTTGTCATCTTTTGCCTAACACTATTGTTTTCTGGTTAATAGGACAATGAAAGCGGTTTCCTGCAAAACCAAACTGCACATAATTAGGATGGAAAGCAATTTTGACCTCAAAAGAGCTGCACAAATTTTTTTAGCTCTTCCAGGAATCAATTTAGTAGCAAACTTTTTTAAAAGTTTTCCTTATTAGTAGCCAGCTACTTTAATCAGAAATATTGAGCAACATTAAATAATAATTTATTTGCAATAGTGCAAATCATAGGTATGTAAGACCATTATTTCCATTATTCATTAGCTTTGAATATGCTAATGTTCATTAATATTTTTATATGGGATAATACTGCAGGCTTATTACACCTGTAAAAGTCTTAATCGGTCTCATTTCACATTTAAGTTTTACACACACTTTATCTTAATTTGGAAACAGCCTAAACATTTATTTATGGATTTGAAAACTAAAATCCTGTATTCCTGCATGGTCAGGCTCAGTATGTGATATTCAAAGAACAAACATGAATGCATTATTTTCACATTTTAGTGAAGTCTGGTGGAAGTTTTGATGCCATCTTACAGCTCGTACTGCCTTCCCATTTATCCATTTATCCAGTCAAAATGGTTTCTATCTTTATCAATAAATATATATATATATATATATATATATATATAACTCTCAACAACCACATCTTTTCATGTAACATACATTTTTTACCTACATATCCCTAAAACTTCCAACACAACAGTCCCTCCCTTTAAGCACCCAAATTAACCTCCAGTATCCTTCAACCATCAACACTTGGCTCTAGGTCCTCAAAGGGGGGGCATCCCTTTTAACACCTCCAAATGGGGTCTGCCCATACCTAATTCTTTTGTCCCCAGCCACACCACACCAACTCAAGGACATTACCCATCACAAAGCAGCCCCTTCACCAGTATCCATACTGTAGTTACCTTTTCTGTAATCACTCCAACTTCCCGAGACACCACACCTAAGATGGTTTCCCACAGCTCAAACAATAATCAAATACCACCCTCGAGGACCTGCCAACCGCCCAAGCCTATAAATCCCAACCACAACCCCTTAATCAACCAAGCTCTAAGGGAGGGTGGGTGTTCCACTTTCCCCTCATTGCTTCCTCTCTAACTGACCCCACTTCCTCTCTGTCCTTCTCTTTTACCCTTCTGACCCCACCCTTTTTTTAAACAGCCAATCCTGCCCCAACCTCACCAAATTACCCATCCCCCATTAACCCTTCCCAACTTGGGCCCTGAGCCCCCCCCCCCCCCCCTATGTCCAGCCCTTACACCTACGACCTCAGCCCTATGTTCCAAGCTTCCTTTTACAAGAAAAGAAAACATCTTCAACATTAATTGGCTTCACACAAGATCCTAACAAGTTTAATTCATTCATAAAGTCCTAACCACTACCTACATTTCTTATAATTAGTCATTTTCCATGGAACTGAACTGAAGCTCTCCTACTTAACAGCAACATGAGTACATTGATCAAGCAGTGGTTTCCTATCAAGAAAAGTTCATAAAATTGAAATCCATCACAAAAGCAAAAACAAAAACCTGATCTCGTTTTTTAATCCTTGTCAAGGTGCCATTTTCATGAAATTTCATTTTGGAAAACTGCTTTTAGGGAAAAAATGCTTTTGGGAAAATACTTGGGAGGAAGTACTTTAGGGAAAAGTTCTTGGGAACAGGGTGAATATCAGCAAAGGAAGAAAAAACAAGCTTTTACATGTATTCACAAGCATTTTTGTTCTGTTTTGCTCTAATTTGCCTGAGAAAATAGGCAAAGATTTGTGCAACAATGGGAAAAAATGCTTAATTCCAACAATTGTGAAGTTTACTAATTTACAAAAAAAAATAGTTATATGATATCAAATTTAATGTTAACTCAAACAAAGGTATCCTTAAAATAATTTACCGACTTTAGAATCAGTTCAAATACAATATGTTACTGTCTAAATTTGACTTGTTTTTGAGTTTATGATTAGCTTATGAGCTGCTTTTAATTTCTTTTAAGCTGTTTCTTTTGCGTTGCTTCAAATTGCTTTTACTTTACTGTTGACTTGTGAAAGAAAAAAATGAAAGTTCAACTACTTGGACAGGAAGCATGTGAACTGTCACTACTCCCTGTTGGAATGCACAACATTAGTTGTATTAAATCAGCACTTATGCATATTCCATGTGAAATGATGTGGTCAATATTACTGTAGGTCACCCTTGATGAAGGTTGCCTTTAAAATGCCAATTTCAAATCTAGCAGGATGATTCCAGCTGGGGCTTGGAGCCAAGAAACTAGAAGGAAAGATAACACCTGCTTGAACAGGAAGATCATATCATGCCAGGTGTAAGTTATGTGGGTTGTGTATTGAAGTTTGTACTTCGCCTATCATCCTGTCTGGTTTATAAACATCACTCCTATCTGATGCCCCCCAAAGAAGCCTGGACCAGCTGGACAGCTGAGTCAGAGGACTTGCTTCAAGTGTGACAGTAACATCTACTGGAGAATACCTGTGGGCACATATAAACAGTGTATTTCTGGAAGTAGGAGGACATCTGTGTAAAGGGTGGATGCATGGGTGAGGCTGAATGTGATAAGGGGTCCTGGCTATAATAAAAATATACAACAGACCCCAAATAGTCTCTCTTTTTCTCTCTTGCTTTAGAGCCCAGCCAGGGTACAGGATATAGAGAACATACTATTAGTGTAATGTATTATTTTACTTTGTCTTAATAACCATTCTTTAGATTCTTTTAAATAATTATTGTATATTTGTTATTTAGGATCTGTGTGATTATTTAAGCTAGTAGAGACATAGTAAATATACTGCTCTCAAGAAAGGGGATAGCATAAGGGAAACTGAAATTTTTCTTTCATTATTGGCATCTAAAAAATTTTGCTTTCACTCCCCAATGAGAACAACATTCATGACCACAAAGTGTTTTATAGTTAGGCAACTCAGATGCTGGAGCCTATGTACCTAGTTCCAATGCTTGCATCATCCTTTATCTATGGTACCACTTTTGGTAATGGACTTTTTATTATTTTATTTTTTAGAAAATTCAAAAAAAACTATTGGAGCACGTCAGAAATCCGATAGAATTCCAGGATGGGCATACACAGATCGGAGAAATATGGCAAACAGATATAGCTGGTGTCTCCAAGATACAAGAGGCCAATGGATAACACAGATCCCCAAACTTTGAGTAGACTGACCTTTGATCTTTAAACTAACCAAGGGCAGATGTTCCTAAGTACATTCACTGGTCAGTTATAGTCACACGTG
>NC_092859.1:97779589-97781896 GCF_032062135.1 Pyxicephalus adspersus
ATTTGCCAAAAATTTGCGGACCCATTGGAAGTTCAAGGAAATTTTTGTGAGAATGATGAAGGCATAAGGACATAACTAGCATTGAAAATATAAAAGAAATTTTAACTACCACAGTACAATTGTTGTAAATTGTGCTACCTAATTGCTATTTGTTTTCCTCAGGCAGACATGTCCTCACTGTATACTGGGAAGACAAACAATAGTTTAACCTGACAGAAATCTTAGCTAAAGAAGGGATAATCCTTGCAATACAGATGTTCTATTCCTGAGATCTGGTCGTTAAGCGATTCGGTTGTTAAGGGAAGAGCAAAGGAAAGACCCAGTCTGCAGCACTGCGAGTGTGAAGTGCTTGTTAGTGACAAGTTCAATGACAGTCTACAGACCGGGGACCGTGGAGGATCTCGAAGGAGGGCAAAAGATGGGGTCTAAAAGCCTGAAGAGGAGACTCTGAATGGCTGTACACTGTACAGTTTTGTACAGTGTACTCATTGGGAGAGATATTCATTAGTGCAGGTGGTTGCTAAACAGGTAATTCAGGAAACATGGATTACCTGTATACTAAATTCAGTTTGCAGGTCCAGAAACTAATAAAAAGTTAGCAGGTAAACACAGGTTTTTACCCCTTTAAACAGGTAAAATGGTTCATAAGCCCAAGTCTCAAAGCTTGGGTTGTCCACACCTTTATTAATTAGTTAGTATCCCTTTTTTGTTTTAAGAAATCTAGTGGACAAACAATATAGACCTAATTTACCAAAGACTGAGAAGATTATGGAGTAAAGAAGCCTATTATGGGTTAATGCAGCTCATTTGGTAAAACCTAGACTGAATCTAGTCCAGGATTGAAATTATTTGCCAAATAATAGCAAAGGATTTTGAAGGAAACTATTCCACATTTTTTGGATCACTCAGGTTCTCTCATGAAAGTCTATCTTGTACAGTCTTGGAGAATTTTGATAAATCAGGTCCTATGTCTACAGTATCATTAGTAGATAAATAGCTTAGTTACTGTATATTACCTCTCAGTAATTCTCAGTAGCAGTACATATTAATTCAAAGCCTCTAGCTTACACTTTTTGCTAAAATACATCTCTACAGCTTCAAGTTTTAAGGGGCCCACACACTATGTGAAAAGCAGTCATTTTGTAAAAAAAAGTTGTAATTTGGTAAATATGTTTAGAAATTTACAAGGTATTTTATGTAACTAATTCTGACATAATTATTTTGTTATCGTAGCGACAAATTGCCCATGGCTTAAACAGTCCTTGAATATGTAAGCCCTGTTGCAATTTTAAAAGCAGAGAAAAAGGACATCAACAAGCCACTGATGTCAGGCATAATTTTGTGTTAGGATTCAGAGAGGCAAATAACTCTTGAGTCACCTTCGTTACAAGGGTCTGGAATGCAGAACGGCGCTGAAGACAGTGATTCATCAATTAGAATTGTCTGGGCAAGCACAAAATTAGGCAGGTAACTTTACTGTAAACAAAACATAACAATGTCTGTTATAAAAATAGTATTTTATAATGTTTTGGTATTGAATAAAAATCGCTACCCTGCAATTATGGTCAAATTCAGGTTTTTACATACTTACAGAAAAGTAATAATCTCAATATGTAGTTTGAAAGAACCATACCATGAATTAAAAAAATAAATTGTCCACTGCCAGCATTGTAATTAAATGAGCTGTTCATTTTAACATTTCCACTATATTTTATCACAATTTGGTCGGAACATACAATTGAATGCATCAGCTAATAAATAAATATGCAGCTGTTGTGCTGCACAGGCACAAAAAGAGTCAAGATGGAGTGGCAATCTGCCAAATTATCTCCATGTCTCCCAGCAGTTGCACTCTGTTTATGACAATAATCCTGCTATTGTCACAGGGAGTTTAGTGACAAACAAACTAGTTGTCTGTCATTCTTCCAACCACAGTTTCACATTTCATGTCTCCACTCCACATTCAGTTTGAGTCGTACTGCATAACAACAAAATTACAAAAATATATCCAGATGTACGAAGTCAATGCCCCTGAGTCATTAAGAGAGCAATAAATAATGCGTACAACAAAGAACAAGGAAATACATAAAAAGATAAACGATCAAAAACTAGAAGGAAGTTAATGGGTTGCCACAGAAAATGTCAAAATAGTGTTACATTTTTACACTTAGTACAAAAATCTGAACCAGATATATTAAGCTGTAGAATTCAGCCATACCCTTTCTGATGTTTACTTTTTACTCTAAATGTGATGAGTGATTTTACTACTTAATACCAAGGTGCAGAAGGATTGAGAAAATGGTCCAA
>NC_092859.1:97782718-97787567 GCF_032062135.1 Pyxicephalus adspersus
AAAATAGCTTTTGTTTTTATATGAGCCTACTACAATAGATAATAATACTTTATACTTAATATGTAGTGTTCATTTAGTAGTGTATTGTGTATACTACAAAAGGTTCATGTTTGCTTTAATTGTTCATAGACACAAGTATTACACCATATAACATTTAAAGAGGAATAACATGATTTGTTACGTAAAGATCTGTAAGTTTTCAATGTGATTCCAAATTTTGGAGTACAATTAACACCTCTAGTATTAGCCCTTTATTTCAAATATTCAGTTTCATTAGACATTTTACATTGTATTAAATGCCAACATGACTTTTCTCTACTTTATTTTAACCTTTAGTGATAAATGGACAAGATACAGTATGACTTTATTTATAATTCATACCTTCAGGGTATTAACAATAATAGCATGATCTTAATTCTGTAATAAAGGTTATGGACTATATTAAAGCTTTAAATTTAATTATTAGGGATTCAGTGATGTTAAGTAATCAAAGTGAAAAATGACTTTTTATTGTAGATCAACTGCATTAAATAAAGATGGTGCTTTTAAAAAGGGAATTAACTAAATGCCAGTAATCTATAAAATATTTCACCAGCTTCTGAAAACCTCAGAGTTCTAATTATCACTAAAGCCCATGCAAATGATCTTAAGAAAATTGGAAGCTTGTTATTTTTGTATATAAACCCAACTCCAATCTACCCATCCCCACATTTAAAATAAAAAAATAGTATACATACATTTTGTTTTATTACAGGTTCTTCTTCTTTTAGTTGGTTGTTAACTGTAGGTGTGTGTTTGGGGGGGGGGGGTCTTTACTGAAGCCAGCAGATATTTCTTTTGTTTGTATTTTGGTATTGCAGCCTGGTTTAGGATATTGTGATAATGTGTAAATTACCTTATATGAGATGATTCGCCAACAATTTTCACAGTTGCAGATTTGCAATTTTTATATAACAGGCTGTTAGTTAAAAGCTGGTAAAATGTGAGGTTACTGAACTGTTAAAATGTAAAAGGCCCCAAGTCTGGGCTAGTGTAAAAATGAACTATACAGTGCCTTTTCCTACCTACACAACACATAAATACTTATTTTGTTTGTGATAAATTAGTACCAATACTTACCTTATTCTTCACTCGGCAGCCAGCTCTCTTCTCAACTCTTTGAAACTCCCGGAAAACTACTGGCAGTCCTCACATACAATGCTCCTGCAATATATGTGATGATTTTGTACAGCTTGTGTCCAGCAGAGTGGGTCATAGTGGAGGGGCCCAAAACTTTAGCCTGCCTATCCATGCTGTGTTGTGTATAGCAATCCACAAACCCTGTGCCCTTATAAGTAAAAAAGCTAACAATAAGCAGATCATGCTGGTAGTTGGAAACATAGAGTGCTTGGTAAAAAAGTAAAAATGAACTTGAGCAGATGAAATGCAAGCCTAATGTACTAAAGATGGCCAAATATCAAGCAATACCATTCTTAGGGAAGCAATGAGGCATACGGAAGTGTCAAAAAGCAAGAATGTAAAAGGTCTTAAAACTTTTAGCACAAACAATCAAATGTTTGAAAACATTTGGGGTGTAATCTCCAAACTCCCTTTAGATTCCCTCCACAGATTTTATACCAACAAACTATAAATTGGCATATCCTTTGTGCAGGGCAAAAGTAATTTACTCCGGCCTTGTTCACTGACATAATATTTCACTAAGAATGATTATGTTACCCTATGTGTATGTACAGTTCTGGCTTCAGATGTATGTTCTCTTCCAGGTTATAATATCTGATGATCATGCACCTGGCTACATAGTTAGACATTCAGGGGGCACACAACATTACATTAGTATGTACCATTATCAGCATTAGCATTGGTGGACAATTTAATTACTAGGCACCTTGAAATGCAACAATAAATGGCTACCAACAGAGGAAGTATGAAAAGGGTGCATTTTTTTTGGCTGTGGTTGTGAATATCAGAAAAACCTCCAAGATGTATTTTGGCTAACAGTTGTTTGTTACAGACCAATAGCTGTCAGAGGGTTGGCCTCCGGTTTTTGGCTATAAAGCTTCTCCTATAAGAGTTTGTGGTGCTGTACCATATGCTGCAGGAGAACAAATGTTCCATAATATGCAAGACAGCATATGGAGTAAGCAAGTTCACAGACATTCCTATCAGATAAACTGGTGTGATCCATTAATTCCTTGTCTGCTCATCTCTGGTAGAGATATTTTGCAATGATTGTTGTACACATAAGTGGAAAGCTCCCGTGAACAAAATAGCTTTAGTTGTATGTAATTTCCTTAGTCCTCCAGCTACAGCTTGTTTATTGTTTACTGTATGTAATTACATAAAATTATGGTAAAGGAGAAAATGTGAAGAACGTTAGCCTAGGAAATTAAACAATCAGCCCTTTTCCTGAGGGAATGCAAACTGAGGACTTTTTTAATCATAAAATTATAGGCTCACATTTACTTCTGTTCAAACTGTGTTACTGTGTCATGGGAATTTTCAGCTGTTTATGGTTTAGCACAAATTCATTTTCTTTTTTAACAGAAAGAGAGAAGTGGAAATGTGTCTGCATTGCCCATGATTGCCAACCAGTTGCTTTTTTTTAAATATAGCCTAAAACGCACTATAACTATGTACAGAATATTGCACAGTACAAGCATTTTTACTATTCATACTTTTCTACTCCACAGAGCACAAACATGCTGGTATTTGGCCTTTTGTTTGCACCAGAATTGTTTTTTATCTCCATACAATGTTTGCACCCCCCACCCAAAAAAAGCTATGTCAGTGTTTCTTTAACTTTTGAACTTGGAGGAACACTTGCAATAGCATTTAGGTCTTCAAGGAACTTCTGCGACAAGTATTATATCCACAGCTTACAGTACATTAGTGTGGTAGTCAGAATAGAAAATGCCTTTTACATTGCTGGCCAGTGGGAAGAATGTCACCCTTACAGATAGCCAAAAAGTCATTGGTGTCAGTAAACTGACCTGAGAGTCAAAAATTGTTCATTGATTAGCGAACCCCTAGGGACGTATGAAGGAACCTTAGGGTTTCACTAAATCCTGGTTGAGAAACACTGCTGTACATGGTAATGACAAAGTTATTACTTAATAAAAAAACAAGCCTAAAGTTAAAAAGAAAAAAATGTTGGAGAGGTAATCTGAAATGGTTAAATTAGTTCAAATGTCCTGAGATACAAATGAGACTGATGTAAAAAGCAGCTTTCACCTACCCACTGGCAGAAGCCCTTAGGATTGAAATAGTTTGGAAAATGTATATTTGTTTGCTTAATATTTAACATGTCTCTGTTGACAAGAATTAATAAGTATAGCTTGGCCTTCACAATTTGTGTTTCTTAGTCAGTAATCAGTATTCTAAACATGTACTGAACAGTAGACATGTGTGTTAAGTGAATAGAAACTAATTTACCTGTCTGATTAGTCAGTGGTGAAAAAAAAGATTTAGGCTAGGTGTACAAAATTGGGTCATGCTTCTGTGGAAAAGATTAAAAAATCGGAGTTATGGACAGCACGTTATGGACAGCATAGAGAAAAGTAGGGTCACAAAAAATATATTATCTGTCCCCACTTAATCAGATACAGACTCACATAAGAAATGTATTAAAGATTAGTACAGAATACTCCTCCTTCTTTGGTGGTTTTTTGCTGGAAAATTAGGTGCCAAATGTAGTTATTAGTAGTAGTAGTTAATAGTATGTAGTAACTGCTTTAAGAACAAGACTTTTCTTTTCTGATTTCCTTATCCTTGTTCCACCCTGTAACTATCCCATTTAGACTTATATATTTATTTATTGTTACATGCCAAGGACTTTAGAATAGCAGGCCTATCTTTACTTGTCAAGTTGAGGTTCTTTTAAGTTTTAAAACCAATATCAGTACCTAGCAATATGAGCTCTTTTTTTCTAATTATTAGATTTACTAATTATTGATATTACCAGCATATTGATAAATAGACTTTACTTTAATGTCTCTATATATGACTGATTGGAAACATTAGGGTGATCACAGATAACCAGTAATAAGGTATATTAGGTATAAGGTTGAGGTAATAATACTTTAGTAGCCTCTGTGAAAACAGCAAACCTTTTTTTACTCAGTGGGCCTGATTTATTAAGGCTGGAGAGAATACACTTTCATCAGTGAAGTTGGGTGATCCAGCAAACCTGGAATGGATCTGTCATAGCAAGTAATAGCAAATTACTTTGAAGATATCTATTCCAGGCTTTCTGGACCATGCAGCTTCACTGATGAAAGTGTATCCTCCCCAGTCTTTTGGAGCTTTAATAAATCAGGCCTATTGTTTGATGTTACCCCTGTATGCACCGGAGTTACATTATCCCTGATGCTGCACACAGAGATGAGCTCTAGAGCTTAAACAAAAAGCCACCAGGAGCCAGGGAGTTGGTTTTTTTACATTGCAGGTATCAATAGTAAAATAGTACTACCTACTGCTGTTTTTTTTGGTTTTCTCAGTTTATTTCTACTTTAAAGAAAATTACTCATGTAGCTCAAAGCAAAGCAGGGCTCCCATTTTCAAATAACACGGTCCAGTTTTGAACATGGACAGCTTCTTTACAGCAAACATGGATGCAACACATGGTGGGCTTTGTTGCTACAAATAGAACTGAATTTCAGTAATGTTGACCAGTTAGCATTTAGCAGTTTTGAAAGGGAACAAGAGAAAATCTTTAATGACCATTGTTAAATATTACACTGTTTTCTAGTAAACCTCTACTTAATTAAGCCAGCTGTCACTTAGAATATCAGAATTATGTCCAATACCCAAAACCCCACAAGCAAACACACATCTGTGTGAGTAAATGTTA
>NC_092859.1:97787736-97812406 GCF_032062135.1 Pyxicephalus adspersus
ATGACCTCATAACTTGCCAGTCATAAGTTTATTGTAGAACAAATTTACACCAAATAAATGTGTCATGCTAGGGTTTTAATTATAATGGCAATAATTAATGAACTAAAGTTCCGTTGGAACACTAAGGAATTATTCGCTTTTAGATATTATGAATAATGGATATGTTACAAAGCTAACTATAAGAAACGGATTTAAATGCAGAAAACTCCTATATAGTATCAAAATTTAATATGCAGTTTTGACCTAGTTTGGAGATTCTGTATGAGAAAGAATATAGCAGTTCAAATTAGGGATGCTTGCTCTATCCTTTCAACAAGAATGCCCATCTGATTAAAGGTCCTGATCCTAAAATGACACCTAATTAATGTCTAGTGTTAAATCCATTCCAATCACTGCAGATGGAAATGGTGAACATTTAAATAAGGATGTGTTTGGTTGGAAATATAGAGACCAGAACTGTGTTCAGGAGAAAGAACAGACACAGAAATAGATAAGTAATATAAAGGTAAGTTGGTAGATTACGGTGTGAGCTGGTAAAAAACATAATGTTACTGTAGGTATCAAGCACAATTGAGGCCTATATATTTTGAATATGGCTAGCTGACTAAACAGTTGAAAAAAAGGTGTATACAAATTTTCATAGAAGATCAGCATTTCTAATGCACAACTTTGTTCTACCTTGACACAGAAAGGGTAAATCCATTACCATAGTCAGTGCTAGTCGTACTAGAAAGCTCCACTCATTCAGCTAAATAAATAAATATTTCAGTTTTGTCCCACTGCTAGTGCCATTCGAGTTAATACTTTAGTTGTTTGTCTAGCATCCAGTGCCATTCAGATCGATGCTATGAAGAAGTAGTGGATGTTCATTTAACAAAATTAGTTATTTCCCAAAGGGAAAAATAGTGGTGTATTCATCACTATTATCAATTCATGTACAAGGTAAAATTATGTCTTTCCTGCATATGACTGAGTATTAAAATTAAACATAGATCACAGATTAACAATTACTTTTTGAAGTGAACATTTACACGGCACATCTCATCTCATAGTCTTAATTATTATTATTATTATTATTATTAAACAGGATTTTTATAGCGCCAACATATTATGCAGCGCTGTACAATAAATAGGGAATGTCCCAGATGTCAGTTAGGGGGCCAAGTCTATAGGATTTTCAAGTTGCAAACAACCCTCCGAGAACTACAGAGATATTTTGTATGTATCTACAGTAGAAAATTATTTCAGAAGGCAGGTCTATCAAGAAGAAGCCAGGAAGAGCTTGAGAGCCCTAGACTAGTGTTTGTCAATCTTTTTAACATGAGGAACCTTTTGAAAAACCTTTTAGGTTTCCAGGGAACCCCTGCTATAAGTACTATATCCACAACTCACAAAAAGAATGCATCCTGCACTGCTGACCTGACTGCTGTTGACGCATTTCACAGAATAAAAGATCGGCTTCTTCAGGACGATTTCAGGAGATCTATAATGTCATTACATGATCCAGCAATTAATTCGTAAATGAACATGTGTATATATAACAACATACATAAGCAATATGTATAAGCAATAATATGTTGTTATTCATAAGCAATAATATGTTGTTATATGTACACATGTTCATTTACGAATTAATTGCTGGATCATCTATTGACATTATAGATCTCCTGAAACCGTCCTGAAGAAGCGGATCCTTGATTCCGCGAAATGCGTCGACAATCTAGAACCCGCTGATTTGGTGTCTAGCACAGGGAATATTGTTTTTATGATATGTTTTTAAGCTGAAATGTGGTTACTATATGTTTGATATTGAATTAAAGCATTTTAAGCTATATGTCATTTGTACCATTTGTACCTAAAAGTCCCAAAACCTACCGTATTTTTCGGACCATAAGACGCACTTTTTTCCCCCCAGAAGTGGGGGGAAAAAGTCCCTGCGTCTTATGGTCCAAATGTATCAAAATGTATCCTCCCCAGCTGCTGTCCCTTCCCCCCAGTATAGCCCCCCTCTGCCTTTTCTCCTGTCTCCTGTTCAGCACGGCCGGAGTGACTGTGTCTCCTGTATCTTGCTCCCTGCGTCCTCCCACTCTCAGCATGATTGGCTGACAAAGTCATGCTGTGTTTATGACTGTGATGTTGGTTTTTAATGCACATAAAATATTTTAGGACACTATTTGTTTCAGAATCTTTTTTTTCTTCATTTCCCTTCTCTAAAAAACTGGTGCGTCTTATGGTCCAGTGCGTCTTATGGTCCGAAAAATACGGTACTCTTTTTTCTTTAATGTTTTCAAAAAATGGGGATGTGGCCTATTGGCAATTTGAGTAGAGGAAATCTCACCTTACTATAGCCTTTCTATACCAGCAAGTGAAGAAACCGATATTGTACTGTAAATGTACAGATAAAAGAGACCTGCAGCTGTTGCTCCAGGAAATACAGAGCAACAATCTGTTTTTTCATATTAAAATAAACAAAAAAGGGAAATGTCCATCTTCATCTAATATCAAAGAGAGCCCTATTTTCCATGAAAAAAAAAAAACAATGAACAAAACCATGAACACTGCTTTGGTCATTAGCAAATGTAAACCAGCCAGTTGTAAATTGGTTATTTATTAATACTATTTAAAGAGGGAACAATGATAACACAAACATATTGGTCAGTTCGTTTTGTTGACTGGGTTCTATATTCCACAACCAACATTGTAACATTAATATTATATACAGTATAACAAATACACCTTCAATAAACTCTTTGGCATGTAATAAATAACTTAGTTTACAATACTTATATATGCTTTAATTACTGCAGAAAAGGGATGCGTGTATCTTTTGTTTTCCAATAAGTTGGCTAGGTATGCCTGAATAGACAATGGGTGATTGAGTGTTCAAATTAGCTGCACTGATAATAACCACGGGTACTAACTAGGCAATGTAGCATCAGCCTGTCACTCTTTAATCACTTTTATTGTAAGAAGCTGAAGGCAACAGACTTCTAATGGATAGAACATGCCAATTATCTTCTTTTTCAACAAACCCTCATTCACCAAATCAATGCATACATGTTTCAACAAAGAGAAAAAAGAAATCTTTTTTAAACATATTGTCTTAATATTGGTGTCTGTGTTCCATTTAGATATATGGAAATGCCTCAATAGTTTGACTAATTGAATCGTTTATTATGTATTCTGCTAGCAACTGGCCTGCTAAGGTGGTTCAAATATCTCTGCTTAGTCATTATCTGCACAGTTAATTAGCATACACAAGGACTAAAAACTATTTATGCTACCATTGATGTTTTAATTCAGTCTATCCATGGTATTGAATTACATATAATACAAATGTGGCTGCATGTGTGTGTTAGCAAACTTGAAGTCACAAATAAACTTTAAGCTAGAATTAGCTTTAAGCGAGAACAGTAGTAAACCCTAATGGCTCAGTTTTACCTTCATTTCTTTAGTCATCACCCCAATCAGATATTATGCTACCTTTTCCAATTCACATCATGTACATCTGACGGTCTACCAGGGATAATAAAAATAATGATGATAGTATTAGCAGTAGCATAAATGATGATAACAATTAAAGAAGTGTCACGTGAATGTCTGTTGCCCTTACTAAGATGTATTCACATCGACCTTCAACATGTTGGAGATGCCAACAGGAACCTGGTACAATATGTTTTGCAGTTGTTTAGTGCTCTGTTCTTTCTCTGAGGTCTCAAATGGCTATTTTCAATCTTATTGACATATCCATTCATAAGTCTTCTAAGCTATCCCTTCTACATGTCTCTGGGATGTCCAGGAAAATATCAAAACAATTTGTTTTAGTACTCTGCATCTACATCTACTAAACACTGCAAAAGCATGTATACCCTCTAACTGAAAGCAACCCTCTCCCCCTACCATTGAACAGTGGTGTTCCCAAGTGAATGTTATCATGACTATAGAAGATATCAATATCAGAAGATATCAAGAAGTCAATGGAGTTTGGTCTCACTGGTTTTACTGGATTCAATTTAATTCTTCTGCTGATTATTAAGCATTGCTGCGGCAACACCACCTCCCTCATTATTGACAATAGTGCTGTTGAATTGCTGACAATTCAGAGAGAATTGGGTCTTGAGAAGAATATCCCAATGTGATATGGGAAAGGATTTGCTTTGCTGCAGGACACAGACTAAGTGTGAAAAGATCTTTAACCATACACAAAGAACTCAAGAGATATTTGTTGAGTAAATACTGCAAGATAATGGTTCAGCAGTATTTCATTAAGTTTACCTTTTATAACTCACCTATCAAAAGATGCAAAATGAAAAGGGCTATTTACATGCCACAGAAAATTCCAAAGCATTTTAAGATGCAAATTATTTTATTTTATAGCCATAAATTCTGTACACAATCATATAAAAAAGAAGCACAGATTAAGAGTATTACATTAGGTACAGGAGATCAAAGGCAAGCATGGAAGTCTCTGCCACATTTATTTCAGCATATAAACATGCATGAGTCATCGCCACCCTTTACTTCAAGTCACCATCATTTTTAAGCCTATTATGTGAAATCTGTCCATGCAAATTAGCAGAAAGAGTTGTAGTCTTCAGATTTCCTCTTTGAACTGAATCCCCTGTCATAACTAGGATGTAACGAAGAACATAAATCAAAAATAATACATTAATCATCTGAGAGAATAGCTTATATTGTGACTAAAAACTGTTTAAGCGCTTCTTAGCTGGAGAACTACATCAGATTACATACATGATTCACACTGGTAGCCAAGCTATTTACATTAAACTTTGAATTACCTGTCCTATATTTATATATACCATGGAGTCATTATTCAGCCTTGTCTGGAAAGGGAATCAATATGTTTTAGGTATCAGCATGCTTATTACGAAGCAAGCTAGAAATATAGTTTTATGTGTTTCAAGCAAATAATTGTATTAAAGTGAAATAATACAGTAGGCTGAGAATTTCCATTGCTCATTTAGTTACTTTTTTACCAGAAAATCCAAAAAATGTGTGCTGCCTCCAAAAACACTAGTCTGGTATACAACCTCCTACTAGTAGTAATTTAAATTGCTGACTTTACAAGTTAGTTTCAAAATCCTGAAACAAGTTATTCTCTCCAAAATAATGATAAATAAACTGACCATACTTTCACTGTAAGATTTAAGAATTAACTACATGCTTTTTTTGTTTGTGACATGTTCCCATAGACTTCTGCAGCAATGTTGAAGACAAGTTAAATTCACAAAAAATATTCAAAAATATCAATTTCTCAATTTCACTCATCCCCACCTTTCTGAAATCAATTGA
Source organism: Pyxicephalus adspersus (assembly GCF_032062135.1). Lineage (NCBI taxonomy): Eukaryota > Metazoa > Chordata > Amphibia > Anura > Pyxicephalidae > Pyxicephalus > Pyxicephalus adspersus. The sequence goes on from NC_092859.1 coordinate 97,793,050, forward strand.
AAAGATAGTTTAATCAGTTTAATTATATTATGGCTTCCTCCAGATTTAAACTTTACTTCTAATATAATGTGGAAAACATCATTAATCCACAGCAAGAGGATTTTATAATTTAGTTCAATAGTCTAAAATTGGACTGGCTGCAACCAATAACTGCACTTTACACATACTCACTGATCCGTGCTAGAATATATTATTACTCATTTCCATTAATTTGGCACTTAACTCCAAATATTTGAACCTACCTTCCTAAAAAGTATTTCGAATAAAACTTTGGAGAAACATATAATACGCAATTCCAATCAAAAGAATGCACATATAGCAAGGCTGCTTAGCAAAGAAATAAATAGACATCTATCAATGAAAGTAGCTGGTGTTACAACACATACAAAGTATGTTTTCTACTTCACAGGAAACTCAACACAAAGGCAAACAGTTTAGAAAGTCAAACCAAAAAAAGGGGTCAAAGCTAAGAATTCCAGTGATGAGTATTTCTCAGGAAAGTCTGAAAGAACAAAACTGTTATGTCCCTTGCTGATAAACCGTTAAAGATCTAAATTGTTGTAATGGATTTTTCAAGTATTTGAAAACAATGCAGTCCCCCTTGAGACTTTTAAATTAAGGTTTAGCAGCTGTCTTACTTTGAAAGTTAAGCAGTTTGAAGAAATTTCAAGCTGGGGCTCAAACTGATTTATAGTTGACAAACTTGTAACGGTTTGTAACAGCAGTTCATGTGATCAATATAAAGAAGAATATTTGATTCTGTTAGGCAATATAGTGTTAGATTGCCCATTTCATATTCAGAGTGATCACATAACCTGTTGCATGTTGTATGTGAAGTATGATGTTTATACATACAGTTTATACAAATCCTATATTCAATGTACACACGGTCTATACTGGATTTAAATCTATAGGACTTTATATATATGGATTTTTATTTCCCTGCAAATACAACTAACACCATTGCTAATAATAAGTAACAATTGACAACAATGAACATTTACAAGTAAACTTGACATAAAAAGGGCTCATTTAGACAGACATTTTACAATGAAGAGTTGACCTGCTTTGCTTTCAGTACAGCCATAGCTCAATAGATCATGCTGTTCTTATGAAAAACAATGCAAACAGGCCAAACACATCTTCTATCACAAACACTACTCCAATAAAGTCATCTGGGATGCTTTGACCTGCTTTTGTTGTATGTTGTAGGAAAACAACTAAACATAAAAATTCTTCACTTTCATGTATAGTATGTTGCTTTAGGTTCAAATGTACAGCTATCATGGGACTGATTGGTAGACAGGAAGAAATTTTAACACAAAGAAAAGTGGAGGATGCTATTTGTAACCAGTATTTTTTTTCATTATAGCACACTTGCATGCAAAACCTTTATGTAAGAACTGATCAAAACGTGAATGTGTAATATAATCTTACTGACAGAAAGTGTCTGGTGTTGAAAAATTATGGGCAGAAATAAATATGAATGCTATTATTAATACATTGGTAAAATATGTTAAAAATTCCAACATTGTGGGGGAAAAGGTGAAGAAATGTGTTCCCCACTTTATTCTGCACTTGGTTTCAATGTGGTACAAAGGCTGTGACTTGTGTGTTCTGGGATTATTCATATGAGAGTTTCTGAGTGCTGAGTTACAATATAGGCTGGTATGTTTATTCACTACCTGGTCATTGGTGAGTTCCTGCTAAGCGAGCTGGGTCTGGTCTAATAAATACACAAATTAGGCTCCTAGAAAGGTCCCAGCTATTGTTTGTTCATATGTACTGGCTGTTGCCTTCATTTGGATCCCACTAGGCCACCATATGCTTCTTGGATTTTCATAGACCTTATCCATGTGTATTCCTAATTTTAGAGAGATATCACTGGGGACAACAGAGAGAGAAACCAGATTAACTTGCCACATGGAAGACACATGAACCTCTGTGGAATGGTTTCCACTCATGCCTCTTGAGCCCTAAGAACTATTAGTTTTAGGGAAGTGCTGTGTTTTAGGTATTTCAACCCTCTATGTTACTTCTGTTTTTTAACAAAACTACATTCAAGGATTAGACTTCTGTACTGCAAGAGAGTGCCAAGCCTGGGGGTAAGATTCTTATTGACTGGGGTTTCTACTTCCCATACACAAGGCCCAGTTCTGTGTAGGCACTGCCAGAGAGAATGTTACATGTTCTCATGTTTCCACAACCACAGTTGTAATTGCTAATAATAGATGTTAACTACTCCCAAATATTAGGTATTTCAAAAAATACAACACAATCTGCATAAAGAATGGCAAAAAGTGGAAATGGTAATAGTGTGGATTACAGATGTTGTCAAACAATTTCACATAGCAAGTGTACACATTTACATATGCAGATGTAAGCAGGAATGTAGATGTAGGTATTCTGTATGTAAACTGGGACACAGTTCCTTACATTGGGCCCTATTAAGTAAACTCTATACATATATGCAGACATGTGGATAAGTAAATTGAGAACTTTTCTGCCCCATTCCCATTTTACAACCAGATTTCCATCTGCCCCAATGGTGGCAAGGGCCTCTTCCCCACAATGTGAATCCCTGTGTTGTAGGGTTATGCAGATGGGGAGTTTAGTTGGTTTCTGGAAGCTCCCTTTAAAAAGGAGCACTTTTGATATCCACCCCTTAACCCTTTGGAAGAAGTACAGGGGTACATAGTACCCCCTAATATTAATATTATTATTATTATTATTATTATTAATAAACAGGATTTATATAGTGCCAAATATTACACAGTGCTGTACATTAAATAGGGGTTGCAAATGACAGACTAATACAGACACTGATACAGGAGGAGAGGACCCTGCCCCGAAAAGCTTACCTACCCTAAATATAAACACACCGCACTATTTTTTAAAATCTTTATTCTTTATTTTAAGTAACACTTACCTTTGCAGGGTCCAGCGAGGTATGTAGAACTCCAGATGACTGGAAAGTAGAGAGAGCAGCTGACACTGGAGGAGACATGGTTGGTTGTGAGAGTTCTTCATAAAAAGTGTGTAGATTGCTGGTCTATAGGAAGATGCTTGCCAAGGTAGTAGGACAAGAGTCTACATATATTTATGGACAAATAAAAAACTGCACTGGCAGGCCCACTGCACCATGCAAGCTGTCTAGTAGTCTTTATGGAGATTAAAAATAGACTTAATATTAAAATGTAAACTTTACAATAAATCACATGCCAGTATTACCAAATACCATTAATATTTTCAAATTAAAGTAGCAGTTTCTTACTAAGGGCAAAAATCTGCTATTCTTTAGCTAATAACAGTGCAGTATATATCACATTTGATATGGAGTATCTTGCTTTGGTTGCTATCATCTTTACAGAAAGTTTCAAACTGCAATGTAACAAGAACTTAAAATTGTTGCCCCTTATGTGAATATATAGTTACACATAACAACTGGCAGCCAAAAGACGAACACCCACCATGTACCCTACCAAATGGATAAAAGTTGATGTGTACCATAACTCCCACTCAGAATTCTCACCTCCTGCCAGAATTTATAACATAAACAGAGCATACATACTTTAAGCTGTCTGCGCTACCCCACAATAAAGGAAAATATTCAATGTGAAACAACATTACATGCTGATGGCTTACATACATTGTCAGGAATATCTAATGTATTTATATGTTTAAAATACAGTTAACAAAAGGTATATATTAAAAATAATTTACCAATTTAACATAAATTAATAAAAGAAATACAATCTAGGTAAATCCTAAACTCAAACTATCTGTTCCTTGAAAGTTCCTATATATTTCTAAGAAAATTCAGATCAGCTTTTATTTTATTAAAATTCGAACATATGGCTTCTTCATACCTCTACTTTTTTACTAAACAATGATGCAAAACATACGCTGAAATACTAAAAAAGACAAAGTTCTGAAGACAAATGAAGACAAATTGTACTGGTGTATATTGTTTAAAAACACATGAAAAAAAAATAAACCCAAGCAGTGGAAGATGTATGAATTATTGCAGTACAGCTGAGAAATCAGTTAATACCTAGATTTGTTTCAGTGTTGTACATAACCAGGCAATGCTTTGTGCTTTTTATTTCAAAAATATAACTATTTGTGTAATTACCCCAGAATGGAAATGGAAATACAATTAGGAGTTGCTTCTCCTAAGCACTAAGGCTTTTAGAACCGAATCATTTCACAAGGGTTATGAGGACAACTGGCCTCCACAGAAAAGATTTCAGCAATACTACCAAGTAAGCTTTATTAGCTTCAATCTGAATACTCTAAGACTTTTATACTGTTACAAATATTTGATATCTGACCTCTTTTATTACCCACAACGCAATAGGTCTCCCCAACAAACCCCTGAGGAAGCCTTATTGGGCAAAATGGGTCGGGTGGGAAACAAAACTATTGCTGTCTGAACAGGAACAAAACTACTTGTACTATATGCTTACCTGTTACATAGCTTAGTTTTCCTTGTTTCCGTGTTAGCACTAGGACTAGCATAGGTCATCTCTGTCTAGTTTTAGAATATTTTCGATTGAAACAAAGTTTATTGTTTTATGAAAAACACTCTGTGCCCTAAAAAAAGCCCGTCTTTTCTCTATCCCTAAAAACTCACCTTCTCAATGTACACAATCATTGAAGCTGGTGGAATCATGTGTTTAGTAGCAAATTCTAATCTTGTTTAACAACAGCTGAGAACAGTACAAGGGTTCAGGCCTGGTGTATATAGCATGGGGGATAGGTAGCAGGGTGTTTTTAACCCTTTGGTACAGGTGCATTGCAAAGGAAGTCTGAAAACAATCAAACATCACCAACAGTTTCATTGTGCTGTACAGATTATTTGCACTATTTACGATATTTACACAAAGGTAGCAAAACAAAAAAAAAACCTTACCACCAGATTGGCGACAAATTACAACATAAAGTAGAGTAACCTTCTCTGCTAGGAGTACACCTAATGTTTATCCCAAACTACACAACACAGGATAACCGACTTCTCAGCAACACAATATTTTTCTTTCCTCAATCCACCACAGACGAGTGTTTTCTAGAGCCGGACAGGGTGGACTGACCAGCTCAGACTTTTTATGTCGACTGAGCACTTACCCCAGGGTGAACATTAAACTCTGGAGTGGATTTTTAAAATGGCTGGTCAGAGGAAACAAATCTGTACACACAATCTACCACTACCTGCAACTGCCACAATATATATAAGATTGATCTCTTAAACTATTAGCTTTTGCGGGTGCTGCCATCTGTAATACAATAACATTATAGCAAAACAGCACTAGAATGATCAGCACAATTATAAGTGTAAGTTATATTCACTGTTATGGGCTCTATTTATAAATATCAGAGAATCTGACGTTCCCTCAGACATTTTCTAGTGGGAACCATACACTGCCAACAATGAAACACAGCTGGAAGAGTTCCACGAGGGAATGTTTGAGAAAATGTATGATTCCCTGTTTTATAAAAAGAGCCCTAAAAGTTTAACGTTCATTAAACTTTGATTGATTTAACTTGATTTGTAATTGATTAAGTATGTGTTCTACAACTATAGAGGTACTAATATTTAAAAATAAACTATGCTCCCAATTGGCCCATGTACTTTCAAAATTTGATTCACTGGGTTCTTATTCAAACATTTCAAAGTTATTAACAGGTACAATTACGATACAATTCTTGCTATCCTACTCTCTAAACAGAAGTGTTATCCTAATTCTAGGCTTGTAAGTAAAATCTGTAAATAATTGAAAAAAAATCCCTAAAAAATTCTCTACTGGTCAAAGCTTTAAAATCAGTGTGTATAATATGGGCATATTTATGATAGCTATTTTAAAAACTGTAATTTGTAAAACAGTTTTATGAAAGAGTTAATAAAAGACTTTAGGATGTGTTTTAGATTAGCATTATTGTGTTCCTGGCATATCCATCCTCTTGTCCCTGGTACCCATATAATCCTAAATAAAAAAAACACCCCTCAAAAGCACATCTAATGGATCTAAACACCACTTTTCAATGTATCAGGAAAAAGAATAATTGGAGAGCAAATGCTTATTTAATATTCAAAACTTTCTGATGGGCATTTAGTAGCAAAAAGCAAAGCAGAGGAAACATTACTGCACCAGCCCTGGAGTTCATGTATATCACTACATGGTACAATACATTCCTAGTTAATAGGAAGACTATTCTTTTCAACTTTTTTACAATCGCTAAGGATCTGAGACATGGGGCAGGACACTAATGTGTAGCAACCACAGCACAGCCATTACCATTTACAAAAAATTACCCCTATATCCCTAAATCCTGGCACAAGATAAGAACATTGAGAATGAGAGACAAACTGGGGGAGCAAATGAATAGTGAAAAAGGGATAAAAAACAGTTGGGAACATGTATATGGCTCACTGCAGAAATAAGAGATTACTCTTCACTAAAAACTTGGGACAGGCCCAGGAGAAAACTCTACTTAAAGGACTCTTGGCATTGTTTCCAATAAGACCAAGTATTATGCAATTTATTTTCAGTACCATGTATGCTGGAGGTGAGATGCTTTATAAGCATTATTTCATCAACCCTAAAAAGCCACTGGCCCACCGAGGCGGATCTGAATCTGATTTATACAGTGGACCTAGTTGCTGATGAGTCACTTTTTGATTCAACAAATAACTATGTATCCCATCCCTATAAAAACAATATTTTGGTATAAATGTTTTAAAAAAAATGATTGCTTTAGTAAAGTTAACACTTACTGCCTTAAAACTGTTGACAAAAACAAGTCCTGACATAAAAGATCCAATATTTTAGACTTTAAAGTTATCACTTCCTCTACAATATATTGTTTATTATGTAAAATCGGGTGATACTCAAAGTAATAATAAAGTAAATACCTGTTGCATTTTCTAGAGACAATAAACAGTGTTTATGCATGTGCACATTGCTCTTGCTCATTTCAAGCCATTTTTTTCTTTTGTAGTGTACTTAGTAGCTCTTGGCCATAATGTCTTCCTTTATTGGAATTAACTAATTTTTCCTAATCCCTGTGAGCAGTATTCAGTATGGATAAGCTTTTCTTTGCTGAAAAAATTTCACTAAATTCTATAATCAGCTTTGGCCACAGCTATGAGAATACCAATCTGCATTACAAATATGGGATTTAACCAGCACATCAACAAAGAGCAATATAGTAACAGATCTTGTCCGTTTGTCCTTTCTTTCAAGCAATGAGGCTATGCAGCACTTCTGTATAAAAGAAATAATAATAGGATTAGAAAAACACTAAGGATACTAGGATGTTAACCTAGACAAAAGGATGCTAAAAGTTTAAAGCATCCAAGTTTGGTACTGGGAATTGTAATCCATTTGTGCTAAATGCTTTGACTATGCTCATTATGCAAAAAAGCATAAAAGCCAAGCATATTTCAAGTCTATCATCTGTCTACTGGGAATCATAATTAAAAAGTATTTCGGCAAATGCATTTTATTTAGTATTTAGCAACTGAAAAGCTTTGCCAATTTGGTATTATCTCTGAATTACAACGTGTAAAATGTGTTGAGTCTTCTGAAACACCAATTTCCAGATTAACACCTAACTCGTGCAGAAGAGGCACATTTTTAGTTAGTAGTAATCCTGGCCACACAGGTCAGTTTGATATTGTGAGTTTTTTTCTTTATCATCACGGTTCATGTACCTTACTTTTTAACACTTTTATTACCAGAGGTAGCTGAAAAATAATTCCATGTCAAAACACCGGACATTGAGACAAATTATAAACTACCTTTGATTTCCCTTACCTGACGTGGAGTATTTTTAATGGTAAAAGAAAAATGGACTTTAAATTTCCAAAACAAAATATATTTGGAGGACTAAAGGTCCTAAAATAAACATGACCAGGGTAGATTTAAAGTCACTCTTACCTAAGAGCAACACACCCTCTCAACCATGGCTGCCCCCAGCCTGCTTTCCCATTAGCCCCAACCACCAAAATGACTCATAGAACACTACATATCACAACGCTACATAAATTAACTTAAGGTAATACAATACATAGTAATTATTAACATTTACATTACCTCAACTCTAACATTAACACATACCTCAACTCTTTTTTAAATAACAATACTGTTCTTTTTCTAAAGGCTACATGTCCTGAAGCACATGGTCCACAAATAACCAACCTTCTTCTTCTCTAAAGACAGCCATAGCTACAAATGCCCCCAGCCTCCCAGCGCTGTCTAAGGGACAGTAACCATTACCTACTGGCACAACTATTGTCACTATTTCCTCACTCTACTCAAGGACCCCAATATCCATCTCTCCAGACACCCTGAACCTTACCCCCTTCAAATTTTAACCCAACCCAGTGTGAGAAACTTTTTCCAGCCTGAAAATGTTCCAGAATCTTACCTACCTAACCCCTACCTAATATAACTTTTTCCATCCTAACTCCAACCCCCATCCCCTTCCCCAGCCAATCATCACCTTGACCTCTCCTTGACCCACCTATTAAACCCTTCAACCCTTTCACTGCCAGACTCTTTAACCTTGTCATGTAGCCCCTATGCCTATATTTTACTTTTCTTGCTTTGGGCCTACCTATACATTTCACAATACGCATACCCATCAGACATATTACCATACCATTGTTAAAATTACTGTAAATCTGCAAATGGTTGCAAATTATTATCAATAATTTTAGGTTTAACTCACCAGGTCAGATTTGTTTATGTTTATAAACTGGTAATAACATTTTTATCTCATGTTAATTTTCTCTGATCAATTAAATGTTCAAATCATACCTACTGGTTTTATATTTTTAGAAGTAATAAGGAGTAATTGAGAGTTGAAATGTACAGGCAGAATACTTCACAAAACAATAAAACATTTGTGGTAAATTTAGCCTTTCCATGTACCTGTGGTTTTTGTAAACTGAAAAAAAATTTGTAAAGCAATGAAAACACTCATAAAAATATTGCGTTTGGTAATTCAATTTATGACCTTTTATTCTGTTCCATTTTTCATGGACTAAACCTTGCTTTAACTCCTTAGTACTTGTCACCTAATATATGTCACAGTTGGCTTCCTATGTGATTACTCAAAAGTAACAATACGTATGTAAAAATTAAGTCTTGGTTAACATATAATAAAACCAATACATGACTAAAATAAATTAAATTAGGCATTAGGGCACAAAAAGGTTTGATATAAATGGGATAGCAGTTAAAGCAAGTAAAGTTGGCTGTTGACCTCCAATCAACCACAAACTAAAATGAAACACAAAAAAGCCGCTAATTATACTAAATAAAATAGGCAGCAAGAAGAGTAAGCCAGAATTAAAGTTTCCTAACCGTCCCTCTTTATGAAGTTTCTCCATTCTTTCTTTATGGCAGCTTTCGATTCACTGATAGTATAGCTGCTCTGCTACCCTCTTTCCCCCATTATAGGGAGGGGGTTGGATTATCCAAACATCTCATTTGGGCCTTCTTAACCTTCTGGCCATAGTTTAAGGGTCATACAGTACATTTAGGAATTGTATATTTCCTACTAGAGTAAGATTGTCATTGCTGCCACTCTATCAACTGGTGGGAAATCAGCCACATAGGGAGTTTATTGCTTTCAATCATTTAGCTCCCCGCATTAGATTTACTTAAGAGGGATGCTTACTTGCAAAGGGTATGTGCACTCAGGGAATGCAGGGAAATTAGAAAAAAAAGTGTGATTAGCATCACCTATTTTTATCAACATTCACACTGAAAACTCCTTTAGTAAATTATGTTGTTGTAGGGAGCAGTGTGGTGCAACCATTGGTCCTCATAAAGCATTCCAGGACTGGAGAAGATAGACTGTCATGGGAGAACCTGGACAATCCAGCAAACCTGGAATGGATTTTAAAAATAATTTGCTGTCATTTTGCAAATGTTTCAATCCTGGATAAGATTAATTCCAGGTTTGCTTGATCAGGCCCATTGTGTAGCACCAGAAAACTATATATATATATATATATATATATATATATATATATATATATATATATATATAGTCTTACAGTACATACTTACAACAGACACCTGTCATATCTGGTGGCCAGATTGGCTGAGCTGTACTATACCTGCAATTGACATACTATGAGAGTACCAGCATTAATATAATAAAAATGCAATTTTTTTATCGTTATCAAAATAGGTTTAATAGGTAAAATATTATTTAACATTCTAAAGACAAACGTGAATAACAAACAGAAATCTATTTAAAATATTTTTTCTACAGCAGAATACCAGGAAATATGTTTATTAAAATTAATAAAAAGAAGTTGTGTAATTGAGACCTAAGAAATTCTGAAAGTATATGCCAGTTGTATTTAATGTTACCTATTAGCCATTTTAGGTTTAGTAAAAGTGTACCTGTAACTATGTTTAAGAAATGTACTATAATCTAAAAGAGCATAAAACATAAACTGCAACTTTTTTTGTTTCTCCAAGCTCATTAATATACCAATTATCTAACTTTCTGAGAAAGTCCTTTAGGGGATATCGCCAGACTACACGGGAGATCTGTCTCAGTCTGGGTAATATCCCTAGAGTCAGTTTCAATCATGTAGCATGAAAGAAGTTTCTGGGTTCATTCATTCCTAGAACAGACTATAAAAGTATATGATAAAAGTGAGTGGAAAAAGATGAAACACAGTTTAAATGAAATAAAAGCCCTAGCAAAAAATAAATACATAAGATATATATATATATATATATATATATATATATATATATATATTAATGAAATGATATCTATATATAATGAATCAAAAAATACCACTCCTTAAACAAATGTCTTGCAGCAAAAAAAGTTTGTTATGGATATAACACCAGGTGAGAGTAACCTCAAATCAATCACAAAATAATAATTTATAAGACAAATAAAGACCCCAGAAATAAGAACAAAATAAAAAAAAGTTAGGAGGATAACATGCTTGATATTGTGATGACTGTCTGTTTATAATTAGATTGAACTTCTATAGCAAAATCTTTGTGTCCATATCTGTGCATGTACAGTGTGAAAAAAATACTGAGCACCAGAAAGTTGAGCAGAATGTATATATGCCGCTGTTAGCTATATCACAACATAAGACATAATGGGACATGGTACATAACACTGTATTCCAGAAATATAAAGTAATGCTCTTATCCTAGAATTGAACAGTAAAGAGCACTAGATACCGCAGTATAAATTCAAAATCTTAAATTGATAAAATACAAAATACAAGAGAACTGATTGTTTAAAAAGCTCATTTTGGTAAAAAAGTGCAAAAGTGATGGTGAGCCGAGTGCAATATTGTATGACATGAAGATCAGCTAAATATACATTTTTCTAAATTATGATTGGCTTTGAAATTGTGCTCATTGGTTTTGGTCTTGAATTTAATAATGGCATGTATGTTGGTTTATGCAATAAAATGCTGTGTATAGCGACACTTCAAATTCTGAATGACCGGATGAGTTTTATCAGAGGATCAACCATAATACCAACCGCTCCCATTTAACTGATTGGGAATAGTTCTGAAATGTTTACATGCAGGTATGCTGGATTGCAGTGTGGTTCCTGAAAGTTCCAAGTCACTCCTGGATTTGTGGTTGGTTTTCTTGTCTTCTTGGAAAAACTAAACCTCAGCAGCACTCAACCTCATTCAAAGTGGATACCAAACTCTACGGTTGACAACATAGTAGTTGAGGAGCGGCTAACTGCATGGTTTTAATGTCTGAAAAAGGGCCCTAGTGAACCAGAGTCTAATAAAGGATTCATAATGGATGCATTATCACATATCACATATCATACATACTTTACAAACGACATGGGTTAAAAGCACACATTAGCATATATAAATGCATAGGAAAATCCATGCAAAAATAACTATTGGAAAAATATATAACTGCATGCACATATGATTTGTAACAAGGCAGAAAACGTGTCCCAGAAACCTCTGATAATTCACTGATATTCAAGCTGCTATTTAGATGCATTGTGAATAATGTCACCTTAAAATTAGTATTTACCCTGTAAATCAAGACACTATTTATTAGAGATAGAGGTTTTGTGTTGTAATTTGTAATTTTCATTTTCATAATTGTCCAGTTTTAAACTTTCCACCCTTACAGGTGATCCCCATGGCTTACCACGGTTATTCAATAAACTTCATAAACTTTTAATCATTTAACCAAAAATTAGGACAGCCTACGCTCGAAGGTATGGTCACCTAAGACTTCCATAAGATTATTATTTTTCCATAATACACTACCCATAAAAGGATGGACAATAAATAAGAACTGTGTGTATTTGTGAAACAAATGCTTCATTAAAACATGCATAACGATGAAATTAAGCAGCTAATAAGGAAACAGAATACTTCAAGGACTTATTTTTGTCTAATAAGCCTAATCTGTTGCTCCCAGTGGTAAAATACTCAGCTTTAAGTGTTTCATGTTGGAATGTAACAAAACAGGATATAATATAGAGTACAAATTGAATTCTTGTTAATGGTGTCTTGGAACTAAAGTTAAAATCAAATCTCTGCAATGCATGAACTTTTCACGTAACAGTTTACAATATTACAATGAACTTAAAGCCAGGACAATGTGGTAAAATAACACTGATACAACACAGCAGGCACCTACATAGGCCTATATGCCAGTTTAGTTTTCCTTAAAAGGTCCCTCAAGAGTTCCAATTTTCAGAATGCCCTGGCATGCAAGTTGCAACCAAGTCCAATTATTGAGGTGCAAGACCCAGATAGGATAAGGGTCATAGTAGCTGGGAAACGCACCTTGGAACAAAAGTCGTCAATGGCAGCCTCTAATGTTTCCACATACATAGATGTTAACAATTTTAGCTAATTGACAGATTTTTGCAATCCGGTTTAGCAGGTGTCAATCTTGTTTTCTGGTTCAAAAAATGCAAATCAACATCATTATTGTTGTTTATTTGGGTCACCCAGGAATCATGAAGAAGTTAAACCAGCAGATAGTAAATGCTACTAGCAGCACAGTGTCCCAGTGTGATTTGTTAATCACAAGTCTTGCACTACTGAATTAAAAAATCCTTTAAATTATACATGCCAGCTTCAGATTGCAGATGTGGCTGAATAGATTATTAAAGTGTAATATTGCTTGATATTAATGAAAAAGGTAAATACAAACTTTGCAAGATACCAAGTAAACAGCACCCCGAGACCTTAAAACAAAGGTAGGTAAAGCAATTTATCTTTAATTGTTTTCAGCAAAGAGACCTAATCGCACCTGTGGTCATGTTAACAGCAGCGGTCGTTGGAGGGTACCTACCTAAATTACCTTTGAAATTGTGGTTCTATATGTGCCAGTTTATAATGAATGTGACTAGTTTGATTTAAAGCATTATCACTTTACGCTTAAAGGTTTAATTGCAAAAAGAATTTAATGAACACCATAATAAATCAAACAGTACTGCATGACTACACTACTAACTACTAAGTTATTTACAACACAGCCAGAATAAAACTCTCCGTTCCAAACAAGTTCGTTCCAAGCTTACAATTAAAAAGAGAACCTTGCCGATTAGCTGTTCCAGAATCAATAAATCAGCCAACCACCTAAAGTGGGCCTACCAATAAAATTGACTCTTCCCAAAAATCAATAGAGCATATGTCAGCATAAGCCAATCGCATTATTATTGGGTGTAGAAAAAGCCTTCTTTCATGCTGTGAATAAAAAACATTTGTTCTCTGGTGAGTAGCTTTCTTTCAGATCACTTTGTCTATGGCTGCTAAAAACATTATGGTTGTTTCGTGTTACTAAAGATGTACAATGTAAATTGACAGATTGTTTGGGAAGCGTACAAGAGGAGGAGATGATCAATGAGATGCAAATATTATGGCTGCCTCCATATAATACAAATATGGTACACGTATAGTACATATATTAGGAAACTATGCACAGAAATAGGAATAAATCATGAACCCACATTAATACTTTTTTTTTACATCCAATAAAAACTATTTATTAGAAGAGGCATGAGTTGTATTAGTGATATCTAAAGGTTTGGGAATCATTACATAAAACCATTTCACAAAGTTGTTCACCTCTAAAAGACAGATTTTTAACCAAAAATGGATTGTATGTCAAAACTCTCAACAGATAAAAACATGTGGAAAAAAATATATAAAGGCCCAATTTTTGGGCAAAAGACAGAATATGCCTGCATTGAGAATCCCTATTTGTAAGGCCCTGGTCAGAACCAGTATTCACCAGACACCGGTCCCCCGATCTAACATTGCAGTCTTCAACTATAGCAAGCACTGGCTCAGCCTCGGGAGACTGATTGCATCCCCCAGCACTTGGTTGCCCCCAGTGTCTGGAGATGGGCCAGCAACTGACAAGGAGCCCACAGATAAACAGTACAGGAATTAACTGAGAAAACAAGCCGAAGTCAAACACAGGAGATTCGTCCACCAAACGAAGTAAAAAAGAAATGGGCACAAGCAGGGTCAGGGTCACAGGCAGGCTGGTTTGAGAAGGGCAGGCAGGCGAGGTCGATCCAGGCTGATTACAAGGGGAATGTCAGGAACAGGCAAGGGTCAGCAACAGAAAAATATTCAGAATCTCTCCAGCACAAATAACCCCAGCTAATGCTACAATAGGCACAGAAGACTGGAAGCAGAGAGGCTTTAAAGCCCCAGCAGCCAATGACAGCATGGGAAAACACTCCCACAGGAGTACACAGGAAACACTCTGCTTATCAGCTGCAACACAGATCCAATTTCATTCAGCTGTGCAACCTCAGTGCAGGGGACGCCGAGAGGAAAACACATCTAGAGGGACAAGGATGCTGCAACTTGCAGAGCACTAATCCTAAAACTCTTGTGCTACTGCAAGTGCAGCCACCGGAGGTAAAAGGCCAATGGGGCACCACCTGGGATTGTAGGTTTAAAGAATACCTCCTAACACTATTGGTTCATTTATGTGATGGACAATCAAGCTGACCAACGGTAGATCTGATGAGTAAACGAGAATCAGGTCAATCTTTGCAGGTAATTTAATAAGTAATTTACTAGGCTCTGCATATGTTTTTTCCTGTGCTCAGGTATGCAACATACAGTGGTACCTTGATAGAAGTCCACTTTGGAATAAGTCCAACTTGGTATAAGTCCTGTTTGGACACGAAAAATTTTGCTTGGTATACAACCTTTGTGCTAGAACTTGTATGAGTCAAAATGAGTCATAAAACCGCGCGCTACCCTTATTTACCTCTCATGAGACAAAGTCACAACTGCCCATGAGTGTCAGTACGCCAGTTGCTACCATTCAGTGAGCAACCCACGCTATAACTCTCTGTGAATTACATAACATCTCCTCCTCCTTCCTTCTCAGCACCATCCTAGTAGGCACTAGTGTTGGTCGAATAGGTCACTATTCGATTCGACCGATATTCGGCCGAATAATGCATAATTATTCGGGTCGTCGAACATCGAATTCGAACACCATTAAAGTCAATGGGAGGAAAAATTTGGGTTTTTTTCAGCACTGTGTAGAGCTTCTACAGCCTCCAAACAGATGTAAAAAGATACATTATAAAAGGATACATAAAAAGATACATTATAAAAACATACATAACACTATTACATACCCCTGTACTTCACATGAATATTAAAGAGCACCTGTCAAATAAATTTTGGGCTAAAGCTAGGTACACACTTCCAATAATTATTGTTAGAAAATGAACGATTACGACCGATCAACGATTATGCACGATTATATTTGAACAATCATATTGTGCACAATTCTGTACATGCTGTAACAATATGATCGTTCATATATAATCCACCAACAGTGTCCACACACTAGATTCAATCGTTTGAACGATGCAGGGAGGGACATGTAAAGCAGAAAGTGTACCGCAGAAACATGCACAATCACTGAACGTCACGATACTGTACACACGATAGATAGTGAAAGATCGTCGGCCAATCAGATCAACCGTGGCGGTCGTTCATTTCCAACGACAATCCTCGTTCGTCGGCGTCCTTGGTCACTTTTTTGTGGCCAATTGGTTGTTCATCGGTCGTTTCTAACGATAATTATTGGACGTGTATATGCAGCTTTAGTCTACACGGACTGCATTCCCATGGGCTAATCCACACCAGGACGTTTCCTTCAGGCACGTTTTTGAGCATTATCTTAAACGTTGCTTGCAGCATTTAAAAAAATTAAAACGCTGGATAAACGCGGGAAAACGCTTTTTATTGAACTCAATGGAGGCTTTTTCAAGCGTTTTTAAGCTTTTATGAAGCCTTCCATTGAAAACAATGGAGCAGGGAGCAGAGCAATCAGCGGAGCTTCTCTATGCTGACAGCTCTGCTCCTCTGATCATTTCTGCAGCCCTTGAGGTGCTGTGACACGTATTCTGTATGTGTAATACATGTCACAGCTCCTCTAGTGCTGCGGGAGTATTTAGGGGAGCAGAGCTGTCAGCATAGTAAAGCTCCGCTGATTGCTCTGCTCTCTGATTGGCTGAGAAAAGGGAAACCCTGATGATGCTTGAGCTATCATCAGGGTTTCCTGTTTCTCAGCCAATCGCAGAGCAGTAGAGGTATGAATGAAGATAGTATCTCCATTCAACCTCTATTGCCCTCGTATTGCCTGCGGTTACAGCTAATTGAAGGCACCTGCTTTCAATTAGCTGTGACAGCAAAGTTCCCACGGTCCAGGAATCCCACAATGACATTATGATTCCTAATGTCATTGTCGGATAACCTGTAAAAAACAAAAAAAGAAAAAGTTTAAAATAAAAACCACATACGAAATAAATAATTTAACAAAAAAAAATTTTTTTTTTTCTCCCAAATTTTTGCTGTCGAATCCCGTGTTTTTCGGGTCGGGTCTACCTGAATTCGAACAGCCATATTCGGGTCGAATATAGGGACAACCTGAATTCGAACATCAACACTAGTAGGCACTCGACTTCTCAGTAAGGTAAAATTTCATTTATTTCATCTAATTGCTTTTGTACTTATGTATTTTAGTATTGAGCAGTGTTTAAATTATTTTATACAGCCCCATCAATGTAATATGCCAATAACAATAGGATTTTTTTTCATGTGAACGGATTTATCATTTTCCTTTGATTTCTTATGGGAAATATTTGTTTGGTATAAATCTAAGGATCTGGAACGGATTAAGGACTTATACCAAGGTACCACTGTATATATTTTGAAATACAAGAATTTGATATTCACAATCAAACATCTCTATTGTTACAAACATGTTGTTTTCTAACTTACTTTTGTAAGTGGAAGCTTACATATTATTTTAACTTTTCTTCATGAAAGATATTCAACATATCTCCCTGTTGATAAAATGTTAGTAATGTTCAGCATTTCTTGTTGAAAAATGCTGATAGTAGGTCATTCAGAGTAATTTTCTGAAATACTCCAACTAACTTATATGCTATGATGAACATTATGTGTGTTCTAATATGGTTCAGAACATAGCTTCACTTTAAAATATGACCCCGAGAGGGCATGTATGATTACAGTACTCTATCATTTCTCATAAATGTCACAACATATGTCACATGTAGTAAATTAAAGTATGTTTACAGCATATTTTCTCAATGTTATTAGGAAGTGCCAGAGGAGCATTTTCAGGATTCTTGGTGTATGCAGTGTGATGTATATGTGCTGCAATATGGTGTGGCAAGTTTTAAATTGAACTTCACAATAGATCACACAGATCGTGCTTATAAAAACAAAAGTTGGTCTTCTTGTTTTTCAAGGATCTCTTGTGAAATTTTTAACACATTGGTACTTATTTTAGAATTTAAAATTCATATGTGAAAAATTCAATGTTCAAAATCCTTGTAAGTGCATCAGTGTCACTCAAACAGAAAACTTTACAGCATTTATTATGTTACCAAAACCAATCAATTCAGTAAACTAGTGAATAAAGGAAAGGAAAACGCTGTTATGGCACTTCTAGCAATGACGTCCCAGCTGTAATTTTCCAGTGTAGTTTAATAAAAAGAAACAATGCATTTTCTATTACCAATACACAGCACTTTATACATGTCTGCTAACGGTTCCAATTTATTATCAGTAGTAGCAATAGGGCTGATTTACTAAAGAAGTTTAGGCTGCTCAGTTAGCATAAGTGAATAATCATGGTGCATGAAATAATTTTCTTAGCTTCATGAATATGGTGGTAATTAACTTGGCAAGGAAAACCCAATCAATCCCAATGACTTTTTAAGGAGTGGTGTGTAAAGTTTTATCAATAAACTACATTATTTATTTTAAACAGCTTTGTTAAAATGACATCTGATTTACAACAAATGTAATTGTTTCAAAATATAGAGTTAATACTGAGAAGACTTTAAAGCTAAGCACAGTAATATTTATTGTATTGCAGTTCCTGCAGTAACAGGAAAAGTGCTGGATCTTTTAAAAGTATTTATTTTATTTTACCTGAAGGGTGGGTAGGAGTATTTTTAGAAAGCCATATTGTGTTGTTTGGCTGTTTAGATATGACTAAGATATAAAGTGGAACTAAATGTAAAAAAATAAAAAAAAATGTTAAGACAGGTTATTTATTGTAGCAGGGACAGGAAATGTTCCTGCCGCAATAAAAGAAAAGTACCTGCCTGTTTTCCTTGTTTTCTGTACAGATGCCAGTTATCCTGACATACCCTAGGCTGCCAGAAATAAACAATGCCCCTCCTGCAATAAAAGATACTTACTTGCTTATTTACAAAGATTTTTTTACAAATGTCAGGTATCCTGGCATACCCCTTGCTCCTGGAAATGAGTTGGGTGCTGAACTAGGATTGGAAGGATTACCAAGCTCCTCCTCTTTCCTTGTTTTAGGGTTTTTTATTTGTTTTGTTTTTTTATTTTATTTTTCTTTGGGGGTGGGGGGATAGTCTCTAAATGAATCGGATGCGAGGAAATAGACATACCTGTATAAAAGTGGATGCATATAAAATATAAAGCCCACATCTGAAAGAAACATCATACCTATCAGATGCACTATATTTTTCTTGTTTAAAGACTCATAGGTAACATAACAATTTAAAGTACAACTGCTTATATGATAACAGTTTATATGATACAATTTGTATAGACTTCTGTTATGTCATTTAAAGTGAAACTAAATGTAAACATTAAAAAATTGTGACCAGGCAGGTCCTTTTTAACCTTTTTCCTTCTGCAATAATTTTAGCTGCCTGATTGTAATTTTTAAATATACTTACCTGTCCCCGTTCTGTCGCAAGTGCTGGCATCTTCCCCTCTACCTTCTCACGGATCACCTCTCCCTGC
>NC_092859.1:97814362-97826019 GCF_032062135.1 Pyxicephalus adspersus
GATTCCCGTGTTTTTCAGGTCGGGTCAGCCCAAATTCAAACACCAACACTAGTCATTATTAGGTATTATATGAAAAACACACACTGAAATATTTATCAGCATTCCAGCATATCCAAACCTAAACTGGCTGATGAAAGCCTTTAAAATATATAAAAATGCACTTCAGATTATAATAAGTGAGAACATTATATATTCCATGATAATAAATGACCAATAATAGCTTCAAGTTTATTAAAATCTGGATTGCCTTTAAACATAATTGTTATGCTTATACCAAGATATCTCTGATTTAATAAACTGAAGACTTCTTACTAAAGTTATTATGCAACTTAATAAAATATGCTGAGCCACTTGATTATAGCAAAAACATATACTAGTATGGTGTTTGCTTCATAATGCTGCAAAATTAATAAAATAAAGTGGGTAAAGGTAATGCAGTAGAGGCAGAAACCTAGTCACACCAGAAGTAAACACCAATATACCAGTGATATGAAGGGTATTGGAAGGAATAATTGAATGCTACATAGGAGACAGGAGACTGATGTAAAATGTTGCATTTCAACAGACAGTGGGCCTGATTTATTTAAGCTCTCTGAGACTGGAGAAGATAGACTATCATGAAAGACCCTGGGTGATCCAGCAAACCCAGAATGGATTTCTTAAAAATCTTCTGGAACAGATTCATTCCTGGTTTGCTGTATCTCCAAGGTTTAGACATGATAGTCTATCTTATCCATTCATGAAGGTCCAGTGTACACTTTTTGCAGTAATAAAAAACTGCAGTGCACTTGTGTGTGTGTACTGATATTTGCAGTAATAAAGCAACATGTGCATATAACTAATGTTTGCAGTAACAAATGTACAATTGTATACAGGGAATTGTATTAAAGGTTAGAGGTGTGTCAAAGAACAGACTTATTTCTGTACATTCCCATGACAAATAATAAAAATGTTATTTCAGCAATAGGATGGTACACTGGGTTGTACAAAGCATGGGAGGGTAAAACCCATACCAAGCAACCTTTTCACCAAGTCATATAGCACTAATATTGGCTGTCATGTCCTCTAGTGTTTAGGAAATTCTCATTAGAATCTACAGAACAAAATGTGTAAAATATGCTCATCATGGCTCTGTTATGCATGACTAATTAGTAAATATCTTATATTTTGGTAGCTTAGAGGCATAAATTTAAAAATCACGAACAGATGTCATCAAATCTATTCTATGAAAGGTCTCATTATTCCGCTCTAACTCTTTAGCAGTTGAATGATTCTTTAAAGAGATAACAATAAGAAATAAACCCTCAAATAAATGTAAGGCTTTTCAATAAACAGAGGATGAATGCTTTATAAAATTAATCAAGAACAAATTTGGCTGGGTATCAAACCTATGGAAGATTAAGGTAGCTTAAATAAATAGATTGCAAATTAATAATTATGGCTATATAAATAGCACGCTGCCTGCTAAGTGAACAATTGAAGTTAATGTTCCTAGTGCCTATGTGACCAGTCAGTATGCCCTACATTTATTCTCTTTCATAAACAAAAGTGGATTACTAACAAGATGTCGTTAATTGTGTCTTACCCTCCATTAATTCTTTTCTACCATGCTGTTAGTTGTGATCAAGAACTGAGTTAAAGTAAATTGCATACAGAAATGTATATTCATAAGAAACTAAATTGTTTGTTACATTTCTATCAAATAAAGTTCTGTTACAGATACTAAAATAATATTTAAAATGTTTCCTTAACACCTAGTCCCTTTAATGGCATTGCCAGGCCTCCATTATAAATATATTCTGCCCCTCCAACATTGCATGCGTGGCTCTAGGAAGTTATGAAATCAATGGTGTTATTTTCGCCTTATGCATAGTAGCAGTTGGCAATCTACAATACCAGCAACAGAAGCATGACTTCCAGTGTTAGCCTAGTGCAGGGGTAGGCAGTTCTGGGAAGGTGGGTACCTGAAAAATTAAAGCAGCGCACTTTTTTACTTTTTAAGCAGTTTTATTGCAAAGCAGGATGTCAGTAACATGCAGCACCCAGGGGCCAGGGGACAACAGTATGTAATAAAAGTGCAGAGGTTAGTAGACCCTAACCCAAAGCGCAGAGGACAGGAGGATGCAATGCAGTACAGAGCTCTGTGGTGTGTAAAACAAATTGCAGGTCTCACTGTATATTGCAGAGTGCAGTGATCAGAAATGTGCAGGAATCAGTTTTGTATAATGTAGAGTGCAGGGGACAGGATTATGTAATGCAAAGTGAAGAGGTCAGTAGTGTCTAACCCAGAGTACAGGGGTCATAAGGATGTAAAGCAAAATGCAGATGTTAGTATTGTACAACACAGAGTACAGTAATTAGTAGTGCATAGCACAGAGTGCAGGGATCAGTATTGTATAAAGCAGTGTTCAGGGGCCTGGTATATGTAAAGGCAAAGTGCAGAGGTCAGTATTCTCTAATGCAGAGTGCAGGGGACAGGGGTATGTAATACAAAGTGCAGAGGTCAGTAGTCCCTAACCCAGAGTGCAGGGGACAGGAGGATGCAATGCAGAATGCAGAGCTCAGTATTGTATAAATCAGAGTGCAGGGATCAGTAGCGCATAAGACAGAGTGCAGGGAACAGTAGCACATAACACAGAGAGCAGGGGTCACTATTGCATAAATCAGAATGCAGGGATCAGTAGGGCATAACACAGAGTGCAGGGGTCAGTATTGTATAAATCAGAGTACAGGGAACAGTATGCATAACACAGAGTGCAGGGAACAGTAGCACATAACACAGAGAGCAGGGGTCAGTATTGAATAACTCAGAGTGCAGGGAACAGTAGCGCATAACACAGAGAGCAGGGGCTAGTGCTGTGTAAAAAGTACAGGAGTCAGGAGTGAGAAATGAAGAGCACAAAATGTCCCCTTTCTCCTTTCCTGAAATGTAATGATACATTTCAGATGCAGAAGAGTAATATGCTCTTTTGCAACTGTGGACAAAAGGTGGCAAGCCAAAGATAGGATCTGGGGGTTATGGTATTAATAAAAAGGGTAAAAATAAAAATAAATGGCAAGCAGCTTCTGGATCTAGGGTTTTGTTCATACTTCTCATGAGGGCCAAAATAATGGGGTCACATTCTACCCATCACAGGTAAATCAACAGGTAAATTGTGATAAAATGATAGATTGCAATACATCTGTTTCTGATCCGTGGTGAACAGTATTGACCACAGTGACATGATATTGTTGTCATCTAATCAGTCTATATATTTGTAGGCTGGCCAGCTTGTTCACCTACCAGTTGTTCTGCAACCCATAGTCACTCAGCAAGCTAAAACATTGCCACAAAACATGGATTTCATTTACTTAACATTTAGAATAAAGCTGATACTTTTTAGAAAGGATATATCATTTTACATTTTATATTTCAGTGTGTTTTTTGAGGGTTTTAGGAAAAACTTTGTAAACAACCATAATACAATTTAATCAAAAAAGAAAAAGTTAACACAAATAAACAAGAAAAGGAATCCAGTGGTGGTTATCATTTTTCTGAGCAATACAATTGTGTACCAGAGCTGTAAAGGTGGAAGTAGATAAGGGTGTTTCCCAAGCCACTCCATTTATTAACAAACTAAGAATTTCAAAAGTGGCTCCTACTTTCAATAGCACACAGTAGCAACTATTTTTCAACAAATGTATTATTGAAAAAGATGGAAAGACAACCTTGAATGTGTTGTTGGGATTGATTTGAGCCAAGTGTAACTAAAGGTCAAACTTCCAAACTACATGCCATTTAAAAGGTCAGTGACCAGGGTTACAGGTAATTATGATGACTTAACTTGGTTGTACTGTATAATAAAGGTCAAGAAACTTTCAGGCCAGAGCCCAACAAATCCTAGAACCATATTAAACTGTCTTTTGTTAACAGGGGAATTTTCAGCTGATGTTTAACCATGTTTATAACTGTAAGGAAGTTTTGCTGATATACCAATGTAGAATCTTGAATGCTATGGTATGTAAGGGATCTGCTGTATTGCTACTGACGGCAGATGTGCATTTGTTTCAATATTTTAAATTTTGATCATCGTCTGTATTATCAGTATTGTAATTTGTATTGTCAAAAAGTATTGTATGTGTGGTATGTTACACATCCTAAATGTTCATTGAATTCTATAATATGCTTTATTTTTCCTTTGTTGTTCAATGTATTTGTAAACTGAGCTGTTTAATTTTGCTTTAAAATATATACATTAACACCTACAAGACTCCTTTATGAATTATCTGCATAATATTTTCTTTTTTCTATTACTTGCATGCAAAATTGCAAGCAATTTTAGCACATTTGAAAAAAAATGTGCAAAGAAAAGTTTGCACATAAAACTTGGAAAAAAAAGAAATGCAAATATTTTGGGAAACCGGCCCGAAAATGGGTGACTTACTAATAAATTTCTATTTTTAGACTTGCACAGAAAGAGTGGATGGCACTGAGCTAAATTCACTGCACACGTAAGGTTTACAAGAACAATTAAACCTAAAATTCTGCAAATAAAGGTAACTTGACCGAAACCTAATATTTTAAAAAGCACATTTGTAAACAAGCAGCAACAAAATAACCTCTTATTTACTCTCCATTGTTTATTGCAACCTTTATACCTCTAGATTTAAATAAACCCAATCAAAATGTGTATGGTGGCTATCAGTGCTTTATTTGCCATACCCTAATAATCCTAAAGTTGCACCAGAAACTCCATTTACTTTATTAGAGTAACACACTGACCCCACATTTCATAGTTGTATATGTGCCTATTTCCAGTTCTGTTAAGGCCTGAATTTCCAATTTTGAATAATGGGGAATGCAACAAACATGCTGATCGGGATGCTCATGACAAACACAACTGATTTCCTTTGTGGCCAAAGGCATTCATCACTATTATGGCAATCACCACTTTATAAAAGCAGTTGTAGAAGTAAAACCACCAGTAAACAGAAGTGATCACCAGTTCCTTAATAAACTGAAGTTCGTGCATAAAAGTGACAATCATTGCAGCTGCTTGCCACTAGTGATGTTGGTAAAACCTTTTTTTCTGTTGCTGATCATGTATATACTACCGGGTATTACTACAATTCTGGAGCTGCAGATCACTTATTAAGAATCATTACGATAAGGTAATCAAAGCCCTGATTGCTACTGTTCGCCTTTTTTGTTAAATTTGGAGACATAAAATGAGCTAATATTTAATATTGGAGAACAAGGAAATGGCAATTTGTTATCATATCTCCACTTAATAAATATGCCCCTAATACTGCTAAGAACATACTGGTGGGTTAATTGGCTTCCCCCCGAAATTGTCCTTTGTTAGAAGAATATGACTTCAGTACGGATATTAGATTGAAAGCACCTTTGAGAGTCATTTATTGACATGGACTCACTGTAAAGTGCTGCGTAATATACTATAAATGTATGGTAATATTACCAATAATAATTGACTAGCATTTTATATCTGTCCTAAACTTGTAGATATATTTGAGTAATTCTCACTTAAAAACTATAGAACCTGACCCTGGTCATAGAAGCGATTTATTTCCCAACAATTTCATCTTCTAAAAATGCTAATTTTCAAATAAAAAGCAATCCTAGTGAGCTTGCTCAACTCAGAACCAAAACTGTCTAAAATAGTTGGATGATATAATTTTAAACACCATAACCACTCTCACTGAGTAGCAAACCCAATTAAATACTTACACTTTCTTTCTTAAGAGTTGTGACTTTCATTTTATCTTTTTATTAATGTGGTGAATTGTGAGTTATTTTAGAAACTATTTTTGTAAAAACTGTAATTTCTACTGATTTACATTATCACCTATAAATCACAATTAAGCCAAAATATTAAATGTTTAAAAATTATGTAAAAGGGAACAATCACATTTGCATAGTTTAAACTTAGTAAACTAACTTTTATGATCTTTTTACAAACGCATAGAAATATTTAAAGAAAACATAAATGAGTGACAACAGAATATTTTTATTTTTTTATTTTACATTTCAAGCATGTCCCAAGCCTGTTCCAATTCCCTTACTGCTGACTAAAGCTGCGTACGCACTTGCAATTTTTGTCGTTGGAAAGGATCTTTCACGATCCTTTCCAACGACAAGGGAGTGCAAGATGCATGAACGATGCTGTACATACAGCACCGTTCATGCTCTATGGAGAGGGGAGGGGGAGAGCGACGGAGCGGCACCCTGCTGCGCGCTCTCCCCTTCCCTTTCATTAGGATCGGCTGTCGTCCATCGTCCGTGGATCCGGCAGGTCGGTCGTCCGGACGATGGACGACACCAACTGTACACACGGCAGATTTTCGCCCGATAATTGGCCGATGCCGATTATCGGGCGATAAAAATCTGCCGTGTGTATGTAGCTTAACTCTTTATCAACTCTTTATCATTTTTCTTTTTTTTTTTAAATAACACTTTTCTTTTGAACTTTCCTTCTGCAGTCGTGAAGCACCTGAATTAAACTCCAAAATCATTCTGCACAGCCAAGATAGATATGGCATAATATATGGTTTAATATGTTGTCCAAAGGTAATAATTAGTAGGTCAGATTAGATTTGATTTTCAATTCTGTCTACAAAATCAGTTTTGGATAAAAACTTTACTGGCAGTAAAACCTTAAGTAATAAACAATTTATTTTACAAATGAGACAGACTCCCGTTTCTTGGTTATTTTTTAATTATTTCATTTCCCCTCTTGAG
This sequence comes from Pyxicephalus adspersus, assembly GCF_032062135.1. Taxonomy (NCBI): domain Eukaryota; kingdom Metazoa; phylum Chordata; class Amphibia; order Anura; family Pyxicephalidae; genus Pyxicephalus; species Pyxicephalus adspersus. The sequence goes on from NC_092859.1 coordinate 97,821,102, forward strand.
GTTACATTTTTTCCCAAAGCAACTTGCTGTAGTCTTTTTTTCTAACATAAATTTATTTTGTTCAGGGCATGGTTCCAATTTGATCTTTTTAACTACAAACAGAAAAGATGTGCTAAATAGTAACATGGTTCACTCATTTAGCAATTATTATTAGTGATGATGAAAATTTGTAGAATCAGCAAATCACACATCTTTATTTGTCTGCGAATTTCCATGTATATCTGTCTGATAAGAAAAAAATCATTACATTCTCTTGTACATGATGGGCTTTAAAAACAAATAAATCTTTTTTGCTAGATGAACATTTACTTTGCAAACTGAGTGCTTAAAGTGAGATTGTACTTCTTTAGTACATCAACTTTTAATACATTTTTGAAATCATCACCATATATATTCGAACATTAACCGATATGAGTATAAACTGAAGTACCTATATTTATCTGAAAAAAAATAGTAAAAATACATTGACTCAAGTATAAAACTAGGGCATAATGTGTGGCTAACACTACTAAAGTTTCAAAGAATAATTAATAAAAATGATAATAACATATACAAATACAGTGATGTCATTTTTTTGTGGTGTACGAGAAAAAAAAATACAAAAATGTGTGGATTCCCCCTATATTAAAAAAAAAATCAGACTCTTTAATAGGCTTTCTTGGATGGGAGATGGGAGCAGTGTGTGTGAGCCCCATCTCCTAACCATAAAAGGTCCTCTGGAATCTGGTTTGTCAAAGAAGGAAGAGAGTCACTTCCTTGTAGCTACATCTCTTTTGGGAAAAAGAACAGACCACTGGCTGCCCTCAACAGTGACAAGAGTCATTAATGGAGAAAAGGCCTTTTCCCCAAAACATGACCCATGTTGTAGGGGTCTAAAGGCTATGTGCATATTGGAATCTGGAAGCTAATATAGGGGCCCCCAGTTATCTGCCCCCTCATTCTGGGGAATGACTAAAGGGGTACATAGTACTTGTCGTAGTTCAGCTAATCCAGGAATTGGAGGTTCTCGCTCACTCACTGTTACATCTATAGGACAGGAAGTTAAAAGAAATATCCATGACTGAAAACAGATAGCAAAAAAATAAACCTACAAGAACTTTACACTGATTTTTCTTTACCTACTCTTTCCAAAGCTAATAAAAATAAGATGATTTTAATCATTCAACCACTATGCTAAGCGATTATCTTAGATGTTGCAGCTGTATGTTGACTTTTAAAAACCCAACACAGATTATGAAAATGGTATACTTAAGATTTCCAGGATGGAAAATGGCAGACAGGATTTTTTTATATGCCTGCTCATTTTAAGCTTATCCTGTTAAAAATTCCAAAAACTTCACTTTTGGCCCAAAGAGTCTACTGTCCCATAAACAATCAGACTGTAACTACGTTAAAACACATATCTTTTTTTATAAAGTCAGAAGTGAAATAGGAAGGCAGTCACTGTTGAACTCTATTTTCAGGGTTAGCATATTGATCACTATCGTACTCTGGGTCTTTGGTGCTTTCTGACACTACCTTTTATTAAGCATGCAATAGGTAAAATCATAGGGAAGTTTGAACTTTTGATATAAATGTTTTCACAATCAGTTAAACAGTATCAATATATGAATTTTACTCATAATGATTATTCTTTAAGTCTACTGGAAAGAAAAGTGTGAGGAAGGCAGCACCACATCTAATTAATGTTTCTCCTATCTGATTTATGTGAAGTGAACTCCCATTATTTATTGCACTTTCCGAAATTGCAGTAATGTTCTATACTATAAAGCATAGATAACTGCTCCACTAAATTTTTTCCTGTCTATACTTGCAATTCTGTTTGTAGAATAAAGATCTCCTGAAATTTGCACATTTTTTGCTAAAGTGTATTATAGAGTTAGATTTATTTCTTCAACAAAAGCAGAGAGAAAAATACTCCTCAGTCTTTACTGAGCTCAAACACAAATTTCAACTCTGACCTAGAAACACATCTATAAATGTTTCCATATATAAATGTTATATAGCAATAGTGTTTTGCTAAAGGCATTGGGATAAAATACTTTGTTATTTAGCAGTATCAGCACCAACAACAGCCAGGACCAGGCAGTCTGGAAGATGACAAAAATAGAGAAGTTTTTATTGCATCAAAGATTTCCAAAAAAAGCCCTATAAACCATGGAAGGAGTCCAGCAATGGGTAAGAAGAACAAAACAAAATTTATTTTATGTTTTTTCCTTTCAGGGTGTTGTAAAGCCATACCACAGCAACATTAATAGGAAACAGGCACAACTGCTAAAATGACTTTAACCCCCCTAGCGTTCTAATTCTGTCATTTTTTGATGCAAAAAGTGATCCTATTTTTTTTGCGTAGAAATTTTTGTTTATATTGTGGGCCTGTAATTCTTAGGATTAACTCCCGGGTATAATTATTATATTTATTTATTATATTCCATCACAGCGGGATCGCGAGATCGCCGCTGGAGCGCGGGGATAAGGTAAGAGGGACCCTCAAAGGTACCCCGAGTGTGACTCGGGATTACCGGTTTTTGCAATTTTTTCCACCCCGAGTCACACTCGGGAATACCGCTAGGGGGGTTAAACAAGGTAAAGAAAAAGAAAGAGTTACCTTTTTTTGACATAATAAATGTCTTTTGGTAATTCCTTGAATTAGCAGGGGTAGACAGATTTTTGGCAAAGTGGTCAGTCAATTAATGGCGGTGAAAGAAAAAACAAGATAGACACAATGGGCCTGATTTAATAAAGCTCTTCAAGGCTGGAGAGGATACACTTTCATCAGTGAAGCTGGGTAATCCAGCAAACCTGGAATGGATTTGGTCCAGGATTGAAAACATTTGCTAACACATAGCAAATTACTTTTAGGAAATCCATGGAAGGTTTACTAGATCACCCAACTTCACTGATGAAAGTGAATTCTCTCCAGACTTGGCAACAGTGGCATGTCTGTGGAAGAAGTCTTCATTTGATAATTCATTTGAAGAATACTTCAGCTGTAAAAAAAACATACTTAAGGAAATGTGCAGTCCACTGAATGTTACTAACTGCACTGCAAAGGAGATAAGGCTTGAACTTGGTTTAATGTATTGTTGTAAAAGTGGCAACTGGGCTGAATTCCAACAGGAAAATGTTGTTTGGATGGGATACTTTTTCATCCAGGTTGCCTGGTTTCATCCAGAGTGTGAGATACCTTACAATCTTTGACGCATTACCTTTGAATTTCCACCAATGATTGGTACAACAAGACAACATATACATAACATATTTAGACTTATATACAAATGGGGGCTACCTGTATATGTATATTGTAAAACAATAAGAAATAATAAATAAAGAAATAATTTTAGTTGTGATTGTTGCAAAATAACACCAAATAATAAAAACAATATATTAATTAAACTTTAGTTAATTAATAATTTATATTTTATTTTTTACTCTGAATACAACACAACAGTTTTTCAACACATGCAGTCAGTATTTATTCGAAAATATCAATAAACATATTCTTGTTGTAAATATTATATATATGTATATATGAATATAAATAAATATATACACATATATTTCCTGACAGCATGTGTGGGAGATTATCTTTTTGATTGAGACACTGACGTTCATCTCTGCAAAACAAACTTCACCTGCCAAAAAAGTTTTTTTCATTGGGTTCTGAAAGTCAAAAGTACACATGTTTATGTAGCTACTAAGGTTCATGTAAAACATTGTGCACTATTTGGCCAATTCCAACAGAAAACAATGCTGAAGCAGAAACTTAGCACTGATTCTGTCTATATAACTTCTAATTTAGCTTCTTACCCCTGACCCTCAGTGGTTAATCCAGCCTAAAACTAATCTAACCCAGCTTATTTTCAATGCCTTGAAGCGACATCCCTGTGTCTGTTTATGAACACTGAGTGAAAAGAAGTGGGAACTATTAATATCTAGTAGGCAGCTTCTTCAATTAGTAAATGCAGTGAGAGCTGTGTTAGGTGTATGGAGAATGACTGATGGATAAAACATGGAGAAAGTGTTCAGCTGCAATACTCAGAAAATAGGAAACACGTTTCTGTAATGATTTTCTAGAAGCCTTTGTCTGATGACACAATGCACACATCATTCTAAGAAAAAATGTCAGCAGTCAGAAACTTCCTCAAGTTTTACCAACTTCATCTCACTCACTATTATCTTCTTGGACAATTAAGGGAGCCTGTGGGAAAGTGACCATATGATATGAGACAAACATAATTCCTCATCCTCAAGTTCCTCATAATTTACATTTCTGGACATTGATATTGATTTTTTTTTATCCTGATTCAGTAGTCGGTGTTCAATTAATGCAGATATATACTTCCATAATTTTACAGATTTACGGTAGGTATCTGGGAGAAATTATGGTAATTTGTGAGTGTCATATTTACTCTATACAGTGTTGTTAGACTTTTAACATGGGGGAACCCCTTGAAAAAAACTTTATTGGCTGCAGGAAACTCCTGTTAGAGGTACTATATCTACATCTCACAGTATATTAGTGTGGTGGTCAGTGGAAGAATGCCTCTTACATTACTGACCAGTGGGAAAAACATCAACCCAACAAATAGTCAAAAAGATTGTTGGTATTTATTAAACTGACCTGAGAGTCACTGCTCATTGTTCAAAAAACCCCTAGCAACCTCTGGAGAAACCCTAGAATCCACAGAACCCTGATTGAAAAAAACTGACTCCATCCTTGTAATTAGGGATAAGTGAGAACGCCTCTGGCATTCTTGCGAAAATTTCTTTGGACTTCCAATGGGTCTGCAAATTTTCGGCGAATCGATTTAGCAAGGAGGATTCCCAGGGATGCATTTACTTTTGCAGCCCTGGGAATCCTCCTGTTTGCAATCCCCGGCACTGGAGGTTAATTAACCTCTAGTGCCCAGGGATC
>NC_092859.1:97826454-97907477 GCF_032062135.1 Pyxicephalus adspersus
AATCCAAGAGACCACTAGAGATTTGAATGGTGAGACTTGTCCCCATTTAACCTCTAGTGCCAGGGATCGCACACTGAGCTGATCAATGAATGCAGCCGGCGCTGCATCCATTAATTAGCATAGCCCGCAATTTTTTTTGGAAAGTTGTTTTATTTAAATTTGCGCTCGATCTGCGAATTTACACCGCCCGTACTCGCTTACAATTTCAGTAATCAAGAATAGCCAAATTCACCACAAAATTGAGTTTTAAAAACTCGCACATTCATACCTACTTGTAATTTTTGATATCTACATGATTTTAAAGAAAGCAACCAAGACAGCAGGGAAGAATTCATCAATAAGTAACAGAAATATGAAGAGAATCATTGCTAAAAGTCCACAGATATCTGCTGTGAGCTAGCATGCTCAATCATTTATCAATAAAGAAGAAACCAAAGAAGATTACTACTATGGGGCTACAAGGGTGATGTTCCTGCTAGTTGTACCACTGATTATTATGTGATAACTACACCTACCTACAGAGAGTGGAACTGTGTACAACTGCCCAATTATTATCTTCATTGATTATTATTATTAATATTATTATTAAAAAACAGGATTTATATAGCGCCAACATATTACGCAGCGCTGTACATTAAATAGATCATTTGTCCTAATTATTGGTTATTCTTTTAGTCATTTGGGATGCTGGATTGCTAACTAAAAATATCCAGGATCTATATGGAAATAAACATGGGCCTGGAAGAACTAGTTTTACCCTAGTTTTTCTTTTCGTGGACCATATATACTTAAATATATCTATTCCTTACTTTATAAAATCGTGTATACTTACGGACATAAAACTTGTGCTGGATAAATAGATATTCAAACTTTAGAGAATATGTCTTTTTAACACAGTTGGATAATGTATCAACTTAGTTTGAGCTCAACAAAAGAGCTGGTGACATTTTAGATAATGAGGTCAGAACAAGCAGCTTATTATTCAAAATGAAATATTATAGCAACATGTTGCCTACTCAAATATGCATTAGCCTTTTGGATCATTGTCTGAGCTTTATAGGATGAAAGCAACATGCATTATACAGTTCCCATAAGCATGAAGGCAGAGGTTGCTTATTTTATATTTATATTATTTAGATATAAATTACATTATTCATCATAATATTTTACATTCAAGATTTCTGAAGGATATAATCCTCAGATTTTTTTTTCTTGTGGTTTTCTTGTCTTTCTCCAGCTATCGTTATTTTTATTACTTTATTTTGACCAAAAGTTATCAAAGGTTAGAGACTTTTGCTTTACATATTGTAAAGCCCTGGTTCAGGATCAGTACTCACCAGACACAAGTCCCTTAATCTAACACCATACTCTTCACCTTTAGCAAGCCTTGGGAGACTAGTTGCTTTCACAGCACACGGTTGCCCCAGGACTTGGTGCACAAGGGATGGTGCACGGGGAAGGGCTGGAAGAGGACCAGGGGCCCACATTTATTGCAGTACCAATATTCTAAAAGAGACAAGTCCAGAATACAGAGCAAGAGGTCATACACAGGTAATCAGCCCACCAAAGGAACACAGGGCAAGACACAAAGGGGGCATACAAATGATAGGTCAAGGACAGGCAATGGTCAGCAACAGTAAATAAAGTGAATACAAAAACCAGCAGCTAGTCAGCCTAGCTTAACGCTACAATAGCCACTGGTGAATGGAAGCAGAGAAACTATAAAACCCTGGCAGGCAATGACAGCCCACGATTGAGCTAGGGGTTAATCCTAAAATCCTCATCAGCTGTTCACAACCTTAGAGTGTGCAGGGGATGCCGAGAGTGTACACAGTTGGATGCAGGTTAAGTTTCCATTTCTTTTTTCTCCTTGCTGCTGCAAGTGACACAGCTGGACAAAACAAGCAGTGTGTGATACTATGTTGGCGCACAGCACAGAATTGCCAGCCTGATAAACTTTTCCTAACAAATATGCTTATACAATCAAAAATATTTTTTTTTTATTACTAACCATTATTGGTGCACCTATCTGCAAACCAGGCACTATATCTTTCCATTAAACATTCTTTGGAGTTACCCGCCCTCCCTCCTTTTCAGAGAATCTGTAGGGATGGCCCCTATTCCAAGGGGTTAGTTTCCTTAATCCACAAACTTCTTCATGCAGGAATCGCGTGTTGAGTGCCAATCTTTCAGACATGGGAGATAATCTTGGATGAGTGTTTTGAGCTATGGATCTCGGCTAACAAAATCTCCATCTGTGTAGCTACAAAAATTTATTCCGCTGGTCTCATACTCCAATAGACCTTTATGGGGTTTATTCATCCTGCTGGTAGTGTGGGGCTGACAGGTACACACTGGAGCATATCTTCAGGGAATGTCCCCTGATACTGTATATGGTTTTTGGCTACTGGTCAAGCAGCTTATCTCAGAGGGAACTTCCCTAGATTTGTTAACCCACTTATTGGGTTTGCCCATATCTTAGGCTCCCCCCTGGCCCGCACATAACTGATCTCACAAATCCTGTTGGCTACTTGCACCCTTATAGCATCTCAATGGAAAAGCATTTTACCTCCTGAGATGCATAGTACTGCTGGATTCCAGACATTCCATTAACCTCCCTGGCAGGATGATAATTTTAGTATTTTTAAATGTTAAATCTGTACATTTGACATTTAAACATACTTCTAATTTTATATTTCCCACCAGTTCCACCCCCCAACACATGCACACCACCTGCACACACGTTGCATGCCTGCCCGTCATTTGCATTCCCTAGCCTTGCGTCTCCAATGTTCACACAACAAGATGGGAGGCCAAGAGGTAAGCCCTCAATTCAACCCTGAGTGTGGCTCGGGGTTACTGCTTTTTTTAATGAAATTTCACCCCAAGCAACACTCTGGAATACCGTCAAGGGGGGTAATGTAATATCTTATAGTCATTCTTCAAGACAGTTGGGCAAATTTCATAAAATGTGGGAGGATTGCGATACCTTAATCAGTCATGCGTGTAGCCCTTTCTTGAAATTCGGAATTTGAGAGCTGCACACACAACATGACTAGAGAGTGAATATACCATTTCTCATCTCTTTTATTACATACTGTCAAGAAAAGGACCTCCTGTGAGAAATTTAATGAATGATATATTTCACTTTACATTAATGCTATCTGAGCCAGAGCTATTCCCCAGCGGCCCTCGGGAGTTTAAATATGATACAGACTTTGAATTGCTTTTATTTCTAAACTATATGCTGCCGTTGCTGAACAATCTACAGCCTTTATATTGTCCCCTTTCTATAATTGAATTTGCTATCCCTCTCCTGGATATTTGGTGATGCACAGGATACACCAGGAGAATAAAAACGTTAACATCTAAACTTTCTGCCCTGATCATGCACCCCTTACTTCTACATATGTGACTCTTTCCTCTTTTATCCTTCAAACAAACAAAAAAACATAACAACATGCTACAGCACAATATAACACAACACAATATAATGCTACCACATATACGTATACCAATATAATAATACAATAAAACATAATATTTAACCTTTTTAAAAAAAATCAAAATTCAGACTCTGAATTTCCTAACCTTGTCAGATTCTTTGACTGATCCAGTTGGATTCAATCTGATTTTTGTCCTTCTCAAATCAGCTTCTAATCAACTATGATTGGCAATTATATGACATAATAATTATATCTTATCCTAATTTTAATGACATTTTATTATCTTGAGGATTTGAAACAAAATAAAGAACAATCATTCAAACATTTAGGTCTGCAAGAATTTGGGTTCAAAAGCAAGCCCTCCTTCTAAGGTGCTAATTTTAATTGTCTTTTAAGGGAAAAAATGTGTCCTAATCTAGTATTGTATTTAGTGAAATTGTTAAATCTAACAGAGCTCACATATAAAAAAAAAAAAATTGTACCTTGTGTAGCACAGAAGCTAAAGGAGAGGAGAATGTTGGTAAATAATGTTAAGTTTGGTTTATTTTACATGCTTAATTATGGGGAAGAGAAATTAAAAAAAAAAAATTAGATTTTTTTTTTTTATTTATAAATGATTAAAGAGGACACAGCTTCACCTCATTCACAAGTGTGTACATTGCAAAGTAATCAACCAGAGTGTGAGAATTGTTTTGGCATAATGCATATAAAAAAATCTTTAGTTGTATCTAGAGATGACTGAATCAAAGCTGACAAAGTGGAATTCGATCCGAATTTCAGGAAAAATTTGATTCACTCCAAATCCGAATTTCCTCGCGATTCGTGGTAATGAATCTCAATTTTTCCTGAAATGGCGGCTACACATGTGAGGAGTTTAGAGATTCCACTACGATCCCTGGGCACTACAGGGGATGAATGGGGACAAGTCCCCATTCATCCTGTGTAGTGCTCTGTATTCTTAGATAGTGAAACTCTATCTAAGAATACATAGAACAGCGCTGCAACGGCAGCTTCTGCTAGGTATTCTTAGATAGAGTTTCTCTATTGAAGAATACAGGGCACTAAAAGGGATGAATGGGGACAAGTCCCCATTCATCCCTTGTAGTGCCCAGAGATCGTAGTAGAACTGCCGAGGTTATCTGCAGTTCAGTTTCGCAATGTGACGTCATGTGGGAAACTGACCTGCCAGAAATAGCTGTTTTTAACGCAATTCGCCACAAATAAATTGGGATCGAAGCAAATCCTTTCGAAAAATTCAGCAAACCGGCCGAATCGAATTTTTGAAAAATTCGCTTATCTCTAGTTGTATCAATTCTTTGAAAATACATTTTAGGAAAAAAACTACCATTAATGTAGTATTATATTTTAAAAAAGTCAGAAATTAAATACAAATCTAGGGATGCCATAGTCTTTGGCAATAAAAAGATAATGAAAAATACAAAAAAAAATGATGAAAATACAATAAAAAAATGTTCAATCTCCCTTTATTACATATGCAAGGTATATCTCTATATTATCTGTTATAATAACACTATGTATGTATATATATATATATATATATATATATATATATATATATATATATGCCTCAAGCAGATATTACATTCCACATGCCTACTCTATTTGAAAAGCCTATTATAAAAGATCCTATGCAGATTTGGCCTTTAATTGGCCTCACTGTTACAGCACAGTTGCTCTAAACTAATCCACTGCTTTGCTACCATTTTCAGTAAATTGGAAGTAAAAAAACACAAGGAAAGATGCTCTATATTATTAACCATTTAATTCAAAACAAAATGTTGTATCAGACTGACCTTGGAGGCACAGGTTCTTTTGGCATTTATGTTCTGTTAGTATTTGTATATTTTAAACTACTCTAACATTTGAGCCTGGATACACAGGTTAGGGTGTGCGTGAGAACCTGGGTGATCTAGCAAACCTGGAATAGATCTAATTAGGATTATAAAAATGTCCAATTCATAGCAAATGATTTATAAGAAATTTATTACAGGTTTGCTGCTAAGTCTAGATGCACTGATTTATGTTACACCTATATTAACAGCAAACTAGGTGGAGACCCCAAGTTTAACCTAGTAACAGCAATGCATTCTATACAATTTTCTGAATATTTTTTTTCTTGTGGGCTGGTATTCCAAACATAATGTTTTGGAGAAAAACTTCTGTACCACAATAGTATACACAACTATATATGGTGCATGATATTACAAAGTTATGTACTTTAAATAACAAGAGAATGTGGTATTCAATAAACCTAATAAATTAGTAGCTGGTAATGACTGGGGGTGGGGGGTAGACATGGGTGCATTACCTTCCTTTATTACTGGTTATGTACCACTACCTTCAGTTACTGTTCACTATTAATTGTCAATTAATAATGTTTTACACTTCAAAGCTAAACTCCAGCCTTTTCTTGTACAATTGTACAGGCTCCTTTCACATACTGAAATTTCTTATGTTGTGAACTTACATGGCGCACTAGAAGCTGTAGCAAGTCAATTATAGTACATTTCCTTTTCACGTCTGAAGGACAGCTACTATTATCTAGCCTTTTTTTAACTCCAGCCTTATTGTCCCTGGCTCACCCTTCATATTCATTTGACATCAGTTCTTTTATTCATGGAGGCTTGGCATTGCAACAGGATGTTACCTAAGGCAGTCTACATGCAAATGCAGGCTGCTTATGAATGTCCACTCCAAACTGCCAGATACCCATCAAGGCAAAGTAAACACATTTAATAAACCTATCAGTCAAAAAGTGCCTTAAATTGGAATTACAACTACAAAAAGTTCATCGATGTTGCATTACTGAGAAGCATGGTTATCTGAAACAGGTAAATCCATTTTTCCAGTAAAGACACTTTCACTTTAAGTCTCCCACTTACTAATTACTGTGTCATGTAAATAGTATGTAGTGTCAATAAATATTATGTACACAGTTGAATTAAAGTTTTCTTCGGGCTGAAGGTGCTTTCTCTGGTCCTTCTGTCTACAGACTGGTGCATGATGGCTTATTAATGTTTCAGATAACTGTACATAGGCCCCCTGCTCAGTAAGTAATAGAGGTCATCTGTTCACAGCAAATGCAGTTTCACAGCTTTTGCCTGAAGGCTTACTGATTCTCTGTATTGCTGAGACAAAATAAGAAAAGGATGCCCTGAAAATAAGGGGAAAACTGTTAACCAGTTACAGCATTGCTCTGTACCCTTCCACAAGACTATTTGTTGAATTCCAGTTATTTTGTCACTAGTATGTTACAGGTACTGGGCACGAGAAGAACTATTCACACAGATGTTTCTCTGCTTCTCTGTAACTCCCGTTTTATCAGCATATAGTTTTCTTAGCAGAAGCAAATGTTTGTTAATTTCCCCCATTACATTTTTTTTAAAAATCTGTGAATCACAATAAAAGAACCAAAACTCCCCCAAAAACGTAATCCATATATAATCCAGATCCAATTATCTATATTCAGAATACTGTCATTTGCACATGACTGAAAAATGTGGGTGAATCAAATGTATTGGTCAAGTAATCAACCAAATTTGGAAAAATCTGTCAATACCAGGTATAGCAAGACATTACCAGATAAAAAACTGTTATATACTGAGTCAGAACCTAAGGCTGTGTACACATGTTAAATAAAAAGACTGAAAGATGCATGAATGAACACTGTTCTGCTCTATGGAGAGGGGAGAATGCTAGGAACCCCTGCTGTGCTTTCTTCCCTTCACTTCCATTACGGTCATTCATTGTCGATAATCGGACGAGAATCATCCGACGTGTGTACGTAGCTTTAAGCTGGGTACAGACATGCAATTCTTGTCATTGGAAAGGATCTTTCACGATCCTTTACAACAATAAGAAATGCACAATGCATGAATGAGTGCTGTACATACAGCACCGTTCTGCTCTATGGAGAGGGAAGGGGAAGAACGACGGAGCGGCACCCTGCTGCACGCTCTCCATCTTCCCTTGCATTAGGATCGCTCGTCGTTCATTGTACTTGGCAGGCTGTACACACACCAGATTCTCGCCCAATATCTGCCCTGAGACGATTATCGGGCGGGAAAAATTTGACATGTGTACGTAGCTTTAGACTGCTCATATTCTCAAATCCATTCTGAGCTTGGAATAGCTCCAATTTGACTAGGAGAAGGTCTTCTTATGAGCATTTTTTATTACAGGAGATAATAGGAGACTTTATATGCACTCTCCTGCTATATTCTGATTGAGGAGAACAAATTCTCAATCTATCATATAAAAGGATTAATATTATTATTATTATTATTATTAATATTATAAATATAATATTATCATGTCACTACTAGGGATGAGCGAGAAGTACAGCCCGGTGACTGTGGGAACTGAACTGCAGATGAGCTCTCAATGGAGAGCCTCCAATCAGCTGTGACCACAAAGTTCCCACAGTCACTGGGCTGTACTTATCAGCCTGGTGACCGTGGGAACTGAACTGCAGATGAACTCTCAATGTAGAATTTCCATTAGGAGTTCATCTGCAGTTCCACTGCGATCCCCGGGCACTGGAGGTTAATTAACTTCTAGTGCCCCGGGATTGCAGTTAATTCTTAGGGCTGCATTCGTTCATGCAACCCTGGGAATCCTCCTGTTTGCGATCCCTGGGCACTAGAGGTTAATTAACTTCTAGTGCTTTGGGATCGCAGTGGATTCTCAGGGCTGCATTCGTTCATGCAACCCTGGAAATCCTGTGTGCGATCCCCGGCACTAGAGGTTAAATGGGGAAAAGTCTACCCGTTCAAAACCTCTAGTGCTTTCTGATTGCTTGTCCCCATTTAACCTCCAATGCCGAGGATCGCACACTGAACTGATCAATGAATGCAGCCGGCGCATAATTTTTTTTTTTTTTTAAACTTTTTTTTAATTAAAATCCAAGCTCGATTGATGAATTTACATCGGCCGTTGTTGCTTACAATTTTGATAAGCGACAACGGCTGAATTTGCTGCGAGATTGAGTTTTAAAAGCTCGCTCATCCCTAGTCACTACTGTATCAGTGACAGTGCTGAAATATCAATTTGATAATTTTGGTTTCTCACTTGACAAGATGCATGGTAGCAAATAACAGCCAACCCGTTTTCAGAATAGGTTTGTCTTTCTATTTTCATTTTAAAGAAAACTGTATGTTTAGTAAAGCAGTCATTTCATTAACAAACATTAGTACCTCTGCTCTCCCTTACACCAATATTTGCCTATCATTCTTTTCCAAAAAAGAATCTCTATTCATCTTTTCACCAGCCACTATTGGGACCTGTAGTGGGCGATCTCAATTAAGAAAGGGGCATGCACAGAACAAGTACAGCCTGGTCAGGAGACTTCGGTAGAAGCAACAGTGCAGCTCATAATGGTTGCTTATTAATTTGTTTTTATGTAACTTGTATATGGTACATAGAGTACATATTTGAAAAGAAAATGTGTGTTGGCTCACACACAAAAAGAAAACTTTTGAAAATAATGTGCATGAGTCCCATCAACTAAGTTTAAAGGTGCGTACACAGTTCCAATTTTTATCGTTCAAAACGAACGACGAACGATCGATTGGGCAAAAATCGTTCGTAAAAAAAGTAACCAACGACGCCGACGAACGAGGAAAGTCGTTGGAAACGAACGACCGGACCGGCGGATCGGATTGGACGACGATCGTTGAACATCGTTTGTGTGTACGATCGTTCGTCCATGGTCTGAGCATGCGTAATGAATGAACGTTCGTTCACTTTCCTGTCGTGCACATAGTTCCTCTATCGCTCAAACGATCGTATCTATTGTGTGTACAATATCTACGAACGATCGTGTCGTTATCTCTATGTGCAGGATCGGTGCTATACGATCGTTCGTAGATATCGTGCAGGATCGTTCGTCGTTCGTTTTCCAACGATAATAATTGGAAGTGTGTACGTAGCTTTAGTCTAGCAAAATAATAGGTGACATACAAGATAATGAGGTCAGACAGATTATTATTCAAAAATAAATATCCCAACACACTGCCTACTCAAATATGCATTAGCTGTTAATTTTTTTTTTTCGTAGGCATGTAAAAGATAATAAAATCATAGAAATGTGACCGTAATTATAAGTAAAAATAAATGCTACTTAAGCATAAATAAGCTGCAGTTTTTAAATGTACCTACAATAAAAAACAGGTAATACATCAACTCTGAACCCAAAAACAAACAAAAAGTAGTTTAAATAAACAGCCCATTTAGTTTGTATTTAAACTATATGTAGTGGATTAATAGGGTGGAAGCATATTGGCAAGTTCTTCTGTCTTCTTTTTCCAGCTTTCAAATGAGGATTCATGAAAAAATTAAAAAAAAAAAAATAGAAGAAAAACAGTAAATATATATATATATATATATATATATATATATTTTTTTTTTTTTCCTTAGGTAGATAGAAGTGGTTAAGGTTGGTTTGATGCATTTATCCAGTGACCCTTTGGGTAAGATTGGCACCCATTTAAGCAGGTTTTTCAAAAAGCATAAATGGCCATAGAATAGAAACAAGGGGGTGGGAGGGAACCCTTAGAATGAGGAACTAGAAGTCTGGGGTGGCAAGGCAGGATAACCCCAGGGCCCATGGACCCAGACTGACCCTAGACTCTAAACTGCTGGAAATATTGAGGCTGGGGAGAAGCTGTCAGAGAAGGGACCTGCAGGAAGGTACTACTATGACAGTAGCCTGTTTGTACGTATCCAAGGACTGTCAATGTAAAAAGGGAGACCCACTCTAGAGAAAAAAGCTTCTTTCACTACCTGAGCTGATTGCCGAGTTTCAAGCAAGAGTATTCGGAGTTACAGACCAATGACTAAGTATGACTGTCTGCCAACTGCATTTGAACTGGGACTCCAGGGCTCTCTACTTAACCTAATCCTTTCTCCTGCTGTTAAGAATAAACTACTCCAAGAATAGGGTGTGAGCCTGTGTGGTCATTTTTGCCCCGGAAAAGTTAAATCTGGGGAAGTTTGGAGGACTCTTATTGTTTATATATATATATACCAGTATATATATATATATATATATATATATATATATATATATATATAAAACTCACAGTATATATAACTCGGGCCTATACTATTCTAGAAACATATATATAGCTATACTTTGCTTTGCTTTCTTTTACCTTACACAGCTCAAAATGTTTCCCAGGGCTAATGGGAATGATAGCTATAAGAACACAAGTCATATTAATGAGCTAATGCAAACACATTCAAAGAAAATTAACATAAAATAATCCTGATGTGTGTGATAATTTTGCATTATTATCTGCATTAGTTATAAAGGCAAAATATACATAATTTACAAATAAAATGTGCTGTGCAAGGAAGGTATTCGGAATAGTGTTTGTTAAAGAAATGCTGCTGTATAATTTTTTTATAAAACTGATGAAGGAGAAAACAGTATCTGAAATGGAAAATTACAAGCTAACTTGCCAGTGCCAGTAAAAAGGTTGGTAGAATCATGCATATACGAATTATATAAACTGTTGACACATATGCACATTAAATTTTTCCATGTGGTACTATTCATACTGTAGTTATTTTGAAATGAGTAACTTGTACATGTTCGTGGTATTCTGAATGTTCACCATACTGCTCTAGGTGCGATAACTAGGGGTTGGGTTGTGGTAGGGTACTCCTGTGGTTTGGATCCGGTAGGTATTGTATGCTCCACGATAAATTTTGCCATCCTAATTCCCTTTACCATGTATAGAAATTCCTCTGTTTAAACTATTTGGAGTCTAGTCAGAAATGTTTTCAACCATGATTTAACCAACGTTTACCCAAAACTTACACATTTTGTAAAATAGATTCAATCAGAAAATCTGTAAAACAATTTTTAATGGTTAATGCATTTCTCTAACTGAATCCAATATGAAAAATTGGTACATTTTGG
Organism: Pyxicephalus adspersus; assembly: GCF_032062135.1. NCBI lineage: Eukaryota > Metazoa > Chordata > Amphibia > Anura > Pyxicephalidae > Pyxicephalus > Pyxicephalus adspersus. The sequence continues at coordinate 97,837,849 of NC_092859.1, forward strand.
GAAAAAGTTGGGTGAATCTAGGCTATATTCATTTATAAATATACCTCTTTAAATAGATTGAGATTGCATTTTACCCAGAGGCCAAGGAAGGCCATGCAGATTCCATGTGTGTAACATTGACCTCTGCTTTAAAAATAGAAACAGGGTCCACAAGTGCGAGTGAGATGTCAAATTATTGTATACCCCTTTATTATGTTCAAAAATTCTTATAAATGTTAAATATAAAATGTGGTTGTTGAAAAATCTGTTATTAATGTATGTTAATAATATTAATATTATTATTATTAATAATAATAAAATTATTACTAATAATAAACAGGATTTAAATAGTGCCAACATATTACGCAGCACTGTACATTAAATAGGGGTTGCAAATGACAGACCAATACAGACAGTGACACAGGAGGAGAGTTGCTCAAACATATCTGTCAAGGGGTAAAAAAAAAGTAGTCGCAAGCTACATTCTCAGTCTACAATTTTTTTTTACCCGACTAGTAGTTCTGCCTAGAGTTTATGCCCCAGAGCACTACTTTGACATGTTGGCAAGGAATATTTTTGAACTTCAGTTGCTGTGATGTGAACAATCATAAGGGCATTACATCATTGCTTAAAGATTTAGAACATTAAAAAAGAGAATACACTATCACTTATTGAAGTGATTATAAACCAATTTTCCAGCATTATTAAACTATGAGACTTACATGTAATTCTCATTACCATAAAAATAGGTTTTCTTCTAATATATCTCAAAAGCAAAACACTACAATTAGAAAACATCAACTGTCTCCAATATACAAAATGCGTTCTGTAAATTATAGGAAAGTTTTAAAGTTTATCTGAAAGGAAAGTTTTTGCACCTGTCTAGAAATTTGTGATGCCGAACTTGAGTGCTTCCAGACATCAAAGAAATTTAAGAGGAATTATATATCATTTCTTTTAAAAAGAGTAAAAACGCATTACCCAAGTTCGATCTGCAATTTATTGCAGTTTGCTGAATTTCAAAACTAGTTAAAGATGTGCAGAGTGTAGCTTGCATTTGTCAAGGTACACGGTGATGTCTGTCAGATGCTACAGAGCCTAAAGCCTGGTGTAAGTGTAAAAAAGAACTCCTTTAGGCTCTTATAAAATGTGAACTGGCCATATAAAAAAAAACTCAAATCTAGGAAAAGAAACATGTTTATATGTGTATATCACTCAACATGACATGTTGATTCAACTTCACAGATGTAAAGAAATTCTCAAAATGTGTATTGTCCATTATTTGGAAGGACACTGCCTGTCTCCCACTGACCCCTAAGGATCTTTGTTTCTGGGATTCAGTTTTTTTTGGTGAGCAGCACAGTGTGATTTTAACATCAGTTTGAGGTGCAATAGTAGATCATTTATTATTCTTTGCACGAGCTTAGACATCCTGTTGACCTCCTTGTGAACTCCATTTGACTTGTGTTGACTGTTGGATAATGTTCTAAACTCCCTATCCCATAGACACAGCAAAAAGTGAGATAGGATCTCTCTAAAGCAACAGCCTTTGTTCTATCCAAGAGCTGTACCAGAGATAGAGGTTACCAGGGGTGAGGCTAATTCTCCATGTGGGGAGGTATTTGCCAGCAGCTTTCCTATGTAGTATGGAACAATAAAGCATTTATTCTTGTGCGAGTGTGGTCAGGCTTCCACCCTTGACCGCACCTGAATTCAGGAATTACTGACACCTAAGAGGAGCTTGGAGCAGCTGACACTTGTACAGAAACAAAAAAACTTTAGATCTAACTTTTCTACTATATATTCACAAATCAACATTTGGCCTTAACATACATTTGAATATTTTTCTTTACTGACATTACAGTCTGCATAATAAATAAAAAGAAACACTATATCACTAAAATAATTTCTGTCTACCAGATGTCAAAGAAGATTATGCAGAAGCAATATGAATAGCAATGCTTACAGGGTATGCGTTACATCTGAAATATGTTTATTAAACAGGATGAAGGGTTGTATACAGTAAATACATTGATGGGTTAATCCTCTTCTGTAATGTGGTTCAGTATTTTATGTGATTTCTTTGGTCAACATTTAGATATGAATAAACTTGATGCATATAATAGATATCTGAAAAAACTGTAACAAACGCCATAAAAGCAATTCACATTCTGTGGGGTAAAAGCAATAAAGTTGCTGCTAATATTTTGCTTCAATACTCCTTTTAAAGTGGACCACCTTAAAGTGGGATCATTAAGACATTATGGAAGATGCCATTGCTGAACTCATTGTAAAGATCTCTAATGGCCTGGATGTAAAGCTGCTTTTTAGTTTCTTTTTGGATAATTTTAAAATATATATTTTTATACGTAATATATGGGTATAGATTAACTTTATTGAAGTATGGATATGGATTCTTTGAACAATTTCTTCTCTCTGAGCTGCTTCAGCTTCTATGAAATCTAATGTAAGTTCATTACCACAGCAAGAACACATTTTCTGTCCATTGTAACTGTTCTTCAGGTTACTTTGTGCTGGTCTGCAAGTACAGATGAAGTCTATGTTATTGGATATAAATACCAATATATACAATGTGTGCGTTACAGAAAAGCAATGCGTGCAGATGAGGCGATGGAAGAATAAAATAGTGTTCTTACATTCATAGACAGTGAGAAAGTGGAGAAAATGGATTGTGAATTTTAGCTCTGCACAGCAAGAGAAAAATAGAATAAATAAGTTGAAAAATAAATATAAAGTGTGAGCAGAGAGCAGGATGTGTCGTCCTATTACTTATTGCCCATACAAATATTCTTTCCACCTTCATGATGCCTTTATAAAACAATGGCATGGTGTACATAAAAACTATCCCCTTTCTAACAAATGTTACTTGATTGGCTGATATGTTTATTATGGTTTTTTAATGTGATGAAATGCATTGTATTGTTCTTGACAAATGGATTAATTTAAGAACTAAAATTATTAAAAACAATTGTGTCATAGCTATATGCGTATTTTAAAATACAGATCCAGATTACAGCCCATAGCGACCGTTATATTTTTGTAGCAGAATGTAGGTATCGCTATCTCTACCATGAAACAACGAGATAACTATTGATGGAATGTATAACTGTATAGGAAGCGGAGCATAGGTAGACTGTAACTGACGCTCTGGTTCTATGCTTGCATAGATTTCTATATCCTAGCAAAGCCAGTCAACATGTTACTTCAGTAAATACCAATTTAGGCCATGTTTCCTACAATTACACTGTTACTTTTGTTATTGTCATTATGTAAGGAAACCAGTACTGAAAGAAAATTATAGTCTACTACTGCAGACCTCAATCTTATGCTATTGTGGAATGATCCATATTACCACGAAGCTAGACAGCAATGTCATTATGTCAGTGCCATTTTCTGAAATAATTTTAACTTGTATTTATAAAGTGCAAACATATCAGTGCTTTGCAATGTCAATAGTCTTTAACTGTCTCACAATCTAATGCCCCTTCCATAGTCATATGTCATTACCACAGTCTAAGGCCATCTTTTTGAGAGAAGCTAAGTACCAAACTGCATGTTTTTAGGATGTGAGAGGGACCCGGAATGCCTGAAGGAAACCCATGCAGATAAACAGGGAGGGAGAACATACATATGCAGGGAGAACATAAAAACAGCTTGCAGATATTGTCCTGGCTGAGATACAAATTTGGATTTCTAGTGCTCCAAAGGTCGGAGTGATGTCCACTTAGCCACTGGCCTCAAGACTTCAGTAAAAAATGAAATTATAAAATGATATGTCTTAAACCCGTTCATGAAGTGGTATCCAGGGAGAAGCAATGGAATTAAAACTTTGAGCCTGGAATTTAGCTTTAACAAATTTTTAGTACAACCGGTCCTGTTTTGTTAACTTTCCGTACAGAGAACTAATATTTTATTCCAGTGCATTATTTTAGCCTTTTAATGTCATAGTTATATTCACTGATTTCTCCATTGAAAAGGAATTAGAAAATTGCTACTTGGTTGAGCAATGTGTGCCAATATATCTACGTAAGGCACAGAGAAACACAAATACACTCTATGCCATTCCTGGTAAGTTACAGCTTAACATAGTCAGCAGTCTTCTTGCAGCAGTTAACACTTAGCTGTGGTTAATGTAATAATAAATTATTATGCATTGGATACATGTTTTGTTGGCAGACTGGAACACAGATTTGTCAGTAAAAACTAGACACTCCAAAAGCCATGTACACTGAACTGTAAAACTACAATTTAACAAGCTACAAAGCCTGCCAGCCATGCTATCACAGTCCAGTAGAGTCAAGCACAAATTGCTTCTAGCACTCCTCTCTAATATTTCATCACCACAAAATTATTTTGGCACCAGACTTAATTTGTATTTTGCTCCAGAATATTATTTGCAAACTGCAAATATGCCTGGCACCATAAATAAATTGGGGCATGCAAACATGCGTCACTATTGTATTTCAGAAACAAAAATAAATACTGAAAAACGCAGCGTGTGTTCATTCATCATTTATCTTTATTGTGATTTAAGAGAAAATACAAGTTAAAACACAAATCTATGATTTAAGAGGAATGGGCCAACAATGAATATGTTTCATGCATGTACACAGATGGCAGATTTATTATTGGACATGATTCAGCTTTATTTGTAGCTAAGTAAGAAGCTGTAAACAGATTACCACCATGTGAAATATTAAGCAGATATCTGAATGGCAAACTGCTGACCTAACTGATATTGAAACCTAATTGGGGTTTATTTAGCAATATAATATAAGTAAGATCATACTGTACACCTATGTCTTCATTATCTAAATATATAATACCGGGTTATAAATAATACAGACTTATAAGGGAACATATCAGTTTTAGTGTAACTGAGCCCATGCATTAAAATGATCAATAAAATAATTCTGTTTTGGAATTTCTGCTGATGTCCTACACAGTAAGGGACGAACATATCATTTGTGCACACTTTGCAGCTGCAAGGGGCCTTTGGGATTTAGGAGTCTATTTACATGAGATGGGATTTGGGCAGGTGCTAGGACAACCTCCCGCTGTCACATAGATCTGGACACTGCCTATATCTCAAGAAAGAAAAAAGCAGAAAACATTTTCCATGATACCCCAACAGTATTACTGACTATACTGAATATGCAAGTGGTGTTGGGCAGTGAGCATCTTCTTCATTCCCTGAAGGAGGCAAAACTCTTCTCCTATTCCCTTTTTTACTTTATCTGATTAAAGGGAATGTTTAATGTTTAACCCCAGATGCATGGTATGAACCATCAGCCGAATGAAGTATATCAAAAACATTTACCTGTATCCCACAGTCTATCACTACACTATAAAAAATAAATGCACATGAAAACCCAAAAACTGATACCTGCACATGAACCCTTTACTGATTACACCAAGGACAATGAAACTGATCCAGTCTGGGAATTATCTAGACTTGTTATAGTCAATTGTTTTTTTTAATATTTACAGACTAAGTAGTCTGAAAAATAAAAGTCATTGGAAATGTACAGAAAATGAAAAAAAAAAAATAGCAATCTGCAAACTTACTGAAATGATATATAAAAGTGCAAGCTTTTAAAAGATTACTGTGGATCAATTTTTCCTAAAGGGCAGAGCAAGTATGACTAGTGACAGGTTGTATGTAGTGGCAGTTTACAACATGGAAATGATATTCCAGACAGTTCATCAATGACTAGTGTCTATATACAGGAATATGGAGGAAACATACTGGATAGGATCAGTAATTCAAAGTGGTAAATGCATTTTGGAAACAGTTGCATTTTTATTTTACATAAATTTATATATTCATATTAATCTATATATGTCATCCATTTTCTGTGTATTGACATACCAGTGTCTGCATTATCCCTTACAACTGAAAATGTAAATCTACCACTTTCATTTTGTATTTCCCATAAAGATACGAAAAATGTTCATAAAAAATATTATCTTGTAAATTCATAGATCGTATTTAGACCAAATAGGTCAAAATAGCACGTTGGCAGCACACAATCAAACAAAGTATGGAGAACAATCAACATAATCTAGTATAAAACCACATGGTGAAAAACTGGAAAGAAGCAAAAAGTTAGATAGGGAGCTGGGCAGCAACTAAGATGCATAGGTGGGCGGCCAGCATGACAGGGGGTGAGGGGTAGGCAAGAGAGGGAAAGATTTATGTGGAAGAAAGTAAAAGGGGGGAAAGGGGACAGAATGAGCACAATGAAGAGGTAGGAAGCAAACCAGAGGAGTAAGTGGAAACTTCCTACCCACCTGCCCAGTTTATTAATTGGAAGAAAGGATGAGTTTGGGAACTGGGCGGTTGAGGTCCTCGAAGGCTTGGAGAGAGTTGCTGAGAGTTTTTAATATAATTCCCAATGCAGTTTGATGCAGCTGTCTGTGATTTTTTTGGTTATTGGTTGTTTTTAATTTTTGTTTTGTTAATAAACAGCCTTCCTGGCCATTGGACCAGCACGTGATGTAATGTGTTTTCTATTGGGAAAGTGGTAGGGCCATGACAGAAAGCGGTTGTGGTATTGTGAACATTCAAGCTACCCCAATCATAATTAGCCTATATGGTGTTCTAAACGCTTGTGTTTAGCATAAAATAACAGATTTTAAGGGGTTACCTATTTATTATGAATTGTAACATTTATGTATAATTGTCAAATAGGTATACTTTTATGTCCGTTCTCAATAATGTTCTCATCCTGCACATCAAACATACTGCACTAGGAATAAATGTAAGAAATAAAAAAAGTATGTTTGTTCTCTTTTGTTAACAAACTAATTGCCTGTATGCACTGCTTACCTAATATTCACATTTATTAAATTTCCCTGTATAATTTTTACATAGAGAGCCAAAGTATACCATGGAATATGAATAAAGATGTAACAAAGTAATATATTAAAATAGCACATTTTTATCTCAGATGCTTGTTATTGCTTTACAGTTTCAAAGAGAATTCAACTATTTAAAAAAAATCACCAATATTAATAATTTGCAGACCCTGGCTGTATAGGATACATAAAAAGGCTCCTGTGTGAATTAAGTTACAAAGACTTTGTTTATACTAAAGGTACAACAGTGCAACATTCACCACTTTTGGACACCTACTGTCTATTGCTAGGCATCCTGGAACCCTTTTGGGTGCAAATGCCTGTTCGGGTGTTTTTAAACATTTTTAATGCCTGAGCTTAATTAGGCTTGGGACTTTCAAGAGGAACTTTTATAAGTAGGAGACGGGGTACACACACTTGCTGCCTCATTTCCTATCCAGGAAAGTCCAAGTATATTAAAGGGTATGGTTTTGATATTAGTTAGGGACCTTGCTCTTTTTTTTCTTTCCTGTTAGAGTTTAAGCATTAAATATGTCCAAAAATGCCTGCAAAGGCATGTACAAATGCTTGTTTAAGTGTTGGCAGGCAGTTCCTATACAAGTCTATAAACCTGTTCCTGGACACAGCATAGAGGATAAAAAAAAACATAACTACAAGCAGTTTTAAGTGATAAAACCTTCACCCTTCACCTTGATTTCTGTTCCTCATTCTTGAGTATTCGCTGGGGTAATTGTCTAAATGTATTTAGCACCTGGTTTGCTCCTGATTATTAATCTGTTTTCTCATTGGTATCTTATCTACCCAATTAGTCTGACCTTCTCTATGACCTCAGTTGACCTTTTGGCCAGTCTAATCTTCTTTCTTTGACCTCAGCCTGTCCAAAGAGTCCTTGTCAAACTCCTGTTTATGAACAGACATTTGTTCCCCAGCGTGGAAAAAGCATAGAAAACTTTTCTGAAAAGTGGAAGGTGAGGCTAAAGAGTGCTGCAACAACTGTCAGCTAATCTATAAAAAAGCCTTTAATCTAATTCATAAAACCTAACCATTTCATCTCTTTGCAGGAATATACCATGTATTTGTATTTGTTTTTTCCTCCAAGGGCAAAACATTAGACAATCCTAATGACTTTACAGTAAATAGCAGTTGTGTTGGTTCTTTTCTTGTAATGTTTAAAATGACTTTGTGCTAATTACTGTACTTAGCACTTGAGATGAAAATCCCCTGGCGATTTATATTGATATTGTATATATTTACACACAGTAATGGTATTCAGAAACAAGGAACTCCTTTGTCATCTGTGCTCCTAATTTGGGCTGTGTAATGTATTGTAGTATTGAGTCATGACATTGGCTTTTAGCTTTATTTGTTTTATCAATCTGTTTTGCCTCTTCTGGTTTTTCCTTGACCACTATGTCTTATCTCTAGAATGAAGACCAAAACCATGCATCGAGCATCCTAGATTTACAGTAAAATAGTCTGTTTGTTTGTTTCAGTATTTCTTGTAATGTTGTATAATATTGTGTTTGACCTTGTGTGAAGTACACTTAACTGAAAAGGCATCAGTTTCCTTTGTAGAAGCTTACGTACACTGAGTCAGAATTTCCTTCACAGAATCCAGTGAGGTCCGTTTACAGATTTTTAGCATTGAAAGAAATTGTTGTAAAATTTACCAGGTAAATAGGAAAGGGTATAATTATTTTAAAAAGTTCAAATAAATGTTTTTTTCCAGGATTTACCCAACCTTTACACAAAATCTACATATTTTCAGACAGGGTTCAAATAGAAAAATGAATGAATTACATTAGTAAAAGTTTTTTAACACATTTTTAAAAGTGGTAAATGTTTGGTGAATATTGGGTGAAAATATTTATGGACACCATACATTTTTTTTAATTTAATAGAAATCAGTTGTTTTTTATTCATCTAAAACGGAAAAAGAAAAATGTGTGACAACACAAACATTGTTGCTGCTGTCTTTGATGACCTCCTTCTAAAAATGTACATTGAGTTTCTTGACCTTATTCTGTGTCAGTGGATAAAAATATTGAATAGAGCCAAACGACTAGCATTTTAGGAGGAGACAAGTAATGGCAGCTTTTAAGGCATCTTCATTTAAATTGAATGCATTTCTTTATCTGCAAAACCCCCCTAGGTCGATTTTGCAATTAGTAGATTAATCTTCCTGTTCATATAGTAAACACTAGAAGTGGCTTCTTCAATCTTAACTTTTACATCACCATGTCAGACAACCAATAAATCAATGGAGACCCCAGTGATAAGTCAAATGTGCCTTGTGTTTTGCACTAGGCAAGCTACTATAGACCTTGTTTATTACAGTATTACACAGCTTATGAAAATGCCATAGTATGTCCTTTGACTGTGGTTTAATGAATAGGAAATTGTGAAATATTCTAAATAATTGCTTTATTGCAAGTGCCAAATGAGGAAATAATTTGTCAAGAAATTGTTCTGTTTATCTTGGAAAATATATTACTTTCAGTGATAAAATTCAAGTGCTGTTTGTGACCATGTGGTATGTATAACAAACCTATTAGATGTAAGTTGTATACGCTTTGTAAAAGTATATTCCTACTTTCTAGATTCTTTTAGAACTTCAACATAGCTTCACAGCCTAGAAATTTTAATTTTACATGAAAGAGTAATACAAATATTTTATTTGAGTGCATTGTCAACATATATATTTTTCATAGGACTGCTGTATCTTTACATATTCTAGTCTGTTTTACAAATCTTTGCTACAGGCAAGACATAAAACACAATATGTTACAATTCCTTTGCGCCAACCTAAGAAACACCAAAAACCTCAACAATTAGATGATCCTGTTGTATCTGATAGCATAATGCTCAATTTCTACACAGACTATTTGCAGCCAATGTATTATCATATGGGAGGCATTTAGCATGTCTGTTCCAATGTAAACAGTATCTGCTATTTACCTAATTTGTGGGGCATCATGGGTGTAGGGTAAAGTGAGGGTCTCAGCCTAAACCTAGAAGCATGTACAGGAACCATATGTATTTGCATATGTGCAAAGTTTTGCAATTTTGTTTAGCACAAAAGCACACACCACACAAAAAGGTGCATGAGGGTATACAATGAGTTAAAACTGCACAATGCATTATACGTTTTTAATAGTAATAGGGTTTTATATCTGCTGAGGTTCAATCAATTTCGAGTTTGCAGAATGCAGTTTGAGTCAACCTATTAAAGTGTGGTTGAAGCATTGGACAGAAGCCCCTTGTAAAGTTACACAGCAGGCAATTTTTCAATTGGCTTGTGATTGTCAGGGGCAGAACTAGTTGTATAGGAAAACAGTAGGCAATGCAAATAATTACCTGGCTCCTAATCAATGCTTACCTAGCTAAACGATTGTAAGTGTGTGTGCTTGAATTTTGGCATAAGACTACAAATGGCAGAAGTGTGAGTGCAACCTATGGTGGGATCAAACTTGAACCTCATTCTTAGTTACTACTAGCTAGTAGAAGTGGTAGAGTAGTGGAAATTGGACAACAGAAATCCATGATGATACAATTATGAGAGTGATAAACTTAGTTAAGCCTTGTACAGATACTCAATTATTGTCACTCCAAATAATCACTGATGACTAGTGTTGGTGTTCGAAAAAAAAAAATAGGGAGGATATCGGGCGAGAATCTGGCGTGTGTACAGCCCGTGTTGTCCGTGGATCCATCCTGGCGGATCCACGGACGATGAACAATGAGCGATCCTAATACAAGGGAGGAGGGAGAGCGCACAGCGGGGTGCCGCTCCGTCGCTCTCCTCCTCCTCTCTCCATAGAGCAGAGCATGTACAGCACTCATTCATGCATCATGCAGTTCTTATCGTTGGAAAGGATCGTGAAAGATCCTTTCCAACGACAAGAATTGCACATGTGTACGCAGCTTAAGAGATACCTTTAGTGCTACAGCTGCAATCCTTGAGAAGAGTGTGCAATCCCTGGGGCACTACAGGTTACCCCGGTGATTGTAGTGAAACTGCAGAATTCATCTGCCGTTCAGTGCACAGCTGTGACTGCAGGCGATCCCTGGGCACTAGAGGTTGAATGGGGACAAGTTTCCCCATTCATCACATCGTGTGCCCTGTGCTCTTGGATAGAGAAACTCTATCCAAGATCTCATACTACTAGTACAGTGTGGCAACAGCAATCAGGATTGCTGTTGCAGCCCTGTAGTATGTGTTCCTAGACAGAGTTTCTCTATCCAAGAACACAGGACTTCCTGTGTTCTTGGATAGAGAAACTCTATCCAAGAACATATACAACTAGTAAAGGGCTGCAAGAGCAATCGGATTGTTCTTACAGTCCTTAATAGTCCCTAAAAATAACCCGAATTCTCCCACTATTAATTTCAATGGTGTTTGAATTCGGCATTCGATCACCTGAACAATATCTCACTATTTGATCTAATAGCTGTCGAATTGAATCGTGAGACATTCCAACAAACCCAATCGTGACATCTTTATGAGTCATTGATGTTTAGATTTTCAACTTCTGCAGAGCAGTGTGTTTTATACTATGGGGATAGTAGACTGTGTCTTGTAATGTGGATGAGTGGGAGACACCCTGCAGGGACTACAATAACCCTTGTTGGCTGTAAGAAGTTAGGTGATCCAACGTGATGACATTATACACAAAATGACGTTATAGGGCACCTGTACCACTGCTAGATTTTTATCCAACATATTCACAAATGATTGTCTCTAGTAAAAAAACTAACTATTCTCCGTACAGAACCTTATTCTGCAATTCCGCAAATACACTTATTTTTAATCCAGCGCCAAATGAAAAAAAGTATTGGATTGGCATAATACCTCTTCTCCCTTCACAGTTTTGTAGATAACCACCTGGCAAGTTATTGTTTGAAGAATTAACAAATTTGACCAGCTTTTTCTTACATTATGAACAAGAAACAAAAATAGGTTAAATTCAGTAGCTTCCATTCTAGAAAAAGGTGTCCCATTTACTTTCAAACTTTCAAACAATATTCTTCATTTTTTGCTGCTCTTAGTAGAAGATCTGTTTTTGTTTTCTATTTAATCTTTTCTATGTTCAAAACAGTTTTGAACTAATTCCCTATTCTTGTACTGCCCTGTTTATTGATTTTGTAACCACTTTGTATCAGATAACGTAGATACCCAACCTAGCAGAAACTAGAACAAGTTAAAAATCAATACAGCTTCTGTTAAAAATGGCAATATCATAACTTAAAAAGTAGCTTAAAGATGTATAAACAACTAGAAAAAGAGTGTCAAGTCACTGAATGCATAACTAGTTATATGACATGATTTACTAAGTGACTTTATTTGTGTTGTAATATATTATGCACATTTTCAACTTGGCAACAAAATCATTTTTATATTACTATCGTAGTCAAAGAATAGAAAACCTAAAGACCCTTTCATTGAGTATGTTCACCATGTGTTCCAGTATAAAATTGCTCACTTTAATCAATGTCAAGTATTTTCCCCGAAGAGGACGCTTTCTAATAAAATAAAAACAGTTTGCATTGTATTGTAACAATACTGCTCTGAAATGTGCTTGATAAAGCTTTTCACTGCACATCGCCTATAGCAAAGCTTTATTGTAAATAGAACTATCATTTGCATGATGTATAATTGCAATATATATCAAATAAATGAGAAGAAAGTGCCAAGATCAACAAATACATTTAAAAATCCGGACAGCCAAGTGCTATTGTTCTCAAGATTAGGGCAAATCAAGTAATAAGGTTGCTTCTACAGTACATGGAATGCTGAAGGCTCACAGATACTGAGATGCTGGACATCACAAGTCTACTTGTTTAATTATTTAGCACAGCAATAACTGAAAATCATGTATTTCATTCACTGAGGACCTTGTAAGCAAACCAACTACATTTCTCAAAGTAATTTGGCTATAAATATCAGCAACTGTAATGCAAACTAATGAATGTCTAATAAAGTTTATTTTGTGTTATGGGAAGCAGGATAATTAGCATACCTTATTGTCTACTATGCAAGATAAATAGACAACATTAAGCAAAGGGCAGACAGACCACCAAGTTTCAAAATCTTTTATCAAACTCAAGAAAATCATCGGCCATTGTCTGAAATTACAGCCCATCTTCTTTTTTCTTTTTTTTTCTTTTTATTTAATTTAAAGAGAAAAGGGGTTAAAGCTTCCATGGGGTTTAAAACATTGTCAGTGACACTAGTTTGGGAGTTAACCGTCAATAGGACAAGGACTAAGGAGAATAATACTTTAATAAATTCTCTTAATCTCCAAACTATTAAAGCATAATTAAACCCAAAAATCAATATATCAGGAGGTAGATGTTTATGGCAGAAGAAACATACAAAGTCTTTTTTACCAAAAAAAAAAAAAAAAGGTTTTCTCCTGTGTCTCGTGACTTTTTCTTGGTTCGTATGCCATGTAGTATGGAGCATGGCTATATTCTTGGCAGTGCTGGGGTTAGACCTACAGCAGATGCCAGGGACAATGTAACTCCTTCACACATGCAGGACTTACATAATTAGTGACCATCCAATGGCCAAAGTGGATGGCGGTGGAGCCAGAAGACTCAGTGGTGAAGATGGTTGCTTTAGGGAATGCAGCAGTGGCAGAATCCTGGACCTTTTATCATTGCATGACATAAGAAAAAATATAGGAATTATTTATAAAAAGTAGAAATATATAATGACATGCATTTTCTAAAAAGGTATAATAATTATAGCAAAATCTCACCCTCATCATTGTGGGTTTAGTTCTGCTTTAAAAGGCTTACATGTGGTTTCTACAAAGTCTCACTAGCTGCTAGGGCTTTAGTTTCTTTAAAAAAAAGTAACAGAATGGACTAATGCATCTCAATCTGATTTTGTTAACGTTTAACCTATAGAATCACACAGCAAAATGAAATACCGTTCCCAATGAATATATAACAAAAATAGAATTACTGGATATATGTAAATGTTCAAAATTAAATCTACCAAAAACAACACCAATTTCCACACACAGATGAGCATCTTGGATAATGGTAGTCACAAGTTATGGGACCTTTGTCCTTGTGAAGCTATTTTGCCCAAAACCTCTTCCCTCTTTTTAGTGTTTAATGATGATGTGTTACAGAACAAAGGAAAAAAATTGCATCACTTTAAAAAATCTTCACACCTTTTCATATTTGCTTGATGAGAAAGCATCAAAACACAAATTAAGAAATGCACCATTATGCATATAGACACATCATGACAAGATTCAACGAGCCTTGAGTGTTGACATTCAATACAAAGATCATTAAAGCATGAATTGAATTGGTTTGCAACAAATAAACATTTTGGTTGCAGTTGTGTACTATATCTCACACGTTCACTGGATTGAAAAAAAAAAAATGAAATGAAGAAATGATCCCTGAAAATAATTTAATCTACAAATCTCATTCGTCCATTAAGTTGTACAACCTGTTATTTGGCCATTCTCAAAGTTTAATTTAAACAGAAAATTCATTCCCTTGCATACTTATTGCTGTAAAATGCACTAAAATGTTGCTTGAACTATTGTAGTGCACAAAGGTACTAAATCTAAAGTGTGTTTATGCATCATTTAGTTCAGCATTTACTAAACTGTTTCTCCTACATTTGTAAAGCATATAATCAACAAAAACATGAATAGGCCCCTAAGTAACCCAAATCTGACAGTAGAATCACATTTCCAGGTACAAAGCCTGGAAGGTTTACAAAATCATATGAAAATCATTTTGCTTTATATACATGCCTGTCCTGTTTTTAATTCTTAGTTACCCTTTCAAATATAATCATACTTTTGTGATCACAAATGAGATACTAAATTTAGTTTTGTTTATTCTTTTAATTTGTCTTTAATCATGTGATTAGGCCATTCATATGTCTACAGGTATTTCTATTGTATAATCACAAAGCTTTTTAAACATGGTGCAACCCATTCCCCAGGTTTACAGTATCTTTAGAATTAATAAATATACATTGTTGGCCTTTTGAATCTAAGCTGCGAATGACTGAAACTGATTGCTTGCTGTGGTGCAGTATGTAAGAATATTATTTGCACTGGTTGATTTTATAAAATTGAAAAAAAAAGACCTACTATAAGTATATATGCTTTTAGCAGAATTGATATATATATTAGATAATATTTATATATATATATATATATATATATAAAATTGGGAATAGCCTTATTACATATTTTAATGTAGCATACAAATCTTTAGGTAACCTATTTACACTATGCAATGTCAGCCTATTTGTCCTAAAAATACACAATTTCTCTTTCTGTATACGGATGCTCATTACATTAAAATACATGCAACTGTAAGTGCAACTGTTTTTATTTATTATAAAAGCTGAAGAAGATAAGCTATGTGTGAAACAAAAATAATTACAGTTTAAGGAATAAATTCGCCATGAGAAAGACAGTTTTGTAAAGGGTGTAGTGCTTGCTCTGCTCTTTGTGAAACAACCAGACCCGGATTCTCCTTCTGAACTGGTTAAAAGAACAACATACACACAATTGATTCTGTATTTCTGAAACCTATAAACAAAAGGTTGCACATTATAGTCAATCTGGTTTATTAAATGGAAAGTTCTTTTTTGAAAAAGATGCTTGTCAGAGCTCACATACTGTATGTAGCACAGCGCACACATGTAGCATTTTTCCTCTTTACTAAGCCATAACAACGGGAAGTGAAAGATCATTCAGATAACATGGCTTTTTGAAAGACTTTGTCTGTAATGGTCCTGTTTTCTCTGGTGGTTAGACATATGCTTGTTTCCTGCTTATCATTTTGTATAAAATATTAAACCACAGAGACGTCATAACTTTTGTAGGTGATCATTATGACTTAAGATGTTGTCCCAACTGGGCTAATTAGACAAAATAATGATTTCTTTAATAATCTGATTAGAAGTATCCTGCAATGCTGAAGACTTTCAGAGAGATCAGTAAAAAAAAATTAAATTATTGTATGAATAGTTCCATCTATTGACACAAGAGAACTCCTGTGTCAAATTTTCAGGACTAAAGATCATTAACAATCTAAAAGTTTGGGTTTGTGGTGAACTTTACATGTTCTCTGCTTACCAAGGTTACAAATTCATTTAAATGTTTGTAAGCTGCAAAAACCAAAGTGGGTAATATGGTACCACTTCTAACAACAACCAATCAATGAGAATACTACCTGCTATTTTTATTAGAAACTTCACTTCTTCCAGTTATTGTCTTAATTGCAGGCAGCATTTTCCCTCATGGTTACTCAATAAACAGGTTTGTAAACCAAACTGGGGTGAATTTGTGAGCCACCAGTCCCCCTATAGTGGACACACCATTGTTGGTATTTATGTTCCTGTGAAGGCAGTTTTTATAGTAATGGCTTTGCTTCCTCGTGTCAAAGTGTCCCACCTAAAAACTAGCAGTGTAATGACTAGTAGGGTGACATTGAGCAGGCAGCTAAAGATGTGGAGAAAGCACAAATCACCAAATGATGACAAAACTTTAAACTTTCAGTTACATAGCAAACAAATAGGTTCTTTCCCAGACATAATGGCCCTTATGATTAGACTATTGCCATTCACCTTTCTGGTGGGATGTGAGGCAGGGAAGACGGTCGATGTGTCAACTGCTTTGTCTGGAACCAACCTCCAGGTTCAGCAGTGCACCTAGTAAGGGCTGAGAGACTTTGGGAGGTGGTACCCTGGTTGTAGCCTTTGCAGACATCAGAGCTGAATGTTGGTGAGCCAAAGCATGGTAGAGAATCACAAGTCACATGCCTAGACAAACATGCCAACACGAGGTCATGCAGCAATCAGGGGCAGTTAGAAAAGAGCCCAAATCAAGATCAGTCAGGCAAACAAGCTGCAGTACTAATACATGTGAAGTCAATTCGTAGTTGAGCAAAATCAGGATAGCTAGCATTCGGAAATGGAGGTACACACAAGACCTTGGGGAGCAGAGACTGGAATATTCCAGACTGGAAGGAATAAGTGAAAATCTTTTTTCATTAGATAATGGTATGAACACAGCTTTTTACACCCCTGGTTATGTACACATTTGTCTTGAGGCCATAATAAATGGCTTAAGTTACCTATGTGGTTGTAACTGCTCTGTCATTTTTACGAAACTCAATTTAACCAAAGAAGCCCTTTGTCTAGGTAGTGAAATGTACAATGCAGAACAAGGTTAGTTTAATGTGACTAACTCCTACTAACTATAGATACATATATTGTAAAGCAAACAAACATTTTCCTTTCAAATCAGGAATACATTTCTCAAAAATAGAACAAACCATAATATTTGTAGTTGTGCTTCAGCCATGTGCAATATATCATGAAGCCTGATAATACAATATGTTCCAAAATTACATGTGAGTTGCCTTATCACAAGCCTGCTGAGAAGTAGACCCAGTAGGTTTAAATACCAAAAGTCAAAGTTTACACTACACATTATTGTTAGGCAGCCTGTCCTAAATGAATGCATTTTGTGAAGATAAGTGTACTGCATTGTACACCGTGCATTGTGGTGCAAAATGAATGGTGCACTAAAATGAAAGGGCACTGTAGCATTCCAAGGCATAGACAATGTATTATGTATTTTACCATATGTTACTTTATTCACATGAACGGTCAGAACTAAATCATTGGAAAAAAAAACACATTCCAAGAGTGGCTGATATTTTAGCTAAACCATTGGTAAGAAATGGACCAAGGGATTTTATTGAATCGTGCAGAACTCCCTCTAGCAGTTCATTTAAAAATTTCTGTATTTTATTTAAAACATGGGGTAGCAAGTTGCAACAAAAATTATATATATATATATATATATATATATATATATATATATATACATATATATATATATATATATTAAAATATAATATTAGCAATATCTATTAGTAAAAATTATTTTTAAGATAAACACTGTAAAAAAGAAAATATTCACTAAAAGCTGACATTAAAATAAAAAAATGAAATGCAAGTTAAAAACTGTAAAATTGACTATAGCAACTGAAATTTTTCATTCAGTTGTTCTGTAACTAATAGTAGTAGCTACATGGTGGCTTTCGGTAGTTCCGAAAAAATAAGTTATATGTCAGCTTAAAGGATATAACACGTTGCCACAGAAAACATTATAAAACTATTCTCCTGACCTAGTTTGTGCATTTTGTAAAAACCAGCAGAATAGATTAAAGTATTTATGGGGATTTTCTCAAAGAATTGCCACCTAAGTAATTATGTATTTATGCAAGAATATTAAAGTTCCATAATCAGTTTTATACTCTATTAAAAAATAATAAATACAGTCATACCAAAGCCCAAATGGAAGGCTTATGGTTTCGGATAATAAAATACTGAATTACTGCTTTTTTGTATTGACATATATTCTACTTAATTCTGAGTTCAGGATGGCATGACACAGCACTGAAACTTGTTTTGCAGACAGCCTAAAAGCATTCCACCAGCATGATAAATGTACAATATACTCTTCTGATCAAGATACAGTAGTATGCCTAAATGTATACATTTTTCATTTTCTGACATTGACCGCCTTTCAGAAATCTATAATTATTTCATTCATACAACAATATGTTTTGAAAAACAGACATTTGTTTTATTTATTAGGACAGAAAGGGACAAAGTATGAATTTTTTTTATGCAGTAGTCTATAGTAACCAATAAAGTTTTACCTGCTGAGGTCATGCAAGTACAAAATTTAATGTATTTAGTTGCCACTAGTAATGCATTTTTGAAGTAGCTCTGTGCTCCTAGTGCTCTTTATGCCAATCACCTGACATTTAGCATCATATATAGTACAGATATAAATATAGCAGAAATCTAGTAAGTATGTTTGCCAAAATAAGGCTAATGGGCATAAATAGATAGTGGCTTTTTGCTGTATTTTACACTTTTCATACCATTGTGCATCATTCATGCTAGTTTTAAATCAATCAATTGGCAGGCATTTTTGTTTGTTTGTTTGTTTTTGTTTCAGGCTTACTAAACAACAATAATTAAAGTAAAACTCTCTCTAATATACAGCTAGGGAAGTGCAAGAGAAAGTGAAAAGTAGGTGCTCGATTATTCACACAGCCCCCTAGGTCCCTAAAGTCAAGTCCAGCCCTGCCCCTTCCATGCTGCATTGTTGGTCCTTCACTGTGATAGATCAGTGGGGCCATCAACTGTAGGGAGCCAATGAATTGGCATACATCTTAGTTGTAGTTGTACTGCAATAAATCTATATTAAGGGAAAAATCAGTAAAGCAACAAGTTGTTTATATATATATATATATATGTATATATATATATGTGAATTTGTATATATATGAATGGATCTGGTCAAGGATTGAAAACAGTTACCAACTAATAGCAATCCAAGTTTCCTAGATCACCCAGGTTCTTCCCCGATAGTCTATCTTCTCCAGTCTTGGAAAGCTTTAATAAATCAGCCCCAATATGTGTATTACTTTGTTTTCTGGCCCATATAGTTATAAGGTACAAGAGCTAAAAAGGTTAATTTATATCCAGCTTATTCGTGGTCTATATGGTTCATGGTACTTCATGGGGAAGCTATGGTATGAAAGGATGATTTTTTTTTACCACAGAGCACCAATTCTGTTATTTTTCTTCAGAACTTGTGTTAAATCACAAGTATTAAATGGAATAAATCAAAGACTTACCACATCGGGAAAGATGATGTGCTAAGGAAAGGTCTTCAGCAAATATGCAAGGAAAAGCACATGCTAAGGTTTATAAAAAGGGCACGTAGTACAGTTTGCACTACTTTACAAATGTTAGCAAATGTCAGTTAATGTAGTTTGATGCGTAGGGGAATGTTAATGGGTTATTTTTGCTTTTTTTTAATGTTGTGAATTATTTGGAAGGTTGGTTTCTGATAATTTTGGGGTATTATTTGCCCCCAATAAATCAATAAAAATTTGGTTATCTCGGTGTCTGCTTATAATTTACTTTTTGGACAGTGAATCATGGCTTCATGGCTCGAAAGGCTAGAATACTGAACAGTTAGGTACAGTCAAAACTACACTGATTTGAACTAATGTGCCTATTATTAGCACAATTAGGAAACACAGTTCAAAATGGAACTGTTTATATTTAATCACAAACCTTTTGGATATTTTGATTGATATTTTTTTAGGAAGTAAATCAATGTGAAAAACATTTTCTATATCATAAATATTTATCATATTAAGTTGGTCAGCGAGCATTTAAAGCACAGGACAATTACCTGTATATAATTGTTTAGTTTATTGCAAAGTACACTGTAACAAATAGTGAACTAAAATATTCATTAATCATTTTTTTTGTTTCATTAACTTCAATGAAAATTGAGACCAAGACAAATAGTTTTACATGGTACTAAAACATTAATATATGAAAATCCCGAGCTGCCTTCATTTATCAATGGAGAGGTTTTATTAGAATATTTTAGTCAGTTATGGCCTAGAGCTATTTCACTCAGAGCAAGATAGGAAAAATTCTAACACTTTGACCTGAAAGCATAGCTTCCCTCCCCTGTTTATAGACCACATGCAAGTGTCATTCTTAATTACAGCTACATATATTTGTGTTTGCTGCAATTAGGATACATAGTAGAAAATGTGAATTTACAATATAAATGCCTTATATGTTAAAAACAATTTGTTCCAATAGTGATGACAAATTTCTGCATCTTTCTAAAGCTATTTTAGTACTGAGTGGACTGATCATTTAAAGTGGCCCTGTTCAGGTAAAAAAGTAATGGTGACTACGTAAAAGAGCTCTAGTACATATGTCTACGATAGCTTGTTTCTTTTATCTCCCCTCCAATTTAGCACACAGCCTCCTTCATTTTCTTTAGCATTTAGGACTTTTGAGGGGTTGGATAAAGAAACCATGTCATATTATAGTGTACAGGTGTATGATTTCCAGGGTATGGCCAAATAATAATCAAATCATGTACCAGAACCTGGACAGACGCTCAAGCGTCATCAGGATTTTCCTTTCCTCAGCCAATCGGAGAGCACTAGAGGTTTGGAATGGGGAGACTTGTCACTATTTAACCTCTAGTGTCGGGGAACGCACACAGGAGGATTTCATTTCATTCATGCAGCCCTGGGAATCCTTTGTAATGATTTCCTGGAACTTCCGATGGGTCCGCAAAATTGGTTCGTCAAAGTTAGAGAACATTCATTCTCGAGAACATTCATTCTCGCTCGTGCCTAGTCAGCATGTCATAAACATCATTTGATGGGTAGCAACCTAATAAATCCTGTGTTTGATGCCACATTTATAGGGAACAGCTGGAATTCCAGTATCCTATTATCTAACCTGGGAGAAAGAATCTTGGTGTGGCCACCAAGGTTTACAAAGCTTGGTGGCCTAGGTGAGAAAGACTCATTGAAGTAAGTTGTATTGTTTATGTTGAGATGGAGATGTATTACACAGCATAGTTTGGTTGTAAAACCCATAGAAAAGACAGTATTTAGAGGCAGAAAGGGAGATATGAGAGGGAGGCAGAAGGAAGAAGACAGGTGTGACACAGGGAGAGGGGACACACAAAGTTTCTGGACAAGAGGGTAACTATTGCTTGTCAGGTCCCGTCTTTTGTATTGTTGGTAATATTTGTTATATGGACTGTACCTATATTTGTAGCTCCTGCATATATGATTCTGTCAACAATATAACATTTTTATTGGCAATTGTTATGTGTTTACTCCTTCGCTCACAACCACCTAAAAACTTACAGAAGGTGTTTTGTAATTAACCTTTTACATTGTATTACATATTATCCCCAATAATAATCCTTATTCCTTACAAAGGAATTGAAAACTCAGAGAGGTATCAAATTCCAAAGAAATTAATAGAGTTTGCAAAGCTGGAATAAAGAGAAGGTTGAGAACATGGGCTGCAGGAGAAGTGAGTATAAAGCTCGTTTGAACCAATGAATTTCCTTATCAGCAGTTACAGAAAGCCTTGGTCAGGAACCAGGTGGAATTAAAACTTCAGAGTGTACTAGTTACAGGAAGCTTTAGGCAAGTGAGCACTTTGGCATTCCCAAAGCTAAAAACACAATTTAGGATTGATTTAGGGTTTTCTTGCAATAAAGTAGAAGTCAGCATATCCATATCACATTACAAAGGCATAACAACACATTAATTCCAAAATAATGGTGCTCCCATTTTCGCTGCCCCCTTAGCTTATGCCATGATAAGCAAAGATGTACAACATACTATTGCATCATAGCAGTCATGATTGTCCTCTTCCTCCTATATTTCCTTCATTTCTGCACATTCTCCCTGTTTTCTTCCATTGCTCGAGTTCTCTCTGTATGTCCATTGGTCTGTAGTGGATGGCATAGCTCCCAAACACGCTCATGGGCATTGCTGAAACACCTGGTATTTATGGCAGTCAGCTTTCAAGTTTAGGTTTTATGCCAGGACAATCAAACAAAAGATCTGCTGCCATAAAACTGTACTTGCTAATAATAATTTAAATATTTATTTTGGATCTATTATTTGATATGGTTGAGGAGCCTCCGTTTCACAAGGAATAAAAAACAGAGTCTCACTTTTATTTTTAAGAGGAAAAATACATCTGTGATAAAACCACTAATCTTGGCACCCTGTGTATCACAAGTAATGAACAAACAGAGCATTATAACTGTTTCGTGTTCCAGAGAAACATAATTTTCAAGCAGAACATTATAGTGGTGCAGGAGTAGAGGCAGGCAGATGGTGTAATGTTAAATCAAGAGATTTGGAAGATTTCTACCAATTCTAGCAAAGTGTTAACAGCATGTCACCATAGATATAAATATATGTTCTGTATAGGAAAATCCTGGCAATTACACCTAAACAACATTTTACTGAACTGAAAACCAGAAGATAACTACTTTAAAATTGATAATCCTGCTGTATCATCCTCTGCATGTTCTTCAAACAGCACAGCTCCATCTGTGAAGGACAAACTACTAATTAATGGCAACACCAATGATCATAGGCCCTAATTTTAATCACGGTTATTTCATTACAAGACGTTTTCTAAAGAATTATTTTAATAATGGTGAAAATTCATTCAGTGCACAGTCACATTAATCACACATTCAAGAACTTCATTTTAAAATGAATACTTTTTATTTAACAACTGGGTTTGTAACATTAAATACCTGATTCATTTTGTTGCCTGAGTCACATTGCTCCAATATTTAGTGATTTTTCAAAGATAAGAAATAAAAGAAAAAAACAAAAAAAAAATGAAATATATAGTATTAAATTAGTACAAATTTGAATGTCAATCTTTACCTAAACAGATCAAATGAAAATATTAAACTAATCCATGTGAAGAAATGTAAACAGCTGCAAATTTGCTTTGCACATTTTACAATATTCAGCTTTATGCACCTTGACCCCTTTTATTTAAAATTATAAACCAGAAACAGTAGGGGATGATGTGGTTATACTATATATCTTCTACTAATATCATTAAAATGTTTCAGATAGTTATTTTCATAATTTTACATATGGGTAGGAATACAAACATAAATATGGTAGACATGAAATGCAATATAGAAAACAATTCTGTAATAACCCCCTAAAAAAACCTTCAAAATATATATATTCCTAGTGTTTTATATATTCAAAAATGGATGTGATTCAATAGCAGCACCTTGTGCTTTCTTGTGTTAGTGTGACATGCCACATGTTCTTTTTTTACCATTCTTTTATTAACAGGTTTTACAAAAATTTAAGATGCAAAAACAAAAAAAAAAATACAAAAACACATTTCAGAGTGATAGCAAAAATTCAACAATGAAATAAAAAGGAGAAGGAATATATTGCAACAAAAACCTTCCTAGTAAACCCCAAGACAGAAAACAACGAGTAATGCAAGTTCAAGACACAAATAAAAAGTAAAGGAAAGAAAGAGATCATGAAGGTAGCAGAGGACTGTAAAGGGAAAGGTCAGGAAATATGTTAGGGCAGGGAAACAGGGAAATAGCATATGACTGCCTGTGTAGTATAGACAATAGGGTAGGAAAAAAAAGAGATAATTTGAAATGATTAAAGATAGTCTGGACTCTAGGCTGTGATATCCCATATTTTCTAAACAAAAAATGGAAAGTGGTCAGGTCTTGGGGGAACTGTATTGCTAAAAAGATGTCAAACAATTCGTTTCTTGTTGATTTACATGCAGACGAGGCAGATGGTGGATTAAACTCAGTGCTGCAGTGCTCTCGATCACCAACCTTGTGCCACTGCTACCTGCGCTCCTGCATCCTGTCATTTGTGGCCCCCAACTCACCTGCCACAGACCAGTAGTGGTCTGCAACCCAGGGGTTAGGGACCTCTGCTCTAGATTACTTAAACTCTTGACTGCAAGGCATTTTAGGGTCCTACTCTGGACATTTATATGCCATCTACATATATGTTTGGATGGAGTTCTGCTAATCATGTTACATCTACAACATTACATTTGATATAAGAAAAGATCCTATCATCTGCATATTGCAAATAATAATCTGAAACTAGAAGTACTTTTGTATATTTCACATACCAAATCAGTTTCAGAAGGCAACAATTTAAATTATAATTAAATGCTCATATTGTACTACATACACTTATTACTAATACATTAGTAGATTAGAACCACTCGTATTATTATAGCCATTAGTAAAGCATTAGCATTGCCTTTGCTTTTAACTTAGATCACCATGAGACCCTTTTCTACCCATCATATACAGTACATCCATTGTACAAAGCAATAGCAGGTGATTCACAAATGTTTCCTAAAGTAGTTGCTAGTCTGCATTGCTTTAGGTAAGTAAACCACATGGCAGGCTATTACAATAAGAACAGCCATCACCATTGTCATGCTTTATGAGTAAAGTGCAAATAATAGAATAGGATGTTTTTCTGTTTTCTTTGGAATTACCATACTACATGTATTAAATTTAAATGGTTTATGGGTCAAACTATGCATGTATTCAAATACTAAGGTCACTATAAAAATTAGTGATCAGATAACACATTTATTTTTTTTAATTTCTTATTCTGAGTGCACGCACATTTTTTAACGTTGCAATCAGTGTGTTGATCACTGTACCATAATTAGGCAATATTAGAGATTTCAAGTTTTCATTTTATTAAAAGAGTAAAAAGAATGATTAAAGTGTATCCTCTCCAGTGTATCCTCTCCAGCCCTGGAGAGCTTTTACAATACATTTGGAAGGAAACCTTTACGGACATTTCTAATTATATACAATTATATACACATGATCAGAAATTTGTATGTATTTCAATACACTTGTTGTACATAGGGATGAACGAGAATGCTTCCTGCATTCTTGCGAAAAATTTCTCAGACTTTCGATGGTTTCGCGAAATGTCGGCGAACCGATTTTGTGAAACCAATGGAATATCGAGGAACTTATAACATGAGGATTCACAGGGGATTCACAGGATTCCCTGGGGAATCCTCCTGTTTGCGATCCCAAGGGCACTAGAGGTTAATTAACTTTCCTCAAAGCTATCCTCAGCCAATCAGAGAGAACTAGATGTTTTGAATGGGGAAACTTGTAACCCATTTAACCTCTAATCCTGGGTATTGCACACTGAGCTGATCAATGAATGCAGCCGGCATTGATCAGCGCAGCCCGCTTTTTTTTTTTTTTTTTAAATTTGAGCTCGATCTGTGAATTTACACCGGCCATTCTCACTTACAATTTCGGAAACTGATAACGGCCAAATTTGCTGCGAAATCGAGTTTTAAAAACTCACTCACTCATCCCTAATTTTACATAGATTTTAAATGTATTTTTACAACCTTTGTAAACTTTTTTTGCATGCTTACTTGGAATTAAGCAAATGTTGAATTGTAAGTGTTTAATAAGAAATTCTCACTATTAAGTTATATAGAAAGTGTGCAATGTCTACAATAGAGAAAAAAACTTTACCATGTTCATTAAACATAATTCCATTGCAAAGTAATAGCTAATTTTGCTAAGGTAAAAGCCTATATTCCTTTAGTATATCAACATTAGTGTCTATGTCAACCATTCCTAATCAGGGTTCCTCCAGAAGTTGGCAGGGATTTCCTAATCTGTGGCTGATTTACCTCCTATATCATGGTGCCTGCAATGTTCTACAGCCAGCACCACTGACTGAGCCAGCTGAATGAAACTAAGAACCATTTTAGATGTTTGTAGGTAGCATTCTGACCACTAATGTATGAGAGCTATGGGCCTGATTTATTAAAGCTCTCAAATGATGGAGAGGATACACTTTCATCAGTGAAGCTGGTAGACCTAGCAAACCAGGAATTGATCTGGTCCAGGATACAAAACATTTGCTAGAGAATGACTTTTAAGAAATCCCTTCCAGGTTTGCTGGATTACCCAGCTTCACTGATGAAAGTGTATACTCTCCAGACTTGGAGAGCTTTATTAATCAGGCTCATTTTGTCCACTGGCAACCAATTCAAATAGCATTTATCCCAAAGGGGTTCCAAAACAGGGCGTGAAAAGGTTGACAAAGGTTCGTCTATGTTGAATATGTTAATTACACAACAAAAAACACAGGTTTTACTAATCAATTTCTTGCCAAAAATATATTTTAAATGCTGATTGAACCCTACATTTCAGTTGCATTGCTGAAAGGTAAACTATATAAGACATGCTTGTTTAGTGAACAGATAAAACACATTAGCTGATATTTTTTTACATCTCTTTCTCATCTGAAATCTTCCATTTTGTAAGGTAAAAGCACAAAATGACTAGCACTGCTAAAAGCTCCCTTGTTTACTTACTGAAAGTCCATCCTTGATAAAAAGTTTAATACTCACTTGTATTTGTAAAACACCATTTCAAGAATGAAACAATCATAAGTACAGTAGGCAAATAATTGGTCATTAGTAACAGAAAAATTGGGACAAGTGAGAGAAAACAAGGTGATATATTTATCTGGGATCTTCATTTTGCAGGAGACAAATCACAAGAAACCATAGGGTGATCTTCTCTAGTGGAATACCTTCACCCAAGTTTATGATGCTCCTTCATCAGGATATCTTCTTCTCAGTTTTATTATTTCAGGCCATAAATGCACATGTATAGTAGTACAAGTTTAAATGTACAATAAAACGGTATCCAAGAACAGGATCCAGCCTGTACTCAACTTCTGTAAAACTTCTACTTTTTGCATTATTTATTTGCATGCATGTTCTCTGTTGACTCCATTCAATTCAGCAACAACCACAGTCATGTCTTTTTACTGAAGTTTGCATTGGGTAAAAATGGGTAGCCATTTTCGGAGCATAACAGATTTCAGGAGAAGGGCTGTGTAGTGCATGGTAGGCCACATAGTAGAGATTACGGATCAGTAAATAAAGTGGTATTAAAATGCTAGTGAATTTATCATTTAAATATATGAAACCCGAAAAGTTCAGTAATAGTCTAGAAGACTTTCCAAAATCAAATTGTGCTATTGACTATATGCTGTAAACAACTTCTAACATAACCACTCATTGAATTTCCCACTATTCAGCATGCTTATTGAATTCTGAACTAGCAATGAGTTAAGTCTGTAATAAGAAACACATTTAACAGGCCAATCAGTGATAATAGCTGGGCCCAGCTACAACATCATTAGCAAAAAAGTATAATCAGCATTATTCTCCTCTAATGAATTCTTCTTGAATTCCATCCCCACTCTTAAAACTGGCTTTAAAGATACCATTACCAATAACATGGAGACCCACAGAACCATTAGCTCCAGGAAAGCAGAAAGGGTATTTTTTCTACTCAGTGGAAAAAGTATAATACTTTTATACTGATTTATTGTGATAGCATTAATGCTTTAAATTTATATTAATTTCGATTTGCTGTAATCTCAGTAACTCCTACGGCATATGTTTTCTTTGGTGAATAATTGATAACTTTTGCAATTATTCCACAATTAATAATCTATGTTCTAGTACGTTTAGAGAATGGCAATTTCAAATAGTATGTAATAAATAGGGAAGATAAACGCATTAGAGAGAACCAATGGCATATGTTGTAAAGAGAGATACTATTTTGTGGGGAAAAATGGATAGTAACACATTTCAATATTAAAATCCTAATACCATAAGGAGGTGTAACCTCCTGGACAAGCAAATGAGTTGTTGAAAGCTAAACTTTTATGAAAAGACTCCATAGCATCATAAAGTATAAATCATGTGATACAAAATCCTTACATATATACATATCCTATAACAAGATGAAAAAGAAATTAACTGAGATTTTTTTGGGGAAAAAACAAAAGATTTGTATTACATACTGTATATAATTTGCATATAAAACATTAATAGTATATTGTACCCAAAAAAAATAAAAAAAAATAAAAAAAATTTGTCCACTACAGGTAGTCTCCTAGTTAAGGACATCCGACAAACGGACGACTCCTAGATACAAACAGGGCTTCCATGCTCACTTGTGTACATGATGGAGGCTTGATGGGGGGGGGGTCGCATAACTTGCAGAGTCTTTTGCTAAACACAGCTGAGGTTGTGGGTGATCTTAAGGTCTGAGCTGTTCTCCACCCTCTTGTAACTCTTTAATGACCAAGACAAACCTTTGTTTCTTTTTGCATATTAAAGCACAGCTTGGTCCAGAAGTCAATGAATGTCTAGGCTCCCAAAAAGTTTTTTTTTTTTTTGCTTTGTTTGTGAATAACTCACAGTGAGGATTTTATACAGTAACTGACACCACGCTGTGTATGCACAGAAAAGTGACATTGGTCCTAAATACACTTAATAAAATAATGTACCTGTTCTAACTTACATACAAATTCAACTTATGAACAAACCTACAGTCCCTATCTCATCTCAACTCAACATCTCATCTCATCTCATCTCATCTCAACAAATGTAATTAAATAAACAAAATCCTAATTCTAAAATAGGATGTTCACTTTTATGTATACATTATGAATGTGGCTTAAATCTATTCTTTGCTGCCTTAAAAAAAGTAATTAGGTTTGACTTGATGTTCCACAAAAAACATTTATTAAAAGCAGACCTTCAAGCATAAATAACAAGACAGCATTTAGTCCAGGTATGTAATCAGCTGACAATTAGTTTGACAAACTTTTAATGTTCATCTGCCTAAAATTTTTCACAAAATTAAGGAAATGGCATATGACGAATGGAGGAATTTCAAGTCATATCCACTGTGGGATGGAACACTAACTTCATTGCTACTTAGTACCACTAAACATACCTCATCCAGCAGTATGAATGCAGTTAGATATGCACACTAAGGCTTTAGAAAGGCACATCAATATTTAATAAATTTGGCTTTGTAGGAACCTTCCCTTTGAACGAAGAAAATACTTTCAAGCTCAGTCAGCAATTACATTTCCCCTGTCTTTGAAAATTGTGCCTACAAGCTAATACATTGAAATAATAAAACATACAACTTAACTTCTACAGCACAATCAGCCTCTCAAAAATTAATTTATCAGTTTTCTTTTGGAACGTGGAATACTCTATAAAAAGTGCCACAGCTAAGAACAATAGTTGTATCCCACTTTTTAATAAAGCATAGTATATTAATATTCCTGATAAGATCCGTAGACCTCAGAAGTTTCATAATTGAACTATATCCTTCAAGTAGTTACTAGTACAGGAAATGCAATTCGTAGATAATTTTGATCTGATAAAAACAAATTAGACTACCTAATACATTTAATACTACAATATGATCAGTTAAGCAGGCTAATCTTATGGCTCATCCTCTTATTTCATAGCAAAGGAAAAAGCACAAAGCCTGTGAATATTAATAGATATACATCAACCTACTTTCATCAAAGTAAAGCACTCTTACAGCGCTAAACTAAAACTAATATAAAATACCATGATTTTCATAACAAATATTAATAATAATTGTCTGAATATTAATAATAATAATGTTGAATTTGTATGTAAGTACATTATTTTAATAAATGCAATTAGAACAGATGTTTGTCTCAACATATTATTAGGCAGCGTGGTGTCAGTTGCTGTATAAAATCCTCACTGTTAAACACAAACCAAGCAAAAAAAACAAAGCAAAAAAAAAACTTTATGGAGCCTAGACATTCATTATCTTCCGGAGTAAGCTGTGCTTTTTTATGCAACAAGAAACAACTGCAGAGTTTGTCCTGGTCATTAAAGGGATACAAGAGTTTGCAAAACAGAAAAAGATTTTTTCTGCAAGTCATGCAAACCGCCCCCTTCCCCCCTATCAAGCCTCTGTCCTGCATACAAACAACCAGGGAATCCCGTTCAAATCTGGGAGTTGTCCATATGTAGGGTGCACATAACTCGAAGACTACCTGTATTTTAAAATCTGCAACTTGCATTAAAGTACTATTTAGTGACCCTGGCATAATTATCTTTGTTTAGGCAGATTCCAGTATAGGGTCTTCCAGGATAAAAAAAACACTGTACAGGTCTTTTATTTGTGCTCCCGTAAATCAATCTGCCACATAAACACACTACTTAGGCATGGCTCCCTTTTATGACTACCCAGAAACTTGCTTTGAAATATGCTATGGAGCTATCTCTAAACCGCATATATGTAGACTGCAAGTGGCTGCTGGAAGATCAAAAGTGCTGCTTGAGTGCAGAAATTTGGCAGCATAATGCGGAATAGGGAGGTTGAGGTTGATGATTCAGAGGGCTTTAGGTAACTAACTAGAGCTAACTTGCACTTCAATGTAACGTGTGTTAATGCATTTTTGTTTATATTATGCCCTATTTAAATTGTCAATTTTGTGAATATTTTTAGACAAATTGGTTCACTGTAGCACATGTACAGTGTGTACTTGAGGATAAAATCAATTTTCTTTTACCTTTGAAATACCATTAGAAAAGGAATCTTGGATTATACTGTGCCCCCATGTAAATTGTATAACAAATTCCTGCCATCTGTGACATGAAACATGAGCTTGTTATACACATTATATGAGTACACAGTGCCATGTACCAATGACCAACACTAAAGCACAACAGATTTCAGAGCAAGTGACCCTTCATAACCAACTTAATCATGCAAAATATGTTTCCCTACAGACTGAGCCTGTATGATTCATATTGTTTTCCCCTTTAAACAAATGTATTAAAAATAGATAACTGTTTATATTAATTTTATTGCCATTTTTTATTGATTACTATTTTGAATGTTAGCAGTGAGGGTCACATTTTGTGGCCTATGTTGATATTCGAGTAAAAGCAGTTTCCTGTATTTTTGTGTAAAAATAATACTTATGAAGACATAATGCTGTTGTCCATTCACCCAGCAGGTAGAGCTTTTTCCACTTCCATACATATTTCGCTATTCTTCGTATGTTTATCTGTATATACCAAATATATATTGGGCATCATGGTGGCCCAGCAGCACTAGTGTCCCAGGCTAGAATCTTGGCCAGGTCCATGAAGCTATTTGCATGGTGTTTGTATGTTCTCCCCATGTGTGGCTTTTCCTTAGAAACTCTCCCCCCCCCAAAAAAAAAATGAGTAGGGTATTTTTATTACCCCAATTACCCTTAGATTATGATAGGAACACTACAATAGACTAAAAGCTAGTTAGTGCTGACTATGGACTGTAAAGTAATTGGGAATGTAAAGTGATTTTTGACAAGTTGGTACTACATAAATACATAATAATAATGAAGTATACCTCTAAAACACAAAATTAAGCTACATTGGATTTCGTCTTGGAAATAGCGTATTGCTTCCAAAAATAGTACTGATGAAAGCATTGTCTAGGACATAGCACACAAGTCTTTTCAATATGGTATTTAGGGTCCAATTTAAAAGTAGCAATATGACTTTACCATGATAAACTTTTGGCAGAAAGCATATAATGGCAACACATTTCCTATTTTATAACACTTTCTTGTTACTTTATTACAAATTATACTTAAGTGTTTAATACTCTGACCTATAACTTGATTTGAAGTGTGAAACAGAGGGTTTCATAGAGCATGACAAGGAATGATTCTGTGGATGTATACATAGTTTATTGATCTAATTCACTCTGTGGTAGATCTGTTTGACTTTACAATTCTATTTTCTGAAGTTCAGTAATTGTTCAAGAAAAAACACAATACTTTAAAGCGTGTTATATAGCATTAATAATTCTTCCTAATTTTGTAAGTTTAAGTAATAAGAACTTAAGAACAGTTAAACAAAGTAAAATAATCAGAATTTAAAATTGCACATGTGTATTGGAGACAGTTTATTTGTAGTATTCTGCTTCAATACAAACATATTTATGTACAGGTATTAGTGCAGAGATTGTACTGAGCTTGTTTAAAATCATTTTTTATCCTTATTGACATGTTTTAGGTCATCTTAACACAGAAAAATCTTGTATGCTTATGCCAGATACAAGCCATTAATTTATTATTTGAGTTATAACTCACAATAAAACACTTTGATTCAATAGTACAATTATTTTCAACTGAGATAAGCAATCAGTAAGCACAATTGTAATAATTTAACTTTCGATTATATTATGCTTGTGGGAAACAAGTTCAAAATGAAAATCTGCTGTTCTCTGTTTTGTACAGGTTGTGACTTTATGCATTGATTACATAATTTATTTTAATGATTGCCCCACCTGCTGTTTTTAGTTTCCTGGATTTTGCAGAGGCAGCCCATTAATAATGCTTTTCCAGTACGCTACTTTTCTTGCTTTGTTTATGGAAGCAATAGTCCATCATGACTTGAAAATTTGTGTTATTCGTTGTGCCATTAATTTTTATGCAACAGTATGTCTGTGCTGAACACCCAATAAAAATTTGGTATAGAAAGTATATACAGCAGCTCAATGAGAGTTGCTTAACAATGTTTTTTATTTTACCAATGGCAAAATCAGTAATCATGCAGCTAAATTATTTTTTCCAAAATTAAACCATTTATTTGTTTCTTAAAAAAAATTAATTTGTAATTAATACATATGAGGCATTTATGTAATTCTCCTACTGCAATAGTACTTACATTAAATTGTTTTAGCCTATTCACATTTTATCTTCCAATCTCTTACTATACTTCTACCTAGCATTATTATTGTTCCACATTACTACCAAAATATATAAACTTAATTATAAAATAAATATATAAATTTAATTCTGGTTACTACAGACATCAAAAACACTTCCCAAACTTGTCATGCCTGGAACACAATCCTGCACATAGCTGGCAAGCACCAAAGGCCTAATGGAGACCAAAAGAGATCGCTAGTGATGAGTGACATGTTTAGCCAAAACAGCATATTTTTGTTTATATGTGAAAATTTCAGCAAAATGCACAGGGATGATTAAGAAGGCAAACATATTGTCATTTATACTGCTTTGAGCACTACATTATGACTTTAATTAGAAAAAAAAAATATAGAAACATTTAATTAACTGTTAATCTTTAAAATCAAAAAAGAAGGGGGAAGGGGAAATTTTACCATAGTCAGTGTGTGCAGAGAAGTTCATTAAAAAGCGGGGTATCTGTCATTTAGATTTAAAAAAAAATGATCCGTAAACTTATATAGAAGTGATTATTCATATTCAGCTGGACTCTTTCAGGTAATGTTGAAAATGTTTCACAGCTTGTAAATTGTTGTTGAAATACTGGAGTGTAAAAGAGGCCATCTACATCAAACTATAACAACCATCATTGAACAAGGATGGGGGCCTTCGACACCATCAACCAAACATTCCTATAGAGTAATTTTACCCAGACCCTTACCTTCCCCCCACACACCTCTCTTTGTAAAAATGGGAAAATGTGTTTTCCAGGCAAAATCAATTTTGCAAAAGTTCACTAAATTTGCCAGCTCATCCTTGGAGGTTGCAGTTCAAAGTCCCATTCTGCTTAAATCATAAAATATATGCCTTCAATATTTTCATTGATAACTGTGTGCTTATAATGTAATTCATAGCAAAATTTCTGAACCTTGGAATTGAATTAAAGCTTGAATATTTAAGTCCTAGGATGGTCAGTTATTTTTTATATTGTGTCAATAACTGCTTAAAGCCAAGCACTCATTTTTTTATGGATAAAGTTCACAGGAACTTTTGTTTGATTACTGATTTCCGCATCGTTCTTGGCAAAGCAGAAAATTAAGTAAAATCCTTCAATTTTCTATCAATAAAAACACATTTTCTGGAGGAAGAAAAAATAAAGAAAAACTTCTGTCAAGATTATATTGCTGTTGGGGTTTTTTTTTCCTTACTTGATGGGTAACAAAATAGGAAGCATTTTTAAAGATTTAAAGACACTTGTTGCATCAAAAAACTAGTACAAATGTACTGCACTATCTTTCCATTCCAGTCTCTTTAAATGACAGTTCTCAGATGGCCCTTTAATTTATTAATATAACTAATTAACAGCTAGTTAATTTAATTTAGACTTACAGTATATGGTTCAGTGAAACCCTTTCTTCACTGATATTTAGATTACAAAAGTAAGAGAATGAAGTTTAGTACATAAATAGTACAAGCAGAGCAAAATCACCATTCAACATTTTTTTTGTTTACTTTTAAGTTGAGATTGCATATATATTTTGTATTTATTTCAGTTAAGCATTACAAAATGTTTGTTAATAAGATACAATCTACACCTTTAGTTTATTTGAAATTAAGTTGTAAAATGTACATAAAAATACATGGCCATTACATGGATAAAGGCAAATGAACATAATTTTACTTACACCAGAGATTGTATACATAATCTTTATCAACTGACTCAGTGAAATGTTTATGTGGACATTGATGCCTGCAAACCAAGGTGGCAGTGTTTTTTTTTTTGTCCCCGCCTAAATTTAAAAATACCCCTTTGTGTGCTAATAGCAAACCATAAAGGAATGGTTAAAAGCACTCTGTATTGAACATCTGAAACCTGAAGGCCCAGTAGGTTCAAAAACATGCATGGAATCCAATATTAAGTTTTGACCTATGCAGAATCCGATGTATGATGGATATCCTCTTGGCGATTAGCAAACAGTTCAGAAAATTCTGAACTTGCATTCTTCTGCTTAGTAATGTAGAATATCAATTTTGTGTTAAGAGAGTGTTAAGGCAATGGAATGCTATCATGCCATGCCCTTTACATGATATTGTACAGTTTATTTCTTTTGTGAATGTTTGTTCCAACAAGGATTGTGTGGATACAATCAAGGTGCACATGGTTTATAAGCATTGGTGTACAAAAGAACCATGCTGTAAAATAACAGTATATTTGTACAGTCTTATATTTTCCTATTTATACTAATGCTATCAAATCCAACTGCATTACTAATTGCCATGCAGAACGTCCTGACATTTATTAGATGCAGTGACCCTCAGTCCAGGGTACCTTTATGGATAGACATCCCTAAAATGCATTATTACTCCATTATTGGACCTTAGTACTACTACACAGAACATCATGTCATCCTGCCCAGGAGTATGGACCAGGTATTGCTGCCCATGAGCAAGAACAAGAAGAACAAGGACCCATATTGTCATGTGACTTGCCAAAGAGGTACTGAATTTAAGAGTATATACTGCGAATTAAAAAAAATGGGTAGCAGGGGAACATAGGAGCAGGGAAAAAACATTGGTTGTGCTTTCTACTCATTAACAATTTGTCTTATTGTCTTTTTGACATGGAACATTAATCAAAAACTGTAATTTATTGTTTTTAATGTTTAAGAGTCTAAATTAAGAATGTAAAATGATAGTCTCGGTTAACCCTAAAGCCCAATGGAAGCCAAAACCTTAGTTTTAGAAGACATAGGCAAAAGTTAGAGCCTCTTTATTTTTTTATTGTTGGCTGTTTTTTGGCTGTTTTTATTTGATGGGTGTCACAGATAATCAAGGAAAAATATTCTACTTATTGTCTATTTAATAGTTGCCACATATAAAAGGGAATGAGGGTTAGATGTTCAAAGTCACTATTACTTTTAAAAGATCTGTTTGCTGAAAATTATTTAATAGCATTTGCTAATTAACTGAACAGATAATTGGAATTTCTGATTTTTTTTAAGTGTTTCTGCTTTCCTGTTACTGTTGTTCTTCCTCAGCTATTGTACCTAGCAGACAACATACATTTCATGAGTATGTATAGAGCTCACTTTTCCCTTAGGGCGATTCTACTTTATAAAAAGTTACACTTTTTTGTGTTCCTGATCTCTCCGAACTGTCAGTATTCTTCACAACACTGTTGGAAATATAGGAACCCAGCCTTTACATTGCCCAAAGGAATTCAACAAACATCTAGGGGTTTGTATGTCAAAATCTAGTTCTTAAAAGGCTTGAGTGCTTTGATGTTTACTGTTGTATGATTTCACCAGTAACTGTAATATAATAATGAAATACTGTTTTATATACTGTGAATAAAATCATTTTATGCCAAAGATGAGATCAGTCTGTTAATCCGTCAGCAGGTGAGCTGAGATCCTATTAAAATAGTCTTGGATGGATAAGTACAACAGATAACGTTGTTTTTAATGAGTAACCTGCTTGAGGAAAGAGCCATGGATAGTTAAATAAGATTTGTTATGCAGACACAGGGTGTCATAGGAAGAGAAGGGACGTGACTATTAAATGGCATAGATATCATCACTGTATCATTTCTAGAGGCAAAATGAATTAAACCTGCCTCTTTTAAGGCCAGTTCAGTCATTATAAATTAAATTAAAATGAAATAATAGTTATTAAAAAACAGTTTGTCCAGTGAACCTTTGCATGTGTGAAGGAAAGAAAGCACAATAGTGCTACGCAAACTGAGCATTCCATGGATAAATGAGTTTTTAAAAGACTTTAGCTACCCCATCTCCCTTCCCCTCTTTATCTAAATTCCAAATTAAGTAAAAGCTGCTAGCTTACCACAGCCTACTGTCCACTGCTTGTTTGCTGATCGATATATATAGTTACATAGTTATATAGTAGGTTAGGTTGAAAAAAGACATAAGTCCATCAAGTTCAACCACTAGGGAAATAAACATATCCCACATATAAAACCCTATAAGACATAGTTGGTCCAGAGGAAGGGAAAAAAAACCCTGGTAAACCCAAACCCTTCCCTTCTACACCAGGACTTAAGACATGCGTTTAGCTGCCTAAGCTCTTTCTGCTTTTCCTGTGTTGCACATGGCACAGGCAAAATTCAAGAGAATATAGCATTGGAGATCCTTTTCTTCAACATGAAACCTATAGTTTCCTAAACCGAATTTTAAGGATCCTCCATCTTCCATTTATATTGTCATTGGTTCCAACATGGACCAAGACAGCTGGGTCTTGTCCAGCCCCTCCCAATAGTTTGTCCACTTGGTCCACCACATGCCGAACCCTGGCACCAGGGGGACAGCAAACCATTCGATTAAAGGGATCCGGGTGACAAACTATTCTATCAGTCCTCCTGATGATAGAACCCCCTATGACAACCAATTGTCTTTTCCTTCCTGCATTTCCCTCCCCACCACTACTAGATGGGCTGCTCTCCCAGCTGTTAGAGGTAGCAGTAACATCAAGAGTTGCAACCTGCACATCTTCACATAACTTTGCAAACATGTTGGGGTGCTCAAACCCAGGCCTGGCCTTCCTTTTCTGGGTGCCCCTACCACTCCCTCTAGTTACATTAACCCAACTCCCTACATGCTCATCCTGACTAACCTCTCCACCCTCCATATCTAAGGTAATAGCTGCCTGCTCAGTGAGCAGGAGACCCTTCTCAAAGTGATCCCGTGATTTCAGTGTTACAATGCGCTTCTCCAGCTCTCCAATGCGAGATACCAGAAAGGTGACTTGCACACATCTGTCACAGTGGTATTCACCTAGGAGCTGTTGCTCCATTTGTGCATACATATGGCATACTGTGCACTGAACCAAACCTTCCACCTTGGCACCACTCATCTTCCCAATAACAATGTTTGTTTGTTTACAAGGAGTTATAAACGTTTACTTAAGTTTGTGCTTACTATAAGGATTTAACACCTTTTGTTTTCAAACTCCTGTTTTTTCTAACTCCACTTGATTAAAAGTCCACTTGTTTCACAAGCCAAACAGTGAGAGATATAAAGAATTTTTGTTGAACCACATGATTGCCTGTTTTTATCCATAGATGTTTGTTGGGAGGTGCAGCTGGAATGAGGAACCTTCAGGTTAGTGGTTTGCAGGTGGTAGATTTGTCTGAAAAAATATTCTCTTAACCATTTTGCACTGCATAGGCTTTGATCTGTAGGAAGGGTCATTCTAGGGGCATTTGGATAAGCCAATCACCTTACTCTAAAATAAAAAAGAGGACACAAAGCAGTGCCAGTGAACTAGAGGAGATAATGGGGGATGGATACAAACTGTATATTGAAAGAGTAGGGTTAGCTAGCAACATCTTTTTTTTGCATTTTTGGGGGTATTTTCTTTTTGTTTTAAGTTTAGATTGAGTTTTTATTTTATGTTAAACTTGAGAGAATGGTATTTTGATGTTTTCCTTTATTTTGTGGGCTTTTTTTAACTTTATTACTAGTGCTTTTTTTATGTTTGGGGTTCTTAAAAAGAAGCATTTACTTGTTACTGACAATCTGTTCTTGTATCTGCCCAGCACACGAATGCATTATTTAATGGAAAATAAGGAGCCGTGTCAGGACAGCATGCACCTAAATAACCTCATAATTTAACACTCAAATTTAATGCATCTCCTATCTCCATATTGTAGGAAAGTTACTCCAGCCTATTGTTTGTAATTGAAACTTTCGTGCTGCTGGCAAGTTTTACACTACTGTAACCTCCACAGGGTTTTCATTCTTGCAGTAAACCCACAGCCTGCACTCTTTGTCTTTGGTAAATATGATCATCTGCAGTCTCCTAATTCTTAAAAGGAGCTGGCCAGCAGCAGTACAGTTTTGCATAATCAAGAACAGGGACAGTCATAGCATACTACTATATAGGCATTCAACTCTAAGTTTAAGTTTACAAAATTTGTATTAATATTCACTGATTTCCTTGAGAATCTAATCTGTACGGATTTGCTTATCAGTATATAGGAATGTTAGTAATACAGCAGTCTATACTTTGTATCTGTACCAGCAGAGAGGGGCTTGGACACAACCATACAGTACTACTATATTAGTAATGCCACCAAATTCATAGTTATATAAAGTTATTTTTCTGTCCTGTTACCCAGATTGGTGTGCCTTTGGAGAATGTATATGATATGTAACTTTCATGCAAGGTGAAAGTTTTGCAGGAGTTTTCCAGTCAGAAACAATAAGAGTCATAAAAAAGCTGCAGCATTTTTGAGCTATGCCCCAAGGGCAAAAGACATCAATTTCCTTTGTCTTTCCAGGTGGATCTACTGTCATGGTTTATTTAAGCCTTTATGTACTGGTTATGCTTAAGTGTTAGTGAAATTGAAAATCATATCTTTATATA
This sequence comes from Pyxicephalus adspersus, assembly GCF_032062135.1. Taxonomy (NCBI): domain Eukaryota; kingdom Metazoa; phylum Chordata; class Amphibia; order Anura; family Pyxicephalidae; genus Pyxicephalus; species Pyxicephalus adspersus. Next base: position 97,877,170 of record NC_092859.1, read on the forward strand.
CTATAAGCAATGCAAAACAATATAGATAATACAAGGAAATGTGTTTATAAGAATAAAGATAGCGTTATCTGCCCAAATGAAAGATGGTAAGACTAGTTTTCAATGTTTTGATAAGAAAAAGTCTTACTTGAATAAATTTGTAAGTTACATTTTGACTTGCTTTTCAGTTTATTCATATCTATGTCTTATGTGTCTCATTGCTGTACAACGTTATAGATTATATCAACAACAAATTAAACTAAATTCTTGTTTTACCTGTACAGTTGTTCAGGCTCTGCACACTGTGAGCTTATCTTAGTTTGCAATAGAAGCCGAGTCAGAGCCCACTTCATATTCTGTCTGTAGGATGACCAGCATTATCTAGCCCTTTCTCCTAAACATGGCTGCTCCTTTTCATTCTTTGGATTTCACTTTTTGTATTCATTAAGGATCAGCATCACATGTGGTGTTACCTAGGGTAGGCTGCATGAAAATACAGCCTGCCTAGGAATTCCTGCTTTAGCCTACTAACAGTCACTGATTGAGGCATTTAAATATTCATATTACCCCGGGCTTTATTAGGGCTGATTGAGGCATTTTAATATTCACATTACCCCAGGGCCTTATTAGGGCTAAAGGCTCTTAATAGGATTACTGAGGAAAGGTGTTGTAATGTTTACAGGAAGCTGTCTCTTCCACCAAGGTCTCTCCCTAAAGCATATTAAACCAAAGGGACCCAAGGATTGTAACATCATTTTGGTCTTATATTGGGTATATAATATAAACAGAGATTTTTTTTAAACATGTGTATTAGCATGTTGATGGGATAGGAGGGGGACCTTGGAAGACAAAATATAAGCAGAGTTAACTTTAGGTTGCATTTTATGCATTGTAGTTAGCCGCTATATATATTTACAGGCATGAACAGAGGCAAACTAGATTTCTAATTAGAAATAGAAACACATGTTTTAGATTCCTTTTGGTTTGGATATTTATATGGAGGATTTCCTTAGAACAAAAATTCAGTTTGGGGAATACTCAGCCCTTCTCTAATATTTTACCACCAGCTTTTCAGTTGAACTTGTGAAAGGTTTCATTCCTTTAGCTCAGTGTACAATGGCTATGCAATCATTTTGCTGATGATCTATTTGCCCTTATTGTGTAAGACCTCTATCACCTCTTTAGCTGTAGGCATTGTGGAGAAATTTAAAGTTAACAGCAGGAGCACTAGAATCTCACCTCATTTTTTTATGACAAGCAGAATCTTGGCAGCCTTGCAGATTTACTGAAAGGGTATTGTTTTTACAGAGAGAATAGGAACAAATTTCCCAAGGAAGCGGTAGGAGACTTGGTAAATGCACCAATACATGCAATGCTCTTGGACTGCTTTATTTTTACAGCTGTTTTTAGGCTTTTTGGCTATTTTCTTCTCATGATGGACCTTTATTCTTGATCAGGAATACATGTAGTATTAAGACATTGTATTATTAGGTGAGCACATAAAGGTGTAACATTTTCTTGCAACTTTCACATAGCAAATATACATTGGCTTATAAGTGCACAATATTTGCAACAAGGAGCTTGTTTATACAGCTGTCTGTAAAGAGGTAATATTTTTAATATTTGTTATATTTGGTCCCTGGATTATGCATACTGATATTTTCTTCCTGGGTGGATCATTAATCACTTGCGTATGAAGTGTTTGTAAGTAGAGGTGCCTGGAAAATGTTGATTTTAGATCAGATCGAAAATGTTGATTTTAGATCAGATTCAGTATTGGTATTTGACATTTGTCATGCTATGGTGGCCAGACTGACAGAGCTGTTTTAAATCTACCATTGATGTGTATAGAAGGCTGACAGATAATGACTGCAGCCATTGACAGGTATAGTAGGTTGCTGGACAATGATATTGTAGAGCAATACTATGTGTGGTACTAAGATACATGGCGGCTCCTAATGGATGGTGGTTGTTACTAATGAAGCCAATAAGAGTGTACCCACTGTGTGGCATTTAAGGCATGTTACAATGACATATGATAATAAGTCCCCTGTAAACCCATCCCTCCACTCACTAATGCTCACTTCTCCTGCATTAATTAGCTGTCCTATTGTTCCACTGGAGCCCTTGTGAAATACCAGGATACTAGGAAGCATTCAACCTCCTGCAAGAATGAAGGTCTCTGACCTTAGTGGCAAGGCATCAGGCCCTACATTCTATCGTGGAGGTAAGGGGTTATCAGCCCAATGGTAACTCTGAAATTATACAACATAGAGCATACAAAGGATTAAGCAAGCAAGCAATCAAACTGGAAATGCATTGAAATGAATATATAGTCATAACCAGATGTGAAAACCCAGAAGCACATCAAGTTCCCACTAGAAGAGCCCTCAGATAGTTTGCAATATGGCTTCTAAACAAACATTCTTTAGTTTTGGGTGGAGTAGGGAACAATTACAATACCTTTTATTATTATTATTATTATTATTATTATTATTAATAATATTATTATTATTATTATTATTAGACAGACTCTCACAGTTGCTGTCCTGCAAGAAGTAATGTAAAGGGGAACACAATGGAAAAAGACAATAAATGAGAAAGGAAGAAAAAAAGATGGCTTTTCTACATATTTTTATATCTTATATATATCTTTTATATTTCTGTAGGAGTATTCTCTATGATTCATACACAGAGATCAAGGTTAAAAACAAACTGTTATATTTGGAGTCCTTTTAGTCAGAAATGGCTCTGCATTTTTCTTTACCTTCCTCGGGATCCAAGAAACAGCAATTCTTTCAGTAGACAGTAGTAAAACCCAAATAGTGAATTGGTTTAAAGACAGCATCATGTTTGGCACCCCTCCCCCCAACAAAAAAAGTCATGATGATATTAAAAAAGTTTTTTTTTAATTATTAGAACTGCTATTCTCCTTACTGCTAAATTAAAGATTTTGAAGCTTACAATTATACACTTAGTTTTCTGATTTCTCCATTACATATAACAAAGTTCTGATACCAATAAAGTGGTCTGGTGTAGCTACTTTTGGCCTGATTTAATATATTTCCCTGTACTTAATCCACAGGTCAGATTTTCACAAAAATAAATCACATATCAAAGGAAAAAATGCAGTTCAAACACCTAAGGCCTATATATATTCAGAAAGACCTTCATTTAACTGTTATTTGCAGTCCTATCTGAACTGCAGACTGGTAACGCAGTAAAAGTTTAATACACTTAAACATTTAGAATATATGCCTATTTTTGGATTTTTCACAATACTATCTATATTGTGCTTACTAAAGAAAAAATAATTTATGTGTAAAGAAAATGCACAGGGACCATAAGGGTCCATTTATATCTGTGCCTTGTGGCAATGCAAATAAATGCTTTGCTGTAACCGCAATGCACCTAGGCAATGCATGTATGGTAAGTTAGGTAAAAATGCCTAAATAAATAAAGTAAATTAGGGAAAAAAATGCATGTGTACTAACATACTGCGCAGATCTAAATGGGACTTCTAATATAAGCATATGATAGTTTATTAAGTCCTCACCATGTGAATCCATAAAAAAACTTAATTTTTTGATTCATAAACATATTCAGCTGTAAGTTTTGTGTGGAAATAAAATAATTCTTGTGTATTCAGCACTTATTTCAAGCAGAACTGATCTCCCATAATACTTAGGGCTTAAGGGTGTACTGTATCCAGCAGCATCAAATAATGTAATTAACTCCTCTGCTACTAATTAGTTGGCTATGTGCTAGGTCCTCTGGGACACCCTACTTATGAACTATGTATAGATGACCTATTGGAGCTAGAAAAGAAACCCACAGCAAGTCATGGATACCAATTTTAGCAACATTGTGCTATTTAAGTGATTGAAATAATTTGTGTTTATTGGCACACTAATTGTCATTCAAATTTTTAAAGGATATCAAATCATGAAAATCATATATATTTTAAAAATTTATCATATATATTATTCAAATATTGTTTTCAAAATCATGTTTTCTTGTAAATATATCTTCGGAATGCTACTGAGTTGCTGGCCTTCACCCAGCTATTTATGATTTGTGCAACCAGAATGTACCAGGAGGCAAATGTCAAAGTATGCAAATATTTAATGGCCAACAAACTGTAATTTTTTTAATGTATGTGGACAAACATGGTGTGCTAGTAAACATGATATTGGATGTAATGCCAAACACCCAGAAAAATGTAAATTGAAAATGAGTTAAATGCAAAGCAAAAACAAAAAAGTAATATAATAGTAAAATCGATAATGTGATACTTTATAGATAAGCCCAGGGTTAATAATAAATGATTTGTTGAACTAACATTTTTCTTAATTTACAATGCATAATTAAAAATAAGTTAAATGTATTATATATCTTTTAAAATGCTGTCGGTGAGGCTCGAAGGCCATTCATCAGAGAGTGTGAATATTTAGGTGAAAAATATGAACAAAGAAGATAAAGCTTTCATGACACTGCATAACAAAACTACTAAACTTTTCATATCAAAATGTAATATTTATTAGGTGCTTTTAAATTATATAAAACATGAAAATTGCATAAGAAAAAATTAGCTTTCTTTTCTTTTTTTACCAATACTAGGTAACTTTTAACGTAATTAGTAAACATGTTTTCATTAAATTCTGTCTGTAAAAATGTATTTTGCTTTGTACAGTATTTTACAGCTTGGAAAATAACACTTGGCTCTGGTGAGCAATAACCTAGATCCCTTTTGGCAATAAAGTGTCTGTATGGTGCATGTGTACAGCCTTCCAATGAGCAGATGGTATTATATGCTCACTTACAGAATTAATATATTGCTGTGAAATTCAGAGGCAGCAATGTGTGGCAGTCACACTGGATATAACAAAACCATTTAAATTGTAAGTAGCGGCGGTGGTAGTAAATGTAATATGCCATACCACTGAGGAAATAATATTAAGCTACTCATCACTAAAGTACAGCTTCTGCTTGAAATGTATGATATGTGACCCCAGTGGCAATCTCTCAGGATTTCCGCTTAACAGATAAAGTTGCCCAACTGAGAATTAGTTTGACCTCAGGGCATATAACTTGTGTAATGCTTTTTCTTTCTGACCAGAGTTTATAAATAAATAAGGCAACTTTCATACCCAGCTAATCAATATTTGTAAAAGTTATTTTTACGATATCACAGTCACTCCATGATTTAACCCTTTTACCCTTTGCATTTTAGGTTCATCGTTTGTCAGTGAAAGGCAAGACACAACATATTTCATGTCGAACACCTGTACAATGTTTATATTTTTGTAATTGACCTGAATATTCAGCAAAACAGCATAGGCTAACGAGATTTAGGGGGAGGTGCTGCACCCTTTTTTTTTTTTTTTTAAAAAAGGTGTTCCACTTAAAAAAATCCTAAACAAACAGAATTTTTACCTTACATCAGGGGTGTCCAAACTTTTTGCAAACAGGGCCAGATTTGTTGAGGTGAAAATGTGTGGGGGCCAACCATTTAGGATGGACAGGGTTAGGGTGGGCATGGTTTGTGTGGGTCCCGCACGACACACGCCCACCAGGATGACGTGAGCATGTTCTTGGAATCAGAGTGGCCATGGTCCATGCGGCAAGAAAAAGCAATATGTACTGTATAATGAAATATTGTAATTGTATTGGAGTACTTCGTACTCTACTAGGTGTTCATTAAGGTGAAAATTAATTTCACAGGCAGTTTGCATTATACAACTTTTTTTTGTGATTATCTTGTGTATGATTAGCCTTACTCCAGTAAAGCTAATCTTTTCTCTTGTAATAAAGAGGCCAGACTCTTCTCTGTATTTCACACATTCTTCATCACATCTAGCTTGACTTCTAACAATAAAATGGGAGGAATGACATCATTGATACAGTAATATATCCAAACTTGAAATTTAGGCTCTGAGAGTTATAATTCAAGGACAGAATAGCTCTGATCTGAGTCAAAATTGACTTCAATCTGAACTATCAGACCACCACTATTTAGTTTAAAAAATAAAGGTTTCATATTACTAACAAGAACAGTGGTTGGAATATTATCTGAGGTTAATTTAAAGTTGAACATAGGCAGTAACTCAGAACCTAGCACCTTAAAAGTATCTTAAAAATAATATGTGTATTAAATTTTCATTCCCCTATAATTGTTACTGTACAGATGCTCCCCACTATTATGATGGCCTTGTCATTAGATGAATTGGTCGTTAAGCAAGGAGAATAGTAATAGTAGCGTGCAGTGTCTGTCAGTGACAAGTTTGCAGACTCGGATGAGGGAAGATCTCAACAAATAAAGGAAGATGGAGCTGAGAAGACTGAAGGGGAGATGCTGATGGGAGTACACCATACAGTACTTAAACAGTGTACTTGTTGGTGAGCCTCTCGTAAGTGCCGTAATCAGGTAGCTTGTTAAATAAGAAATACATGTACTGTGTAATCCCTTTTATTATCCTTTCTTCAATAAAGGCAATGCCTTAAATGAAGGAGCCAGGAGCATGTTAGTTTAGAGAAGACATGCGAAAGATCTATCTACTTCATTCACAGTTCAGTAAGACAGTGTTTCCTCCCCAATGCAGACATGCTTTGATTATAGTGTGCCGGAAACCCTGGATCAGTCCCATTTTCTGAAATCTGTCCTGTATTCATACATGAAAATCTTGTTCCCCCATTATGAGCTTGTCTTTCAAATTTTTCCCTAACCTTCGTAATCAGTTTCCTCTACCACTGTTGATGCATAATACATCACAGACCTTAGCTCCTTTTTATTGTGTCTGTGCTTATTCATTCTTTGTGACTCCACCTGGAATGGATTTTCTAAAAGTCATTAGCCATTTGTTATGGACCAAATCCATTCGAAGTTTGCTGGATCACCCAGCTTCACTGATGAAAGTGTATCCTCTCCAGCCTTGCAGAGCTTTAATAAATCAGAGCCATAGCATACACAGAAACAGGACTTTTGCTTTTCAGCAAGGACTGCAATACTTGAGCATGAGAACACAGTAATAATAGGCACAAATTTTCTAATAACTGAAGAATATCAATAGAAGATAGATGGATAGATACAGCAGATAGATAGATAGATAGATAGATAGATAGATAGATAGATAGATAGATAAATAGATAGATAGTAACAGAGTAGAATGAATATGATTGGTGATTTATTAAGACACAAGTATATAAACAAAGTATTAATTCAGCTCATATTTTTTACCTGTTTGCTGTACAATCTACTTACATCTCAGCTAAGTCTATAAAAAAGCATTTGTTCAACAACACATTGCATTTTTTTAAAATTTTACACATGCAAAACCAGCTTTGTAATCAAACAAGTTTTATCACGCTAAACAACACTAATTGTTTTCTAACTTGCCGACATTTGGTCAATTATGAATGAGTCTCTGGGTAGTTCATACCACTTTCACCATTTGTTTCATCCATTAAGATTTGACAAAGATTTTATGTAAGCCTTTTAAACCGAGAACATACTGGGACTGTATCTGGCATGCCTTTGTATAAAATACAGAACATTTGGAGCATGAAATTAACTGAATGTACATAGGCTTTTTGTTTTAAATAGTAAGAGTTTTATTCAAGTGAAGTCTACATAAATTCACCATGCGTACCCAAGTTTATAGTTCAACAACTGTTCTAGAAGACATTACAGGATATTTTCCAAGCTGTAACAATGCGCACATGACTGAGAAATCTGGAGGCATACGATTGTAAAGCCATTAGCAACCCCCCACTTTTATATTTAAGCTTACACCATGTGATTTTCTCTCAAAATATTTTTAGTCAATATTACAATCGTAGCTTCATAAATATTTTGTGTATAATTCACTTATTCTATAACTGATCTGAATTATGATTTTACTATTATATCTAATATATATCTAATTGAAATACAGACCAAAGCACAAAAAAATGTTAACCAATTAACAAAAAAAAAAGCATTGTCCTTCCAACTTTTGATTGACATCAAAACAGATAGTAGGGGGAAAAAGAACCAACATTTACCACATTCAAAACATGAATCTAAACCACTGCTCACAATTAAATATAAATTAAATAGGCAGATATAAAACAAATGAATCTCTAGTGAGTAGTATTGGGAAGTAATTAATGAAAATACTGCTCAAATATAGATCATACATACAATCGTAAATTGAGTTGTTTTGGTTGATTTGTGACTTATTCAAAAACTGTTTTATCATCTGGGTGTGATGATCTTACTAGGATTTACACTTTCTTTCTGTTGGAGTGTAGGGATCATACACCTTGTATCACAATACCTAAGCAGCAAAGTTAAGGGTAAGCTGGTGCCCATTTACTTGGATTGGTTTTGGAAAAAATCCAAAGTATTTCAGAAGGTCAAATCATTTCCCTCTTCATCAGGCTTTAGGGAAATGTATTTCAGAAAAGAACTTACTGCTTTTTGAATCATCTGATGAAAGTGTATATTTCTTTGGACTATTTTTGGTCTGGTGTTCTGGTCCTATTCTGGCACCTTGAATAGACGTTATTTGGAAAGCAGAAGTACTATGCTCCTCAGTGTGGACTGACCAGGTTTTGTACCCCAGCACAGACCATCAATGTTTCATGCACCTATTTGTGTATCCTTTAGAAATACTGTGCAATATATATATATATATATATATATATATATTTATTTAGACCCCTACTCAAACTGTGGGTACAAAGTATAGTACTAGAATCTAGAGATGTTCCTGAAAAAAAACAGAACTTTTTTTTTTTTTTATCCAGTAGTGGGAAGAGAGGTACAGATTAGTTTCCAAGACTTTTGAACGCCACCAAGCCACAAGAAGAAACACATTCTTTAAATAAAAGGCCACCGTCACATTCCCAAGTCTTGCCTGCCAAAATTGCAAAACGAGAGCTCAGAAGGGAAAACTTCCAAGAAGTCACAACTGATCCTTAACATCCAAACTGCTGTGGTTTCCTCCTACCTCTGCAAAACTCAGTGTTCAATTATATTGAGTTTTTGTATTGTAAACTTTAATTAGTGAAGCTGGTTGATCCAGTAATCCTGGATTGGATCTGGTGCAGGATTTAAAACATTTGCTAGCAAATAGCAAATGACACTGAAGAAATCCATTCCAGGTTTGCTAGATCAAAAGTGTATTCTCCCCAGCCTTGTACCCAGACTATAAATATTGATGTATTTAGATATATTTAACAAGCAGTACATACATTTTAAAAAAGCGATCATATATCTCTGTAGCTGCAGCCACTGGAGTAATTAATCCTCAAAGTTCATAACTAAGTTGCTCTGGTCAGGTGCAGACAGATGCTTAGTGGCCTTCTAATATAAATACAGCATGCCTAGTATTTATTAATATTTAAAGGGGTGAAAGGATGCTTAACTCCTCACAAGAGAAAGAACATAATGACAGCCTGCTAGGAATCTGTTTACAACTTGGCTAGTGTGCTTTTCTTATGAACTTTGAGAAATATTGTTTAACACTGTCTGTAGCTATATATGCCAGCAATGTCACTTTTTTAAGAATATGTAAACATGTGGATGTTCACAGCCTGGGCACAAGATTATGGTAAAGAGTAAATGAGCCCTAAAACAATCTTTATGTTTTAGTGGATCCTGAATAGGTTGTGTCTGGTGGGCTAAGTACTTCCTGGCTTCTTTCAATTCTGGAAAACATTTGTACTTTATAATATATATTGAAAATCCAACACCTACAATAGGGTATAATGGCCCCTGCTGGTATGCAAAATCAGAAACTTAAGCTCAGGGATCTCACTTATATGGTGTAAGGTGTTAGGTGTGTTGACTCCGCTGCATCTACCAAAAACTGAATATGTATCTGAAATGCTACCACAGCAATTCTAAATGGGTCACGTTAGATTTGTTTTTTATTATGGAGAATGGGTCAGTCTAATTTTTTTTTTCTTAGATGAAGCTTTAGCTGATGTCGGGGGAACCCACAAACAGTTAGCTTCTACAGATACCTCTAGAATAGTATCAGTTTAAAAATAAATTAAGTGTATTATGAAGTACTAAGAGCAAAGTCTCCTAAAACTATTTACATGTAATGTATTGATTTAATAAATTACCCGCTTGCTAAGCCCCTGGTAAAATAATTCTTGCAGGCAGCTGATACAAAATAGCTCTATACTTTGCACTCTCCTTCTGGAAATGTGGCATGACACTCATCATGCTATTATTACAAGAAATTATTCAACACCCTCCTTTTATATGGAAATAATGCACCATGAAATCTCTTAGCTGCATGCACATTTCATTTTCCACTTCAAATTAAACATTTTGTTCACATAATCAAAAGGACAGGGTGCGTAAAACCTTCACCTCCTGAAAACAACTCTTACAGCAAAATGACCCCAGTGTATGCAAAAAAAAAGAACAGAAAACAATGCCTGATCAAGTGCAGAATGGAAAATTTTCTTAAATGTATTCCATATGATTTTCATAAAAAACTTTGCTGATCTGAAATATTCTGAATATTCTTAAGACTAAGGTATACTAAGATATGTTGTATTTATTCAGATTTTTAATGTACATTCAGTCATTGGAATTTTCTGACCTTTACAGAGGGTAAAGCTCAGATCCTCAGTCCATCCAATAGTATTTTGTGATTCAACTAATAGGGATGGACATGCAATTTTCACAAGCTGGTAATTTTAGATATGTGTATTGTTTTAATATGTATGTAAAAATTAACCAAATATTTGGTATTTTGTGAATATAATTCCAAAGCCCCTTTAAATGATATTGCCATTAAAAGTGCTGGGGAGGTCAGAAGTGGTGGAGGTAGAATCAAGTGAATGCGTCCTCATTGGGGAGATTTGTGTGTGGAAGGGGGATCAGCAGGACCAGTTGATCATTTTTTATCATTTGAAAATCACAATACATGAAGTGCCTCACAACTGTATTTTTTTATATAAAGGGCAAGCAAATTTTATGTCCCTGTCCTTTATCTCTAGTGCTCATTATGCTGATGTCAAATTGAAATATTTTGTAATTTGTGAGTAAAATAAGGCAGGTAATTCAACTTGGCCATAAAATCTTTGTCTTTTTGTGTTTTTGCAGTCTCACTGAGAAGAATAAGGTCCCGTTGCGAAGCAAGCGCCCCAAATTGTCACACAATTGTCACTGGAATTAAAATACGTTCTGTTGCCTACTTTTCTATAAAACACCTGACTGTCCTGACTTTCTGTCCTAGTGCCAATTGTCACAAATAAGGAGGAATTTTAGATACATTATTATTATTATCATATTATCCAATACAATTATAGTATTATTTAATACGTGTACATTTGAGAGCACATGCCTGTTTTGTTAGCATTGATTTACCTGATTGATCTACTATGGAATGTAGAATTTATGAAGCACATGAAACTAGAATTGATTGGTTTAAGCTGATGTCATTCCTGAAGCTATAGCAAATTACAGCTAACCATTCATCCATATCTTGTATTTACTGATGCTGAAACTCATGTAGCAGATCTTTTCCTTTTATACAAGATTTTTAAATTTACTTTACTCCCAAATTTTCTAGAGTCAGCTTTCATGGGGATATTATTATATTTAGGTAGTCAATGTATTTTAGTTACTTTATTTGTTGCTGATAAAACAAACACAAGGTAAATGGGAAGTTTGTTCATATTTGGCTACTTGCTAGACATAAGCAGAACAGCAAAACATTTTGCATAATTAAACAAGTTGTACCAAACATTTTATGTTTTTAGTAAAGCATAACTTACTAAGATATAAAGATATAAACAAAAAACTTTAAATGTGCTGTATTAGCAGTTAAAGTTTAATGCAGTTAAAGAGTAATAAACCTGCATGGTCATGAAGATGAGGAGTTGGATTTCCTTTGAATCCAGTTAGGCAAAGCTGGGTGTTTAAAGAACTAACCAAAGTTTTGATACACTGGGACTGATTTTCTAAAGTTCTCCAATACTGGAGAAGATAGATCCAATAAACCTGGACTGGATTTAATTTATATCATTTGCTATTAGTTGGGTTCTCCCATGATAGTCTACCTTCTGCAGTCTTGAAGAGCTTTAATAAACCAGATCCAATGTTCTTCCCTGCAGGTAGAGCAATGCTCTCTAAAGGTATGTGAATAGAGCAAAGTCTGGCTCTTCACAGATCGGGCTATCAACAATGCAAAAACCTAAGCTGCAAAGCTGACAATGCTGTAGTGATTTTGCTGCAGAGGGAAGAGTGCTAAAACCCTACCAAAAGGATTTCCTATCCAATGGCTTCTGGATCAACAGAGATTTACAAAATTAAAGATCCTGGTCATGCTGATATAGTCAGCTTATATCACATACAGTATCTCATTGTATAGTTTAACAATAACTTAAACCTCCCAGGATTTGTGAATGGCATGATATAGGTTACCAAAGCATGTCAATACTCTTTAGGTGGGCGACCAAAGGTCTGTGGGTTTTTGACAGACACAAAGCAATACTGTGAATTGAGAACCCTGCTGAAAGTTAAACTAAAAATAAAAATATGGAGGGTGCGATTGTTGACCTTGCAAGAGTGTCTTTGATTTTATTACTTCCAATGTTAGTAATAAAGAAAAGATATGCACAAGTGAAGTCAGCATTCTTCAAAATGTGCCCAGGTCAGTTACAAGAAAAATCCTAATTTTGCTGGATTAGTACCAATGCTATGCAAAAACCATTTTTAGAAGAACAGGTCAGCAGTGGCATGTCACATATTTTTATCAAGACAGGTTTTTCTTGCAGTGTCGTTCCTTATTTTGTTCTTTTATGAAGCTCCAGGGTCTAAAAACGTATTTAATTAAAAACTCAGGGATGTTTTATGCTCCTAAATTGAATCTAGATTAATGTGTTTAAAGCTGAACTCCAGAAAGATACTTAAATGAATGCAGAACCAAACAAGGAATTTTAAAAGTATAAGAATGTGAGTATTACCTGCTTTAAGCCTCTTGCTGTTCTTACTCATAAATATTTAAAGAGAAGCAGCACAAAGAGCCCCAGCTGGAAGAGTGAAAATAAATCAACAAGCCAATAGGGTTTGCTGCAGAGCTCATTTTTCTGCTGCTTCTCTTTTGTGGTCCAGTCACAGCCAAAATTGTGGGGCCGAGCAAATGCTTTAAGTCTCTTGTGCAGGCAAAAACCAAAAAACAGACATATATATATATATATATATATATATATATATATATATATATTCACAGTGCAGTAAAATTCCTGGGACACACTGTGTTGGCAGGTTCTTAGTTATGTTCACCTGAAACTTCTTGTTCAAAAAGATTTCTCCCAAAGTAGAGACAGAGGATATTAACTGTCCTCCTAAATGTTTATACAACTCAGTTACATAATTTGTAATAATTATTTATATACAACTGGACAATAGAAGTCACAAAAAGTCATGGATATCAGTTCTAGATATATGCTGCCACACAGAGATATAACTCATCACTCGTTTTCCATGGCCTGTCATCTTGCAGGATGGAACAGTAAGCAGATGTTGTAGAATTGTAATCTGCACATCAGCAACAGCAGATTGTTGGAGTACAATATCATTTGCAATATGGTTGTTTGAAGATGCACTAAGATAACACACATTTTGGAACATAGAACTTAGCATAGTCAATGTCAAGTCAAGAATATAGCAGGGATTACATGACAAAACATAATCAATATTATGGAAAGGTCCAAGAAAAGGTTAGAAAGAGTAAGAGATTAGGTAAGTAAAACCAAAAGATTTTTATATTTTTTCTATTTTTCCATTTTTTAATGATTTTAGTTGGCTGTACACGTGGAAATAATTGCAGCTATAACTTAAATGTTTGATATAAATTTACAGCATATAATTGAGATTTTGTGATATGAGTCATAGCATTTATAGCATGTATAGTACTGAGCAAAGAGAATGTTTACCCTGCTTAGTTTATAATTACTATGCCGACTCTTTACTCTTTCAGTAATTCAGCTCATATTACTTTTGCCTATAGTAATGCTTTAAAACATTTATTTCTTCTTGTGAAATTATTTATTAAATACTTCCCTTAACACAACATTACTCAATCATATGCACAGGACACATTTCAATAATATCTAGTCTTCCTTTTATTTAGAAGGTTTATATTTAATTGTAATTCCACAGGCATAAAAATACTGAAACTGATGTTTTAGTCTAATTGTTCATTTTCTTTTCCTCTCTGGAAATTAACTTCTATTCAGATTCCCTTCCTTGTCCTAATTCCTATTATCCAATTCTTATGTGAAGTAAATAACACCCTTTGTTCAGAAAATATTTAGAAATATTTGTTTTTTTCAAAATCACTAAGTGGAGGAGGCAGTATTTTCCTTATACATTACCTATTAGTTTTAGCTTATTTTTTTTTTAGAAGGGTTTATAACCTCTACCCCACAAAAAAGGGTTGTCTACCCCTTTATGAAAAAGTAAAAAGGTGAGCTTTACCTCAAGTTTTAGGGTAAAGTAACCTTTCTGCTTAGAGGTTGCTGTTTTTCCCAAAACTGCAAGGAATGCTCCTTTGTTATGGTGACCTAAAAGTATTTTATAGGAGTAATTTTTAAATTTATATAAAGTTATTATATTTCCAGTTTTCTCCCTCCAAGTTCAAATTTTCACTCTGCAACTATCTTCCTCTTTAACGGTAATTGATTTAGATCTCCTTTTTATTAGATCTGGCAATCTGGCAAATTTAAAGAAGCAACGCTGCAGCACATTTGGTAAAAATGTAAATACCAAGATACAGATTCACAGTTAGATACTATTGGTGTATGCAATCTGCTACTCAACTCATATGATTCCTTATTAAGCAAACAAATATAGTACAGTAATAGTATAGTATAGTAATACAGTAATTACCATTGAGCTAGTTCAATCAAAATTATTATGGTTTATATCCAATTACAATTGTCAAGTAAATTGTTTGACTAAACAACTAAAAAAATCTGAATATTTTTGACGGAAGCAAAAACATGATTCCTATTAAAGGATAATAAATTAGCTTATTCCCATGTTTGATTTTTACCTTCTACCTCCATCCATCTCTCCTGTCCTACACATCATTTCTCAGCTCAGCACAACTCAGCTTGGCAAGATACAAGCATTACTATTACAAAATATATAAAATAAAGAATAATTGACTAAGGATGTAAAACCAGCAGAATGTCTTGCTGTTTTACAATGATATTAACTAGTTGGCTGTGCACATGGAGACTAAGTGCAGATATACAATCAATGTTTGACACATATTAGCAGCAAATCATTGACATTTTGATGTATTGGAAATGGAATTGATTTACTAAGAATTTAATTATTAATCACTTTTCTGAGTTAACAATCTTTACTACTTTAGTGAGTCAATGCGTATTACTTTTGCCTGGATTACTCCTTTAAAGCATTGGATCCCTTCCTTTTTTGTTACCTTGAACGTTTTGTGTAAATTCATACATTTCTACCTCTGCTCATTCTGTCCTATACATAATTTTTTTTTCTCTTTAAAGAAAATACTACTGCATCTGCTTCTAATGAGCAATCTCTAAGTGAAATATCACAGTCCAACTTGGAAAGATACAAGCGTTACTTACAAAATATGATATTTTATGAGCGTAGTTAAATCCGACCTACTGAAGTTTTGTGTATTGTTTAAAAAACTGAATAGTAAAAAAAGAAAAAAAAAGTATGCAAAAGCAGGCATAATAGAATAAGAGCAGTACTAAGTGGATGAATTTAACAATTCATAGCATTTATTAGAAATAGGCATTACCGCAGTGCTTTACATCAAAATAGGAATAAAAATCTATTAACCGCCATCACAAACAAGTGGCTTATGTACAATTGTCAGAAAGGCTTATTGTGAGAAAATTACCATTAATAATGCTCGGATAAATAGGACTAGCAAACGGTACTTAAGCTCTAGAGTTGCTGCACAATAGAACCTGTCACATATATCTATCCAGTTACATTTGTTGCTCCGTGGAGAGTGTAGTGTGTTTTTACAAATGTAACACATTAGTAGCTTTTAAGCATCAAGTGTAAAGTACAGTTTAATGGAACCTTACCAACTTCCCGGGATATCTGTGTAAATGCTTCCACTCCGCTTTCTCCATAGTTCCCTTCTGAAGCTAATGTAGAAACATAATTCCAACCTAGGGAAGTTACAATGTCAACCATTGCCTGGGCGTGGTAGGAGTCAGGTGGGACAACGCGTGAAAAAAAGTCATATCGAGTGTTGTCACTTAGCTCTGGAGCTGTAGATGCATAGCTGATTTGAGGTATCTGCAAAAGATAAAAGAAAAAAAGAATAAACTATTATATTAAATTTTATATGAGTTTAAATGGAAAACATTTTATTTTGTGAACATTTTGTGCCTGTGTAGTTTTAAACTTACATTATTTATTAGTTAACTGAGCATGTTTCTGACATTTATATTAAGCAGATCAAAATATTTAATTTTCAGCGAAAATGATTTTTTCATAATTATCTCTATATTATTATTTTACAATCAAGAAGGTAATTTCATTAGGTTAGAAGCAGACAGTGAGTAGAATGTAAATAGATAAAGCAGAAAATCTTAAATCAATTGCTTTCACTCATTATATCAGTCAAAAATACTTTGGGTATTAAAATAAAAACATCACTTTCTATACAGAAAGAAAAGATGAAAACTTCATCGGAAAATGTGTTGTTTTTTATTTTTTTTTGCATGATTTTTATACTAATTTAAAAAAGCAATAACCCATAACCCTGAAAAAGATATGCACCCTCACAACTCAAAGCACCAGAATCCATGTACAATTTAATGAGCGTCAGTAAGTAACTGTGTACGCCTTCCCTGGGATTCAATAAAACTTGTAAATGATTAAGGTTTGAAAATAGAAGAATTTTGTATTGGATGAATGTCAAGTTTATTTAAGGACTCTGCCTACTGGGAAAGAAAACATATTTGCCAAGTTCTGGCATTTTAAATAGACATTAGCAGTAGCATTATGGCTTGGTTTGTAGAAAATGAAGACCTATTTGTGGCATTAGACAAGTGAACCCCACTCCTCTCCAGACCACCACTATACCAATGCTCTTTAGCAGAATGTTATATTAAGTAGTAATTCATGAGTGAATATAGTTCTTTTTGCTCCCTATTGGTACTTCAAGTTCATGAAGGTCACTTTAAATTGTTTTCCTAATTTATAAAGCTGCTATTTTAAAATAAAGCATTAAATTGAAGGAATAGTAACCATGATATTAAACATTCAGCAAGAAGTTGATAAAATAGCTCAAAGAAAAAAAATGATGATCTGTTGTTATAAGGTAGTTACTGGGTTTACTACATGAGACTGATAAAAGAAGCTATTATATGACTGGTCCCTGTTAGTTACTGGGCTTTAGTGCACTTTATGAGAAAAACTTTCAACAAGAGCAATGTACAGTGAAATGTATACTTGCAGACACTTAATTTGTCATACCACTGGGACCTATCTTAATGTTCTTCTAGATTAATTCACCAAAGTAATGTGTTGTACGTGTAATGTAGGCAGTATTCTTACATTATTTCTGAAATGAGAGTCATGGTAAAATGTCTCACATTTGCTGCTTGGGATAATAGATTCCTGTAGAGCTCTGATGCACTTATTATAGTCCTCAAGTTAAATTGTATGTCAGGGTAAAGAAAATGAAATTCATCTCTGTACTTACACATACATACATATTTCCCATGTGTTATCACTTTAAAGACCCTGCAAGTACAGAAGAATATCTGTTGATGAGCCAGAAATGTACTCATAAACTCAGTTACTGAATGGCAAAACATAGCATTGCATGTGGACTAGGTGGTGTCAGATCAGACTGGTTATCTTCTGCTAAACCACTCAGACACCCCCATTTTCTCCATCTTTACAACATAAACTTATGTTATTCAAAGATAACTGGGAAGGCTTGTTAGACTCATTGAGCCTGATCTATTAAAGCTCTCCAAGACTGGAGAAGATAGACTATCATGGGTGAACTTGGGTGATACTGAAAACCTGGAATGGATTTAGTCCAGGATTAAAATTTGCCAACCAATAGCAAACACTTTTTAGTATTTGATAGATCACCTATGTTGTCCATAATAGTATATTTTCCACAGCCTTGGAAAGCATTTTAAAAATCAGGCCTATTGACTTTGAGATAACAGAATGATCAGAAGTTGCATATATAAATATATATATATATATATTGCAGTTAAAAAAAAACATGTTTGTATATTTAACATATATAATAGTATATATAATGGCAGATCAAAAGGAAACACACAAAATAAGTTAATTGCTAGATTTTAAATATACTTTATCCCTACTTGGCCCAAACTTTACAAACTCAGCTTAGATCCAGGCTGTGTATGGTGAAAACAACTTGAGGTCCAAACCATGTGCCTTCTAATTGTCCTATATTATAAAAACCCGTCTTTTGTAAATATGTAAAAAATATCTTGTTAGCATACAAGTCTACGTCTACAATAGTTTTTGAATGTTCTTCTTTTAAAGTCATCAATGAAATAGATATGAAATACATCTTCATTTAATCAAAATGTTTATATTTTTGCATATAGTCACTATAAAATTTGTAACATATTTCATTTAATGAAATCATGCCTGTCAATTAGGTGTTATAAAAGCACAGCCATATAAAAAATTACAGAGGGTACGAGTTTGGGGAGGCAAATGTGGATTTATTTTGAAAAAAAAAACGTATGTAAAAAAGGTACACATTATCTACTAACAAGTGCTTTATTTGATTGTATTCCATTTTTGTGTATTGCATAACCACTCTTCTATTAAATGTTCAAGTGAAGTGTGTCCTGTGATTAAGCTTTTCAATGGCGTCACAAAGGATTCCTTAGGGTTTAGAGATTGAACACTCACTGGGTGACAGCTGCAGTTACTGTCTTCTGGCCAACAGTGACATCTGCAATTTGCCATCTGCCAAAAATATCTGGCCAATCATTTTACCTTTAAGACACAGATGTTTTTATTTTGTAAAGTAGCTAGTGACATCTAAGTTTGGACTCAGGGGTCCTGATGCATTATCTGCTTTTGATACTGTCCAGAGTGTCTGATTATCATCGATGGATGAAATGATGGTATGGGGAATAGTATTTTATATGCAGTACAGCTTTACTAAAATGCAAAAGGATATAACAATATACATTACTTCATATGCCCCATTAGAAATGTGCAACACTGGATTTAGTGTAATGACTAATTCTATAAAACTAGCTGTATGAGAAGACAGAAAACAGTAGGACAGTACTAGAAAACTGGAAGCGATGACAACAATGCTCACATATCTTTTTTATAGTGCTGGTTTGCAAATATGTTGCCAAAATCATTTAAGCTAGTGCAAAAATTTTGAATGAGGACAGGTTAAACCTTTTTTTTATTTTGTTTGGGTGCCAACTGCACTCAACTTTGTTTCTGAGTGGTACAGGACAGAAAAGGAAAATCCCCTGAAATGGGCCATAGACAGAACTAATAACCCTCAATACCTAAAAGTATATTGATACCCAAATGTTTAATTTTAGTTTTGAACAGTGTGGGGGAGAGGGCAAAAAAACTTCTGTCTGATTTTATTAATGTTGAAGACTTTGTATTTACCAGATGCTGTCTTTGTGGTGAAATAGTTTTTTAAGGGCAAGGGTGGGAAGTGTGGGGTACTTTGTAAAGCAACATAAAAAAATGGTCTTTTTTTAAAATAAATTAAGCAAGAAATTTTTTGCAATGTTTGAAATGGGTAAATCCCCTGTTTCCCCATTTCTCTCTCTCTTTATCCTCCCGCTTTGTATATATATATATATATATATATATATATATATATATAATTATATAAAAAATTAAAGATTGCTGAAATTAGTTTATAAAACCTAATCTATGTTCTCTTATATGTATAAAGAGGAATCATTCCACACTATTTAACTGATATCTCCTAATGCATTTTCACATTTTTTTCATAACAAAATGTTAAAATGTAAAAGTTTTTCTATTCCAGAAAGTCCTTTGGTGATTTAAAAGTCTACTTGATACACTTTTGTATAATGATGATTATAAATTATTTATTTATTCTCTCTCTGCCTGTGCCTTCAATAATGCTATACCACCTTTGGCCCAGAAAAGTTGCTAGGCTGATATGCTAATCCTATGTTGAAATGCTATCCCTACATTATGCATAATACTGCTTTATCAACCTGCCGTTTGGTGGTATAAATGTAAAATAATATAGGATTCAACATGTTTTTGAAACATAACAGTAAGATTACAAAATGGATAAGTAAATCCACTGCAGTAACACATTTGTTCTATTTTTGCAGACCTATGCAGATAATAATTATAGATATTTAAACTAACCCATTCAGGTTGTACAGCATGGGAATAAAACACAGCACACAACATGAAGACTGGACATGATACTAGACTTTACAGAGAACTGTACTAAATACATAGTTCCTAAGAAGATTAGTTTCCAAGTTTTAGCTGCTCCCTAACAACATCCACAACGAAAAAATACAGGAAGAGAAGATTCTGACAGCAGTCCTGTCAAGCGATTCATCAACATTTACCCGTTCAGCCTTCTTTTACCATTTTCAGAAATAATGCAATGTATATGTAATACGGCATGACACTATTGAACAGATATTCTAACTTACTCCAAGGATAAGCAGAACAGGAAGACGGGGAAGGACAAGAATGAAAGAACTTTCAATAAAACAAGCCTCACTGATGAGCAGATTATGTGACACTATTTTAGGAAGGTGTATTGTGGATGTAAAAGAAATCACTAAAATCTTTTATTAGTCATACAATGTTGCTGTAATTTGAAATGCCGTTTTTATTATTTACTTGGAGATCCTGTGATGAAAGTTCTGGCATTTATTTATAGAATGATATTCTACACTCTCTCCCTCTTCCGCATGGATTCCTGGGCTCTGTTATCCAGGCTTCTATACACACAATACACACAATACACAGACCTCACCTGCCCTAACTAATGCAGCCATCACGGGGGGTGCAACGAGGAGGCCAAAAGGCTTCAGAAGATCAGCAGCACAGAGATGCAACAAAAGATGAAAAAAAAAAGTTGTATGACGCAGTGCCTTTACAAGCTAAGAGACATATTTATTCTAAAACTAAGCGTGGTTATCTGCTCTGCATTACACCCTATGAGGTTCTGTCAAGGAGAAAGACTTCTATGATTGGAGAACAGCAATTCATGTGACCTGTTAACTCAGAGAGCTCTCTGTGCTCAATGGAGCAGTGGGGGCTTTGTAATTGAAGGAGCACAGGTCTTGTGGCCTGCTTCCCTCCAATCATAAAGCTCTCTTTGCTCCATGTATCTTTTTTTTTCTTTCAAGCTGTCATGGTTCCACAAGGCAAAATGGTGGACCCTCTGTGTCACCAACCCAGGGGGTGCAGGGTCTAAGCAGTAGCTTGGTCTTCTCCAGGGCCTCTAGAGGTGAGGTTGTTATGCGGCAAGCTGCTGCCAGGTTGCGGCCCCCATGCCTGCCAAGGCAGGTGATTGCTGACTAGCAGGAACAGACATGTAGTGTCAAAGGGAGAGCTGAAGAATAGTCGAACAAGCCAAAGGTCAGGGCAGGCAGCAATTAGGAATTGTCTGGAAACAAGCTGTGGTCGGTACACGGATAGATCAAGAACAGAACACACAAACTGGAGCAGTAGAAACCTGGGAGCAGAACCTCAAGGAACTCCTTGGACAGGCAACTTCCTGTTGCCAGCCACTTTCTTAAAAAGGGGATGTCATGTGATAAGTGTAGGCCATGTGAGCTGCAGACACCAAACCCACAGTCTCAGATGTTGTTCACATGCCTGCCAGCAGATGGAGTGGCTCTGCAGAACACTCTAGTCCTCTGAGGCAAGGGAGCAGCTGATCCAGAGTCACATGACCTGGACCAGGAAGTATGCAGAGAATTGAATCCAGAAGCAGATTTGGTGCTGGGAGCAGGGGAGTGAAAGGTGGGTGAGCCAGAAGGAGGCACAGATGCCCTAGCCCTGAGGGGATCTGTGATACAAGCTCTATTAAACTGCACCAGGGTGCTGAAGCTGGTACTGTGCAGCACACATCTATAATGCATACTGTTTTTTTTAAAGTTGCTTGATATATGTGCCCCTAAATTTTATTCATAAAGGGTTTAATATTACTATAGCTAGGGACTGAACAAAATGTAATGTTATCCAGCTCTGAACCCTCCTATGAACAAGCAGACCTTAATGCCAAATGTATGCAATAGTTTCTGAAAATAAATATTTATTCTCCAGTGTTTATTTGCTGTAGCTTTTAAATATTCTTATATATAAACCAAATCTGGATTTCTCTACCCAGGACAAAATTTTCCTATAGGTTGAAACCTTTCTTTTCCCACCCCAAGGGCTAAAATGTATTCCTAGATTTTTTTTCATGGCAAAACATCTTTATGGTTGCTGGTAAGGATGACAGTGAATACAAACACCTGTTATTGAAGCTAAAAGCATATTCTAATACATAATTACTGTTATATTTTAGCATACAAAATTGACATATTGTAATAAAATGACAACATACCAGTAGCATAACAATTTCAATTTAGCTATGCAATAGAATAATATACCAAAGTGTAATGTTATATCAGTTAGGACAAATCAGCTCATTCCACATCCATAAGAAAAAGGCTCACATAATAAAAGTTGATATTACAATTGGAATATCTATACCTGACTTTAAAAGTAGTCTCAAAAGACAAATTGAAAAAGCAAAGGTAGTATCTTCTTCAAGAAAGTTATGTTCTTGGAAATGAGATCTTGTTGCACTTATGTCAAATCAGATTTTTACATGATTTTGAAAATGATTGTACTAACATATGACTGCTAAAACACACATTGTTCATCCAGATAACAGAACCTATTGTTGTGTATTTGAAAAATATCAAAGAATTTCAACAAAACTGAGCAATGGTTTTGAAGCAGAAATCATAATATATCTCTTTGTAAAGAACAGAACAATGGAATGATCCATATCTGCACATTCTTATTACTATTGCTCATTCCTATATACAGTTGCAGTCAGCATAATCCCCCTGAGCATTGGTAAATAAATCAATTTGCTACACCTCAGTGAAGATAGAGCTAAGCCTCACCATGGCTGGCACAGTAAGCTTGGCCTTAGTAAACTTATAGTGTGTTGAATTTAAAATGTGTTTGTGTGTTGTTAATGATACCATCGTTCAAACAATGTAATACTAATACTTTCCATATGACCAACAGCCTGTTGTGCTAATCCTCCCTTTTTAAAAAGTTCTTAGATATTAGGAAATCTAATTGCTCTCAAATCTTCTTAGATCCAGCTATTTGGCAGAATCTTTTCTATTAACATCAAGTGCCTGGTAGTGCTGGAAGATTTGTATGAGCTACTGATAAATAAACAAAATAAATATTGTTGTTGAAAGCTAAACTCCAGCCTAATCCTCATTTTCTTATATTTAGAGTCCATTATTGTGCTTGTGCATACTTTGCATTCCATATACCACCCAGTACAGGCACCAGTCCAGATAGCACCCTTTTTTCAAGCTGATGGACTAATAATTATATAAAGCCTTGTCCAATACAACTGTGCTGTCCCTGGCCCCATTAGTTCCTTGTACACATGCCTGATGGCAGTGGACAGTATTTCGCAGACTTTCAGGTCTTCAGGGAACCCCTGCTATATCTAAGTGTGGTGATGAGTAGGAAGAATGTCCCCTACATTGCTAGCCAGTCAGGAGAAATAGCACTCTTACAGAATGCCAAAAAGATCACTGGTGTCAGTAAAACTGACCTGAGAGTCACAGATTCCTCAAGGAACTCTTAGCAACCCTAGAAGAACAGTGGTTGAGAAACACAGCCATCTGTGCAACAAAGTGTAACAGCACAGTGGCTCAGAGGTTAGCACTCAAAGGGAAAGGGTGGGACATGTCTTCCAGGCCCATCCAACTGACAATTACTAAGCCAAATAATTGGCGATTACAAAGTAACATCTTTGTTAAAGTCTAGAAAAGTTGGTTGTAAATACAGTAATGCAAATATGACTTTCTGGTTCTCCAAAGGATGGCACACACTGTGTTATACAAAGATATGTGCTTTAAGGCATTCTATTGGTTAATTTCTGCACTGATTCATATCAAATGTCCTCCAGAAAGAACAATTACTAAGCCATCATTATATAACTGATTTTTCAAGAAATGACACACATTATCAAAAGATGGCTATCCACATAATTCTTGGATTCCACTGGTGATCCATACTTATAGTAATTTTCAATCATCTTTGTGTAAAGAGGAACGTTTATCTGCTAATATTTTGCTTTTGCAGGTTCTTTCTTCCCCTCTTTATCAACATGCTAATGAAATTACTAAATAAAACTTTTAAGTGGTGGGCCAGGGGCAATTTATCTGGAGAGGAAAGGACTAGATGATGCTGAATGTCCTCCAGCCAGAAAACAGCATGGGCTATATCTGACTTGTTACAGTTTGTGATGCACATTGTGAGAACTTACTGTGCACAGCAGAACAAGCAAATTCAGTACAAGAAAGGAGCCTGCACAACTGTGAATGACTTCAGGTAAGGCTGAATTCCAACTTTAAACATAAACTACTGACAATGTATGGTCTTCCACCTAAGCAATGTGATGTTTATCACTACACAGAGAGCCTTTTCATATTGGAATGGAAAGGCATGTTGGCTACAGTACACATTTAAAGTCAAACACTGTACACTGTGAGTTCCAATGGAAGTATATAGCAAGAAACAAAAGCAAACTGGATGCCAACATCAAAAATAAAATCTTCATGAGGGCCACTGCCAACAATTGCAGGTCAACCAAGAGCTACAGTGAATTTAAACAAATAAAAGTAAAATAAATCGTCCAATGTTTGGTATCACAAACTACTAAGAGAATAATTTAGTCTCTGAGTTCATAAACTTTTCACTAGATTAATAAAGTGCTTCACACGGATGGGTACTTGCATTTTGCAGGGCTTAAAACTATGTTAAAAGTAATTTTTCAAATTAGTTAGGGATCACTGGGTTCTAAATTCTAAACAAACTTGATTATTAAAAAGAGATAAAATAGATAAACAAAAAGAAAGAAAATAGAAAAAAATAAACATTCAAACAATAACCAAACATATTTTAAAAACTGCTATCATGACCTGAATATAATTTCTACAAATGTTACAGCAAATCTGAAGTACTTTTGGCTTTGTTTGGTTATAAAGGCTAGGCAACTCTCGGTTTTGATTTTCCAGACCGGTAAAAGTCTGGAGAGGATAATGGAGACATTGGGTTGATTCACTATACAAGTAACACAGATTATTCACATACAAAATTAATGTTCATATACCTTGAAATAAGATGTGTTTTCATGACTTTACAAACTCTGTCATATGCAAAAAAAATTATATGAGAGAAATGTTTAAAGTTAAGTGAACATCACTTCACTCGCTAAGCTATGTGAACATACCCAAAAAGAACATGTTATTAAGTTAATGTTAATAAGTTAATCAACTCTTTTACTAAAACAATTATAAATAATCAGCTAATTGTTCCTATCTCCTAGTAGTTACACAAGCTACTATATAAAATAATTTTATGGTTTTTTTAAAGGCTCTTTTGTGGGGAAAATGTGTGGATGCAATAACAGAATGTAACCTGGGGTTAAAAATCTAAATGTCCCCATTACACCAGGACAGTAGTATGAAGGTGCAAAGGGCCACCTTAGTTTTTTTTTTTTTTTTTTTTTTGCAGAAAGTAACAGTTGACCACAGAGGATACATTTTTCTGAATATACATTGCATCCCATGCCCCAACTAACCCAAAAAATGGTGTGATTTAGTATACTATAAAAAATGATTCATAATAAAATAAAAACTTAAATTCTCAAGGTTTATAGCTTACATTTTTATGCTGAATTTTTTTGTTTTTATTGTTACACAATCATACAAATGTTCAATACAACAAGCAGTCCCCTGGCATTCACTGGGTAAAAACTGATTGCGCAAACCTTATTTTATTATGTTTTTTTCAAAGTAAACCAAGTAATAGTGTTACATTGCTAGTTGACATCGCTTTTGTATAATTGATACATGGCTGACCGCGTTTTATGAGTGAGATTGGATTCCAAACTAAATTGTGCATATCAACAAGATTTGTAGTGGCCTGTCAAACAATTCCACAGAAAGGTTTTGGCTGTCAAAGTAAAATAAAAATGAGTGTGAATATGTAACATCAACTTATTATTTCTGTGCATCAGACTGTCAGTAGCTAATGGAAAACAGCTGGAGCTCAATTTTTGCTATTCACTAGTTAAAATAGGACTGTCATTATATCTTTAATTGTCCAATTTCAAAACTGCTGTATCTATTATTGTGAAGGAATACATACGCAGAGTACATATTTTAGAACTCTTATCTCATTAAAGTATTTTATTGGAAAGTTTAACAAAAGTCCTAAGAGCAGTTTCTTCTCTGTGCACCTCAATGCGATGTTATGGAACCGGTTTCATAAAAACTGCTCAGTATAATTCTTTGAAACTCATGTGCAAATCTTGTGTAATATATCAGCCACTGCAATAAAAAAAAAATTATTGATTACTAAGCATGTTTACACAATGTTAAAGTAGGTTACATTAACCCATTAAATTAAATTTTAAAATAAAAAAAATATGTACTATAAAATAAATGTTCCCTCTAAAAAATGAAAACCAGTTATATTAATAAGCCTCATGGTAACTGAATATACAGAGTTTATGCCTAGTGAATTTAGATTCTTGACTGGGGGACTTTAGAGGTATCATACTTACCTTCAACAGTTGCTTTGGCCCCAAATCCCCCGCCTCCCAAATTCTCAAGCGAAAATACACACCAATTTTTACAAAGTAAATGGCCATAGCAGCCGTTTTATTCACCAAATCACTTATGCTAACTATTAATCAACAGTATATACTTGAATATTACAACAACCTTTTTAACTAACCTTTTCCATATATATATTCATAATGTAAACCACATACGGCCCCAATTTTTGAAACAACTTTTTGAGGGTATCCTTTAAGTCACTATCTCCAAGGATTTCAGGTCTTCAAAGGCATCAAACCCATCTCCATGATCCCCCATTTTGGGGTTTGCTACCATCATACTCCCAGTTTGTTCACAGCCACACAACACTTTGGGACACCTTGGGAACAACACCCAATACTTGCATCCCCTTACTGACTTCCACAATTGGAGATCAATATTCCTTACAACTGAAAACAGGAGACAACACAAGGATCATCATCCAGGAAAGCTACTCTTCAACCACTGCCTTTGAGGACCTCCCTCTCTTTCTCTCACAGAATGAGCAGGTGAGAACTTTCTATCCTCCCCTGATCCCCTCCCACTGAACCCTTTCATTTCTGATCCATGTGCCCCCCGGGGTCCCAAACATGTCAGCCCTTCACCTATCCCTTACTGTTGTTCCATACTTCCCTATACTCAAAAATGATTCTTTACCTTTAAATAAATCAGACAGTTTAAATGGCATAACTATGCTTTATTATTTTTTTTCATAATTTCAACTTGATTGAAATGAAAGGAAATTGTATGGGCTTGCATACAAACAGCCCTACTGAAATAGTGACATAGTAACACAAATAAAACACAAATACACATAACACAAATACAGGTAGTCCCCGGGTTACATACAAGATAGGGACTGTAGGTTGGTTCTTGAATTTGAATTTATATGTAATTCGGAACATGTACATTATTTTAATAAATGCAATTAGGAAAGATGTTTGTCTCAACATATTATTAGGTAGCATTGGGTCAGTTACTGTTTAAAATCCTCACTATGAGTTCATCACAAAACAGAAAAAAGAAAAAACTTTATGGAGGCTAGACATTCCTTACATTCTGGAGCAAGCTGTGCTTTGATATGCAAAAATAAACAACTGCAGAGTTTGTCTTGGTCATTAAAGAGTTACAAGAGGAGGCAGAAGAGCTCAGTCTCAGCTTTGTTTAGCAAAACATTTCTTCTGCAAGTCATGCAAACGGCCTCCTTCCCCCTTACAAGCCTCTCTCCTTCACAGAGTGAGCAGGGAAGCCCTGTTCGTATACAGGAGTCGTCCATATGTCAGATGTCCTTAATCCGGGGACTACCTGTTCTATTTAGATTTGACATAGGAATAGGTAATATCAGATATTTGAGGGATCTTAAAAAAACATTATTTGCATTTTTTTAACTCTATTAGGAGTTTCAAAAACAAATTACATCACTTTTCCACAGTCAACCTCCTTTGCAATTCATTTTTCCTAGTAACAGGACACGACCAGGGTTACATGAAATGCTTTTCTCTTGTTGACTGGAATTGCCTTTTTACTTGTATTTACCCCTCGTATTTACTACGTTATGTTCTAGAAAATCATTCCTTGGTTTCAGTATCTGTTTTATCTGGAATCACAGAAAAAACGACCTAGCCTACAGGTGTAAAATCCACTTTGACAGGACATAATAGGACAATGTAATTTGCAGGCATACAAATGTATTGAAACAGAAGGAAGTTACAACATTCACCATATAAAGTCATTTATCACTAAAAAGAAATGATCCTTCTTTAATTCTATTTCTGCTGGAAGGCAAGTCACTAAAAAACTGGTCTGAACATTCTAACTGACCCTTCCCAATTAAAGTAAGTTTAAAACACAGAATTCTGGCCCTTGAGGATCAGTGTTTGAAATTTAGGTCCCTGGGTTGAAAATAGGTTGTAAGTTATGCTTGCTGAAAAGCCCAGGAGCTGAGCCAACATGGAGCTCATCAGTAGATGGCCCATGTGTGACGGATGAGACTACTTCTAAAAGAGGGACAAGCCACAATTCCCACAGGTAAATGTGATGACGGGGAACTTGGCAATCTGTTAGCAAGCAAGCGACAGTGAACAGAATTTTAATGTAAAGCGCAATCTTCTTGGTAAATCATCTCATTTTCTACTGTATACACTCTCTTGGAGAACATGAAAAGCTCTGACATATCACAAGAGATATGACCAATGTATCATATTCTGGGAGGAAAGGGTAATACTAATATTACATTTTTTAAATGAGAAGTAAATTCTTTCTGACACATTTCTCACAGTTTTCCCTTGACAAATTTGGTTGGAAAAGAATGTCATTTTTAAAACAAAATGCAACATCTATAAATTAAATGTGATTGGAAGCTCAAAAGAGGTGTCACAAGAAGAAATTAACAGTTTGTCATTAAACCTCATCCTATATGGTCTTAAACAGGCAGGTTTATACTTTAGGAAACCACATAGCAGCAGAAACACAATTGGCATTATATATATATAAAAAGAAAAAAAAAATATATATATATATAGAAATATATACAGTCGATAATTTTCAGTTTAAAGTTTCAATACAGGGGCTGTAGTACACTGTTTGGCCACTAATGTTTTTATGGCACTGTTTTGCAGAAACAGCTGTTTGGTCTTGCTTGCTAGACTAAATACACATTAAGACTAGGGATGAGCGAGCAAAATTTTTAATTGCGATCTCGCAGCGAATCATGCCTTTCTCGCTTTCAGAACATGTAAGCAAGAACGGCCTTTTGATTCACCATGAGGTCAAGTTCTCGAGGAACTCAGATCATCTCTCAATGGAGAATCTCCATCGAGAGTTCATCTGGAGTTCGTCTGCAGTCACAGCTAATTGGAAGCACTTGCTTGGCTCCAATCAGCTGTGACCGCAGGTTCCCACGCTCCCTAGACTGTACTTATCAATGATAAGTACAGCCCAGGAAGCGTGGGAACCTGCACTTGAATGGAATTCGTGAAATCGGTTCGCCGAAACTTCACGGACCCATCGGAAGTTCGGGGAAATTTTCGCCAGAATGTCAGAGGCATTCTCGATCATCCCTAGTTAAGACGACCCTGCTGCCTGCTCCCTGAAAACTGATGTCCGCGGCTGCTGTCAGAGGAAGGATGGGCTGTGTGTGGAGGTAAGTATAACCTTCAAAAATCTGGAATATTCAAAAATTCGGCACTCCTCAGGTCCGGAGGGTATATATTTATATATATATATATATATATTTATATATATATATATATATATATATATATACATACACATATATAAATATATTTCTTATTTTGTGTACAAAATTATTTTGTGTGACATGGTTTACAATACCAGTGATAAATTGACATTCTATGCTTACATGGCAGGCTTACATAAGCTTACAGCTGAATGCATTC